>NW_027254201.1:5153450-5505950 GCF_044704955.1 Pristiophorus japonicus | reverse complement strand
GTTTGGGGTGATGGGTCAGTTTGGGGTGATGAATCTGTTTGGGGTGATGGGTCAGTTTAGGGTAATGCGTCAGTTTGGGTGATGGGTTAGTTTGGGGTGACAGGTCAGTTTGGGTGATGGGTTATTTAGGGGTGATGGGTCATTTTGGGGTGATGGGTCAATTGCGGCTAATTGGTCAGTTTGGGGTGATGGTTAAGTTTGGGGTAATGGGTCAGTTTGGGTTGATGGGTCAGTTTGGGCTGATGGGTTCGTTTGTGGTGATGAGTCTGTTTGGGGTGATGGGTCAGTTTTTGGTGATGAGACAATTTGTCATGATGTGTCAGTTTGGGGTGATGGGTCAGGTTGGGATCATGAGTTAGTTTGGGTTGATGGGTCAGTGTGGGGTGATGCGTCAGTTTGGGGCGACGGGTCAGTTTGGAGTGATGAGTTAGTTTTTGGTGATGAGTCAGTTTGGGGTGATGGGTCAGTTTTGCGTGATGAGTCAGTTTGGGCTGATTGGTCATTTTGCGTTGATGGTTCAGTTTGGTGTGATGGGTCAGTTTTGGGTGATGATTCAGTTTCTGGGTGATGGGTCAGTTAGGGGTGATTGGTCAGTTTGGGGTATTGGGTCAGTTTGGGGTGATGAATCAGTTTGGGGTAATGAGTCAGTTTAGGGCGATGAGTCAGTTTGCGGTCACGGGTCAGTTTCCGGTGATGACTCAGTTTGGGGTGATGGGTCAGTTTGGGGTCATGGGTCAGTTTCGGTTGATGAGTCAGTTTGGGGTGATGAGTCAGTTTGGGATGATGAATCTGTTTTTGGTGATGAGTCAATTTGGGGTATGGGTCAGTTTGGGGTGATGGTTCAGTTTGGGTGATGAGTCAGTTTGGGGTGATGGGTCAGTTTCGCGTGTTGCGTCAGTTTGGGGTGATGGGTCAGGTTGGGGTCACGGCTCAGTTTCGGGTGATGATTGAGTTGTCAGTGGTAGGTCAGTTTTTGGTGATGAGTCAGTTTGTGATTGATGAGTCAGTTTGAGGTGATGGTTCAGTTTGGGGTCATGGGTTAGTTTGGGATCATGGGTCAGTTTGGGGTGATGAGTCCGTTTGGGGTGATGAGTCAGTCTGGAGTGATGAATCAATTTGGGCTGAGGAATCAGTTTGGGTTGATGAATCAGTTTGGGGTGATGAGTAAGTTTGGGGTGATTGTTTAGTTTGGGGTGATGTGTCAGTTTAACGTGATGGGTCAGTTTAGAGTGATGCGTCAGTTTAGGGTGATGAGTCAGCTTGGGGTGATGAGTCAGTTTGGGGCAATGAGTCAGTTTGGGGTGATGAGCCAGTTTGGGGTGATTGTTCAGTTTTCGCTGATGTGTCATTTGAGGGTGATGAGTCATTTTGGCTTGATCAGTATGTTTGGGATGATGGGTCTGTTTTTGGGGATGAGTCAGTTTGGGTTGATGGGTCAATTTGTGGAGATTGGTCAGTTTGTGCTGTTGGGTCTGTTTGCGGCAATGAGTCAGTTTGGGGTCATGGGTCAGTTTGTGTGAGGGGTCAGTTTATGGTGATGATTCAGTTTGTGGTGATGGGTCAGTTTGGGGTGATTAATCCGTTTTGGGTGATGCGTCAGTTTGGGGTGATGGGTCAGTTTGGGGTGATGAGTCAGTTTGAGATGATGTGTCAGTTTGGGGCGATGAGTCAATTTTGGGTGATGAGTTAGTTTGGGGTGATGAGTCAGTTTGGGGTGATGATTCCGTTTGGGGTGATGGGTCCGTTTGGCCTGATGGGTACATTTGGGGTGATGGATCAGTTTGGTGTGATGGTTCAGTTTGGGGTGATGGGTCCGTTTTTGGTGATGATTCAGTTTGTGTGTGATGGGTCAGTTAGGTGTGATGGGACAGTTTGAGTTGATGGGTCAGTTTGTGGTGATGAGTCATTTTACGGGTGATGCGTCAGTTTGGGTTGATGGGTCAGTTTGGGGTGATGAATCAGTTTGGGGTAATGAGTCAGTTTCGGGCGATGATTCAGTTTGCAGTCACGGCTCAGTTTCCGGTGATGACCCAGTTTGGGGTGATGGGTCATTTTGGGGTAATGGGTCAGTTTCGGGTGATTAGTCTGTTTCGGGTGATGAGTCAGTTTGGGATGATGAGTCTGTTTTTGGTGATGAATCACTTTGGGGTGATGGGTCAGTTTTGGGTGATGACTCAATTTGGGGTGATGAATCAGTTTGGGGTGATGGTTCAGTGTGGGTGATGGTCAGTTTAAGGTGATGGGTTAGTTTGGGGTGATGAATCTGTTTGGGGTGATGGGTCAGTGTAAGGTAATGCGTCAGTTTGGGTGATGGGTTAGTGAGGGGTGATGGGTCAGTTTGGGGTGATGTGTCAGTTACGGCTAATTGGTAAGTTTGGGGTGATGAGTCTGTTTGGGGTGATGGGTCAGTTTTGGGTGATGAGTCAGCTTGGGGTCATGAGTCAGTTCAGGGCAATGAGTCAGTTTGGGGTGATGAGCCAGTTTGGGCTGATTGTTCAGTTTTCGGTGATGTGTCAGTTTAGGGTGATGTGTCATTTTGGCGTCATGAGTAAGTTTGTGATGATGGGTCTGTTTTTGGGGATGAGTCAGTTTGGGGTGATGGGTCAATTTGTGGAGATGGGTCAGTTTGTACTGATAGATCTGTTTGCGGCAATGAGTCAGTTTGGGGTCATGGGTCAGTTTGTGTGAGCGGTCAGTTTGTGGTGATAGAAACATAGAAACATAGAAACATAGAAAATAGGTGCAGGAGGAGGCCATTCGGCCCTTCTAGCCTGCACCACCATTCAATGAGTTCATGGCTGAACATTCAACTTCAGTACCCCATTCCTGCTTTCTCGCCATACCCCTTGATCCCCCTAGTAGTAAGGACCTCATCTAACTCCTTTTTGAATATATTTAGTGAATTGGCCTCAACAACTTTCTGTGGTAGAGAATTCCACAGGTTCACGACTCTCTGGGTGAAGAAGTTCCTCCGCATCTCGGTCCTAAATGGCTTACCCCTTATCCTTCGACTGTGACCTCTGGTTCTGGACTTCCCCAACATTGGGAACATTCTTCCTGCATCTAACCTGTCTAACCCCGTCAGAATTTTAAAGGTTTCTATGAGGTCCCCTCTCATTCTTCTGAACTCCAGTGAATACAAGCCCAGTTGATCCAGTCTTTCTTGAAAGGTCAGTCCCGCTATCCCGGGACTCAGTCTGGTGAACCTTCGCTGCACTCCCTCAATAGCAAGAATGTCCTTCCTCAGGTTAGGAGACCAAAACTGTACACAATACTCCAGGTGTGGCCTCACCAATGCCCTGTACAACTGTAGCAACACCTCCCTGCCCCTGTACTCAAATCTCCCTGCTATGAAGGCCAACATGCCATTTGCTTTCTTAACCGCCTGCTGCACCTGCATGCCAACCTTCAATGACTGATGTACCATGACACCCAGGTCTCTTTGCACCTCCCCTTTTCCTAATCTGTCACCATTCAGATAATAGTCTGTCTCTCTGTTTTTACCACCAAAGTGGATAACCTCACATTTATCCACATTATACTTCATCTGCCATGCATTTGCCCATTCACCTAACCTATCCAAGTCGCTCTGCAGCCTCACAGCATCCTCCTCGCAGCTCACACTGCCACCCAACTTAGTGTCATCCGCAAATTTGGAGATACTACATTTAATCCCCTCATCTAAATCATTAATGTGCAGTGTAAACAGCTGGGGCCCTAGCACAGAACCTTGCGGTACCCCACTAGTCACTGCCTGCCATTCTGAAAAGTACCCATTTACTCCTACTCTTTGCTTCTGTCTGACAACCAGTACTCAATCCATGTCAGTACACTACCCCCAATCCCATGTGCTCTAACTTTGCACATCAATCTCTTGTGTGGGACCAAGTCGAACGCCTTCTGAAAGTCCAAATATACCACATCAACTGGTTCTCCCTTATCCACTCTACTGGAAACATCCTCAAAAAATTCCAGAAGATTTGTCAAGCATGATTTCCCTTTCACAAATCCATGCTGACTTGGACCTATCATGTCACCTCTATCCAAATGCACTGCTATGACATCCTTAATAATTGATTCCATATTTTACCCACTGCCGATGTCAGGCTGACCGGTCTATTATCCCTGTTTTCTCTCTCCCTCCTTTTTTAAAAAGTGGGGTTACATTGGCTGCCCTCCACTCCATAGGAACTGATCCAGAGTCAATGGAATGTTGGAAAATGACTGTCAATGCATCCACTATTTCCAAGGCCACCTCCTTAAGTACTCTGGGATGCAGTCCATCAGGCCCTGGGGATTTATCGGCCTTCAATCCCATCAATTTCCAGAACACAATTTCCCGGCTAATAAGGATTTCCCTCAGTTCCTCCTCCTTATTGACCCCCCGACCCCTTTTATAACCGGAAGATTGTACGTGTCCTCCTTCGTGAATACCGAACCAAAGTACTTGTTCAATTGGTCTGCCATTTCTTTGTTTCCCGTTATGACTTCCACTGATTCTGACTGCAGGGGACCTACGTTTGTCTTTACTAACCTTTTTCTCTTTACATACCTATAGAAACTTTTGCAATCCGCCTTAATGTTCCCTGCAAGCTTCTTCTCGTACTCCATTTTCCCTGCCCTAATCAAACCCTTTGTCCTCCTCTGCTGAGTTCTAAATTTCTCCCAGTCCCCAGGTTCGCTGCAATTTCTGGCCAATTTGTATGCCACTTCCTTGGCTTTAATACTATCCCTGATTTCCCTTGATAGCCACGGTTGAGCCACCTTCCCTTTTTTATTTTTATGCCAGACAGGAATGTACAATTGTTGTAGTTCATCAATGCGCTCTCTAAATGTCTGCCATTGCCCATCCACAGTCAACCCCTTAAGTATCATTCGCCAATCCATCCCAGCCAATTCACGCCTCATACCTTCAAAGTTAGCCTTCTTTAAGTTCTGGACCATGGTCTCTGAATTAACTGTTTCATTCTCCATCCCAATGCAGAATTCCACCATATTATGGTCACTCTTCCCCAAGGGGCCTCGCACAACGAGATTGCTGATTAATCCTCTCTCATTACATAACACCCAGTCTAAGATGGCCTCCCCCCTAGTTGGTTCCTCGACATATTGGTCTAAAAAACCATCCCTTATGCACTCCAGAAAATCCTCCTCCACCGTATTGCTTCCAGTTTGGTTAGCCCAATCTATGTGCATATTAAAGTCACCCATTATAACTGCTGCACCTTTATTGCACGCACCCCTAATTTCCTGTTTGATGCCCACCCCAACATCACTACTACTGTTTGGAGGTCTTGACACAAATCCCACTAACGTTTTTTGCCCTTTGGTGTTCTGCAGCTCTACCCATATAGATTTAACATCATCCAAGTTAATGTCCTTCCTAACTATTGCCTTATTCTCCTCCTTAACCAGCAATGCTACCCCACCTCCTTTTCCTTTTATTCTATCCTTCCTGAATGTTGAATACCCCTGGATGTTGAGTTCCCAGCCCTGATCATCCTGGAGCCACGTCTCCGTAATCCCAATCACATCATATTTGTTAACATCTATTTGCACAGTTAATTCATCCACCTTATTGCGGATACTCCTTGCATTAAGACACAAAGCCTTTAGGCTTGTTTTTTTAACACCCTCTGTCCTTTTAGAATTTTGCTGTACAATGGCCCTTTTTGTTCTTTGCCTTGGGTTTCTCTGCCCTCCACTTTTCCTCATCTCCATTCTGTCTTTTGTTTTTGCCTCCTTTTTGTTTCCCTCTGTCTCCCTGCATTGGTTCCCATCCCCCTGCCATATTAGTTTAACTCCTCCCCAACAGCACTAGCAAACACTCCCCCGAGGACATTGGTTCCGATTCTGTCCAGGTGCAGACCGTCCGGATTGTACTGGTCCCACCTCCCCAAAACGGGTTCCAATGCCCCAGGAATTTGAATCCCTCCCTGCTGCACCATTGCTCAAGACACGTATTCATCTGAGCTATCCTGCGATTCCTACTCTGACTAGCACGTGGCACTGGTAGCAATCCCGAGATTACTACTTTTGAGGTCCTACTTTTTAATTTAGCTCCTAGCTCCTTAAATTCATTTCGTAGGAACTCATCCCTTTTTTTACCTATGTCATTGGTACCAACGTGCACCACGACAACTGGCTGTTCTCCCTCCCTTTTTAGAATGTCCTGCACCCGCTCTGAGACATCCTTGACCCTTGCACCAGGGAGGCAACATACCATCCTGGAGTCTCGGTTGCGGCCGCAGAAACGCCTATCTATTCCCCTTACAATTGAATCCCCTATCACTATCGCTCGCCCACTCTTTTTCCTGCACTCTTGTGCAACAGAGTCAGCCACGGTGCCATGAATTGGCTGCTGCTGCCCGCTCCTGATGAGTCATCCCCCTCAACAGCACTCAAAGCAGTGTATCTGTTTTGCAGTGGGATGACCACAGGGGACCCCTGCACTACCTTCCTTGCACTACTCTTCCTGCTGGTCTTCCATTCCCTCGCTGGCTGTGGACCCTTCTCCTGCGGTAAGACCAACTCGCTACACGTGATACTCACGTCATTCTCAGCATCGTGGATGCTCCAGAGTGAATCCACCTTCAGCTCCAACTCCGCAACGCGGACCGTCAGTAGCCGGAGGTGGACAGACTTCCCGCACATGTAGTCGTCAGGGACACTGGTATTGTCCCCGTGTTCCCACATGGTACAGGAGGAGCATATCACGTGACCGAGCTGTCCTGCCATGATTTGACACTTAGATACACTTAAATTGCCGACAAAAATGTTAAAAGTTACTGACTTATAAAGAAAAAGAAAAACTACTCACCAATCAGCAGACAATCACTTTCCACGTTGGCTGTGACGTCACCTTTTGATTTCTTTCTACTTCTTTTTTGACTTCTCTCAGCTGGAGCTGCAAAAGTCACGCCTCTCTCGACTCCCGCCTCTCTCGACGCTCCCCGGACTGCTGAGCCTTTTATAGGCCGCTGCCTCTCTCGACTCCCACCTCTCTCGACGCTCCCCGGACTGCTGAGCCTTTTATAGGCCGCTGCCTCTCTCGACTCCCGCCTCTCTCGACGCTCCCCGGACTGCTGAGCCTTTTATAGGCCGCTTCCTCTCTCGACTCCCGCCTCTCTCGACGCTCCCCGGACAGCTGAGCCTTTTATATGCCGCTGCATCTCTCGACTCCCGCCTCTCTCGACGCTCCCCGGACTGCTGAGCCTTTTATAGGCCGCTGCCTCTCTCGACTCCCGCCTCTCTCGACGCTCCCCGGACTGCTGAGCCTTTTATAGGCCGCTGCCTCTCTCGACTCCCACCTCTCTCGACGCTCCCCGGACTGCTGAGCCTTTTATAGGCCGCTGCCTCTCTCGACTCCCGCCTCTCTCGACGCTCCCCGAACTGCTGAGCCTTTTATAGCCCGCTGCCTCTCTCGACTCCCGCCTCTCTCGAAGCTCCCCGGACTGCTGAGCCTTTTATAGGCCACTGCCTCTCTCGACTCCCGCCTCTCTCAGTTTGGGGTGATGTGTCAGTTTGGGGTGATGAATCCGTTTTGGGTAATGCGTCAGTATGGGGTGATGAGTCAGTTTGGGGCGAAGAGTCAGTTTGGGCTGATGAGTCAGTTTGTGGTGATGGTTCAGTTTGGTGTGATGGGTCAGTTTAGGGTGATGGGTCATTTTGCGGTGATGGTTCAGTTTGGGGAGATGAATCAGTTTGGAATGATGGGTCATTTTGGGTGATGAGACAGTTTGGGTTGATGGGTCAGTTTATGGTGATGACTCACTTTGTGGGTGATGACTCAGTTTGGGGTGATGGGTCAGTTTGGGGTGATGAGTCAGTTTGGGATGATGTGTCAGTTTGGGGCGATGAATCAATTTGGGGTGATGAGTTAGTTTGGGGTGATGAGTCAGTTTGGGGTGATGAGTCAGTTTGGGGTGATGTGTCAGTTTGATGTCATGTGTCAGTTTGGGGTGATGAGTCAGTTTGGGGTGATGGGTCTGTTTTTGGTGATAATTCAGTTTGGGGTGATGGGTCAGTTTGGGGTGATGAGTCAGTTTGAGGCAATGGGTCCGTTTGGGGTGATGAGTCAGTTTGAGGCAATGAGTCAGTTTGGATTGATGAGTCAGTTTGGGGTGATGGTTCAGTTTGGGCTGATGTGTCAGTTTAGGGTGATGAGTCAATTTGGAGTAATTGGTGAGTTTGGGCTGATAGATTAATTTTTTGGTGATGAGTCTGTTTGGGGTGATGGGTCAGTTTGGAGTGTGAGTCAGTTTTTGGTGATGAGTCAGTTTGGGGTGATGGGTCAGTTTTGGGTGATGGGTCAGTTTGGGGTGATTGGTCATTTTGGGTCGATGGTTCAGTTCGGGGTGAGGAATTAGTTTGGTGTGATGTGTCAGTTTGGGGTGATGATTCAGTTTGGGGTGATGGGTCAGTTTGGTGTAATGGTTCAGTTTGGGGTGATGGGTCCGTTTTGGGTGATGATTCAGTTTGTGTGTGATGGGTCAGTTAGGTGTGATGGGTCAGTTTGAGTTGATGGGTCAGTTTGTGGTGATGAGTCATTTTATGGGTGATGCGTCAGTTTGGGTTGATGGGTCAATTTGGGGTGATGAATCAGTTTGGGGTAATGAGTCAGTTTAGGGCGATGATTCAGTTTGCAGTCACGGGTCAGTTTCCGGTAATGACTCAGTTAGGGGTGATGGGTCATTTTGGGGTCATGGGTCAGTTTCGGGTGATTAGTCTGTTTCGGGTGATGTGTCAGTTTGGGATGATGAGTCTGTTTTTGGTGATGAGTCAATTTGGGGTGATGTCTCAGTTTTGGGTGATGAGTCAATTTGGGGTGATGAGTCAATTTGGGGTGATGAGTCAGTTTGGGGTGATGGTTCAGTGTGGGTGATGGTCAGTTTGGGGTGATGAGTTAGTTTGGGGTGATGGGTCAGTTTGGGGTCTTGGATCAGTTTGGGGTGATGAGTCAGTTTGGGGTGATGAGTCAGTTTGCGGTAATTGTTCAGTTTGGGGTGATGTGTCAGTTTAGGGTGATGGGTCAGTTTAGGGTGATGGGTCAGTTTAGGGTGATTGTTCCGTTTGGGATGATGTGTCATTTTAGGGTGATGGGTCAGTTTAGCGTGATGAGTCAGTTTGTGGGTGATGAGTCAGTTTTGGATGATGGGTCTGTTTTTGGAGATGAGTCAGTTTGGGGTGATGGGTAAGTTTAGGGTGATGGGTCAGTTTGGGTGATGGGTTAGTTTGGGGTGATGAGTCAGTTTGGGGTGATATGTCAATTTGCGGTGATGAAGCAGTTTGGGATGATGAGTCAATTTGCGGTGATGCGTCTGTTTGGGGTGATGTGTCAGTTTGGTTGATGGGTCAGTTTGCGGCAATGAGTCAGTTTGGCGTGATGGGTCTGTTTGTGCTTGATGGGTCAGTTTGGGTGATGGGTTAGTTCTGGGTGATGAGTCAGTTTTTGGTGATGAGTCAATTTGGGGTGATCGGTCAGTTTGAGGTGTTGAATCAGTTTCGGGTGATGGGTCAGTTTGGGGTGGTGGGTCAGTTTGGGGAGATGAGTCTGTTTGGGGTGATGGGTCAGGTTCGGGTGATGCGTCAGTTTGTGCTTGATGGGGAGTTTGGTGATCGATTAGTTTCGGCTGATGGGTCAGTTTGGGGTGATGGGTCTGTTTGGGGTGATGAGTCAGTTTGAGGCAATGGGTCAGTTTGGGGTGATGAGTCAGTTTGAGGCAATGAGTCAGTTTGGAGTCATGATTCAGTGGGGTGATGGTTCAGTTTGGGCATATGTGTCACTTTCGGGTGATGGGTCAATTTGGGGTGATTGGTCAGTTTGGGCTGATAGATTAGTTTGTGGTGATGAGTCTATTTGGGCTGATGGGTCAGTTTTGGGTGTTGGGTCAGTTTGGGGTGATTGGTCATTTTTGGTGGATGGTTCAGTTCGGGATGATGAATTATTTTTTGTGTGATGGGTCACATTGGGGTGATGATTCAGTTTGGGGTGATGGGTCAGTTTTGCCTGATGGGTCCGTTTGGGGTGATGTGTCAGTTTGGTGTGATGGTTCAGTTTGGGGTGATGGGTCCGTTTTGGGAGATGATTCAGTTTGTGCGTGATGGGTCAGTTAGGTGTGATGGGTCAGTTTGAGTTGATGGGTCTGTTTGTGGTGATGAGTCATTTTATGGGCGATGGGTCAGTTTGGGGTGATGGGTCAGTTTGGGGTGATGAATCAGTTTGGGGTAATGAGCTAGTTTAGGGCGATGATCCTGTTTGCAGTCACGGGTCAGTTTCCGGTGATGTCTCAGTTTGGGGTGATGAGTCATTTTGGGGTCATTGGTCAGTTTCGGGTATTATCTGTTTCGGGTGATGAGTCAGTTTGGGATGATGAGTCTGTTTTTGGTGATGAGTCAATTTGGGGTGATATGTCAGTTTTGGGTGAGGAGTCAGTTTGGGGTGATGGTTCAGTGTGGGTGATGGTCAGTTTGGTGTGATGAGTTAGTTTGGGGTGATGGGTCAGTTTGGGGTCATGTATCAGTTTGGGGTGATGAGTCAGTTTGGGGTGTTAGGTCAGTCTGGAGTGATGAATCAATTTGGGCTGATGAGTCAATTTGGGGTGATATGTCAGTTTTGGGTGAGGAGTCAGTTTGGGGTGATGGTTCAGTGTGGGTGATGGTCAGTTTGGTGTGATGAGTTAGTTTGGGGTGATGGGTCAGTTTGGGGTCATGTATCAGTTTGGGGTGATGAGTCAGTTTGGGGTGTTAGGTCAGTCTGGAGTGATGAATCAATTTGGGCTGATGAGTCAGTTTGGGGTGATGAGTCAGTTTGGGGTGATTGTTCAGTTTGGGGTGATGTGTCAGTTTAGGATGATGGGTCAGTTTAGGTTGATGGGTCAGTTTAGGGTGATGAGTCAGCTTGGGGTGATGAGACAGTTTGGGGCAATGAGTCAGTTTGGGTGATTAGTCAGTTTGGGGTGATTGTTCAGTTTGAGATGATGTGTCAGTTTAGGGTGATGGGTCAGTTTAGCTTGATGAGTCAGTTTGGGGTGATGAGTCAGTTTGTGGGTGATGAGTCAGTTTTGGATGATGGGTATGTTTTTGGAGATGAGTCAGTTTGGGGTGATGGGTCAGTTTAGGGTGATGGGTCATTTTGGGTGATGGGTTAGTTTGGGGTGATGAGTCAGTTTGGGGTGATATGTCAATTTGCGGTGGTGAAGCAGTATGGGATGATGAGTCAATTTGCAGTGATGCGTCAGTTTGCGGTGATGTGTCAGTTTGTGGTGATGGGTCAGTTTGCGGCAATGAGTCAGTTTGGCATGATGGGTCTGTTTGTGCTTGATGGGTCAGTTTGGGTGATGGGTTAGTTTTGGGTGATGAGTCAGTTTTAGTGATGAGTCAATTTGGGGTAATCGGTCAGTTTGAGGTGTAGAATCAGTTTCGGGTGATGGGTCAGTTTGGGGTGAAGGAACTGTTTGTGTGAGGATTTAGTTTGAGGTGATGAGTAAGTTAGGGGTGATGGGTCAGTTTGGGGTCATGGTTCAATTGGGGGTGATGAGTCTGTTTGGGGTGATGGGTCAGTTTAGGGTGATGCGTCAGTTTGTGCTTGATGGGGAGTTTGGGTGATCGATTATATTTGGGCAGATGGGTCAGTTTGGGTGATGGGTTAGTTTGGGGTGATGAGCCAGTTTGTGGTGATGGGTCAGTTACGGCTAATTGGTCAGTTTAGGGTGATGGGTCAGTTTGGGCTGATGGGTCTGTTTGGGTTGATTGGTCAGTTTGGGGTGATGGGTTAGTTTGGGGTAATGAGTTAATTTAGGGTAATGAGTTAATTTGGGGTGATAAGTCAGCTTGGGGTGATGGTTCAATTTGGGTTGATGGGTCAGTTTGGGCTGATAAGTCAGTTTGGGGTGATGGGTCAGTTTGTGCTTGATGGGTCAGTTTGCGATGATGAATCAGTTTGGGGTGATGGGTCAGTTTGTGGTGATGAGTCATTTTATGGGTGTTGCGTCAGTTTGGGGTGATGGGTCAGTTTGGGGTGATGCGTCAGTTTGGGGTGATGATTCAGATTGGGGTGATGATTCAGTTTGGGGTGATGGTTCAGTTTGCGGCAATGAGTCAGTTTGGGGTGATGGGTCTGTATGTGCTTGATGGGTCAGTTTGGGTGACGGATTAGTTTTGGGTGATGAGTCAGTTTTTGGTGATGAGCCAGTTTGGGGTGATCGGTCAGTATGAGGTGTTGAGTCAGTTTCGGGTGATGGGTCAGTTTGGGATGATGGATCCGTTTGTGTGAGGATTTAGTTTGAGGTGATGAGTAAGTTAGGGGTGATGGGTCAGTTTTGGGTGATGGGTCAATTGGGGGCAATGAGTCAGTTTGGGGTGATTAGTCAGTTTGGGGTGATTGTTCAGTTTGAGATGATGTGTCAGTTTAGGGTGATGGGCCAGTTTAGCTTGATGAGTCAGTTTGGGGTGATGAGTCAGTTTGTGGGTGATGAGTCAGTTTTGGATGATGGGTATGTTTTTGGAGATGAGTCAGTTTGGGGTGATGGGTCAGTTTAGGGTGATGGGTCATTTTGGGTGATGGGTTAGTTTGGGGTGATGAGTCAGTTTGGGGTGATATGTCAATTTGCGGTGGTGAAGCAGTTTGGGATGATGAGTCAATTTGCAGTGATGCGTCAGTTTGCGGTGATGTGTCAGTTTGTGGTGATGGGTCAGTTTGCGGCAATGAGTCAGTTTGGCATGATGGGTCTGTTTGTGCTTGATGGGTCAGTTTGGGTGATGGGTTAGTTTTGGGTGATGAGTCAGTTTTGGTGATGAGTCAATTTGGGGTAATCGGTCAGTTTGAGGTGTAGAATCAGTTTCGGGTGATGGGTCAGTTTGGGGTGAAGGAACTGTTTGTGTGAGGATTTAGTTTGAGGTGATGAGTAAGTTAGGGGTGATGGGTCAGTTTGGGGTCATGGTTCAATTGGGGGTGATGAGTCTGTTTGGGGTGATGGGTCAGTTTAGGGTGATGCGTCAGTTTGTGCTTGATGGGGAGTTTGGGTGATCGATTATATTTGGGCAGATGGGTCAGTTTGGGTGATGGGTTAGTTTGGGGTGATGAGCCAGTTTGTGGTGATGGGTCAGTTACGGCTAATTGGTCAGTTTAGGGTGATGGGTCAGTTTGGGCTGATGGGTCTGTTTGGGTTGATTGGTCAGTTTGGGGTGATGGGTTAGTTTGGGGTAATGAGTTAATTTGGGGTAATGAGTTAATTTGGGGTGATAAGTCAGCTTGGGGTGATGGTTCAATTTGGGTTGATGGGTCAGTTTGGGCTGATAAGTCAGTTTGGGGTGATGGGTCAGTTTGTGCTTGATGGGTCAGTTTGCGATGATGAATCAGTTTGGGGTGATGGGTCAGTTTGTGGTGATGAGTCATTTTATGGGTGTTGCGTCAGTTTGGGGTGATGGGTCAGTTTGGGGTGATGCGTCAGTTTGGGGTGATGATTCAGATTGGGGTGATGATTCAGTTTGGGGTGATGGTTCAGTTTGCGGCAATGAGTCAGTTTGGGGTGATGGGTCTGTATGTGCTTGATGGGTCAGTTTGGGTGACGGATTAGTTTTGGGTGATGAGTCAGTTTTTGGTGATGAGCCAGTTTGGGGTGATCGGTCAGTATGAGGTGTTGAGTCAGTTTCGGGTGATGGGTCAGTTTGGGATGATGGATCCGTTTGTGTGAGGATTTAGTTTGAGGTGATGAGTAAGTTAGGGGTGATGGGTCAGTTTTGGGTGATGGGTCAATTGGGGGTAATGAGTCTGTTTATGTGATGGGTCAGTTTAGGTGATGCGTCAGTTTTTGCTTGATGGGGAGTTTGGGTGATCGGTTAGTTTGGGCTGATGTGTCAGTTTGGTTGATGGGTTAGTTTGGGGTGATAGGTCAGTTTGGGTAATCGGTTAGTTTGGGGTGATGAGCCAGCTTGGGGTGATGGGTCAGTTATGGCTAATTGGTCAGTGTAGTGTGATGGGTCAGTTTGGGGTAATGGGTCAGTTTGGGTTGATTGGTCCGTTTGCGGTTATGGGTTAGTTTGTGGTGATGAGTCAGTTTGGGGTGATTTGTCAGTTTGGGGTGATTGTTCAGTATTGGGTGATGTGTCAGTTTAGGTTGATGGGTCAGTTTAGGGTGATGGGTCAGTTTAGGGTGATGAGTCAACTTGGGGTGATGAGACAGTTTGGGGCAATGAGTCAGTTTGGGGTGATTGGTTAGTTTGGGGTGATTGTTCAGTTTGGGGTGATTGTTCAGTATTGGGTGATGTGTCAGTTTAGGTTGATGGGTCAGTTTAGGGTGATGGGTCAGTTTAGCGTGATGAGTCAGTTTTGGGGTGATGATTCAGTTTGTGGGTGATGAGTCAGTTTTGGATGATGGGTCTGTTTTTGGAGATGATTCAGTTTGGGGTGATGGGTCAGTTTAGGGTGATGGGTCAGTTTGGTTGATGGGTCAGTTTGGGTGATGGGTTAGTTTGGGGTGATGAGTCAGTTTGGGGTGATATGTCAATTTGCGGTGATGAAGCAGTTTGGGATGATGAGTCAATTTGCGGTGATGCGTCAGTTTGGGGTGATGTATCAGTTTGGGGTGATGGGTCAGTTTGCGGCAATGAGTCAGTTTGGCGTGATGGGTCTGTTTGTGCTTGATGGGTCAGTTTGGGTGAGCGGTTAGTTTTGGGTGATGAATCAGTTTTTCGTGATGAGTCAATTTGGGGTGATCGGTCAGTTTGAGGTGTTGAATCAGTTTGGGGTGATGGGTCAGTTTGGGGTGATGGGTCAGTTTGGGGTGACGAGACAGTTTGGGGTGAAGAATCTGTTTGGGGTGATAGGTCAGTTTGGGGTGACGAGTCACTTTGGGGTGCTGGGTCAAATTGTGCTTGATGGGTTAGTTTGGGTGATGGGTCAGTTTACGTGATGGGTCAGTTTGGGGTGATGAATCCTTTTGGGTGATGGGCCAGTTTGGGTGATGAGACAGTTTTTTATGATGAGTCAGTTTGGGGTGATCATTCACTTTGAGGTGTTGAGCCAGTTTGGGGTGATGGGTCAGTTTGGGGTGATGAATTTCTTTGGATTGATGGGTCAGTTTAAGGTAATGCGTCAGTATGGGTGATGGGTTAGTTTGGGGTGACAGGTCATTTTGGGTGATGGGTTAGTTCGGGGTAATGAGTCAGTTTGGGGTGATGGGTCAGTTTGGGGTGATATGTCAATTTGCGGTGATGAAGCAGTTTGGGATGATGAGTCAATTTGCGGTGATGCGTCAGTTTGGGGTGATGTATCAGTTTGGGGTGATGGGTCAGTTTGCGGCAATGAGTCAGTTTGGCGTGATGGGTCTGTTTGTGCTTGATAGGTCAGTTTGGGTGAGGGGTTAGTTTTGGGTGATGAATCAGTTTTTGGTGATGAGTCAATTTGGGGTGATCGGTCAGTTTGAGGTGTTGAATCAGTTTGGGGTGATGGGTCAGTTTGGGGTGATGGGTCAGTTTGGGGTGACGAGACAGTTTGGGGTGAAGAATCTGTTTGGGGTGAAAGGTCAGTTTGGGGTGACGAGTCTCTTTGGGGTGCTGGGTCAAATTGTGCTTGATGGGTTAGTTTGGGTGATGGGTCAGTTTACGTGATGGGTCAGTTTGGGGTGATGAATCCTTTTGGGTGATGGGCCAGTTTGGGTGATGAGACAGTTTTTTATGATGAGTCAGTTTGGGGTGATCGTTCACTTTGAGGTGTTGAGTCAGTTTGGGGTGATGGGTCAGTTTCGGGTGATGAATTTCTTTGGATTGATGGGTCAGTTTAAGGTAATGCGTCAGTTTGGGTGATGGGTTAGTTTGGGGTGACAGGTCATTTTGGGTGATGGGTTAGTTCGGGGTAATGAGTCAGTTTGGGGTGATGGGTCAGTTACGGCTAATTGGTCAGTTTGGGGTGATGAGTCTGTTTGGGGTGATGGGTCAGTTTTGGTTGATGAGACAATTTGTCATGATGGGTCAGTTTGGGGTGATGTGTCAGTTTGGGATCATGAGTTAATTGGGGTGATGGGTCAGTGTGGGGTGATGCGTCAGTTTGGGGCGACGGTTCAGTTTGGAGTGATGAGTCAGTTTTTGGTGATGTGTCAGTTTGGGGTGATCGGTCAGTTTTGGGTGATGGGTCAGTTTGGGGTGATTGGTCATTTTGGGTTGATGGTTCAGTTTGGGATGATGAATTAGTTTGGTGTGATGGGTCAGTTTGGGGTGATGATTCAGTTTGGGGTGATGGGTCAGTTTGGCCTGATGGGTCAGTTTGGGGTGATGGTTCAATTTGGGGTGATGGTTCGATTTGGGGTGATGGGTCCGTTTTAGGTGATGATTCAGTTTGTGGGTGAAGGGTCAGTTAGGGGTGATTGGTCCGTTTGGGATTTTGGGTCAGTTTGGCGTGATGAATCAGTTTGGGATAATGAGTCAGTTTCGCGCGATGATTCAGTTTGCGGTCACGGGTCAGTTTCCGGTGATGACTCAGTTTGGGGTGATGGGTCAGTTTGGGGTCATGGGTCAGTTTCGGTTGATGAGTCAGTTTGGGGTGATGAGTCAGTTTGGGATGATGAATCTGTTTTTGGTAATGAGTCAATTTGGGGTGATGGGTCAATTTGGGGTGATGAGTCAATTTGGGGTGGTGAGTCAGTTTGGGGTGATGGTTCAGTTTGGGTGATGGTTAGTTTGGGGTGATGGGTCAGTTTGGGGTGATGAGTCAGTTTGGGGTGTTGAGTCAGTTTGGGTGATGAGTCAGTTTGCAATCATGGATCAGTTTTGCGTGATGCGTCAGTTTGGGGTGATGGGTCAGGTTGGGGTCATGGGTCAGTTTCGGGTGATGATTGAGTTTTCAGTGGTAGGTCAGTTTTTGGTGATGAGTCAGTTTGTGATTGATGAGTCAGTTTGGGGTGATGGTTCAGTTTGGGGTCATGGGTCAGTTTGGGGTCATGGGTCAGTTTGGGTTGATGAGTCAGTTTGGGGTGATGAGTAAGTTTGGGGTGATTGTTTAGTTTGGGGTGATGTGTCAGTTTACGGTGATGAGTCAGTTTAGATTGATGGGTCAGTTTAGGGTGATGAGTCAGCTTGGGGTGATGAGTCAGTTTGGGGCAATGAGTCAGTTTGGGGTGATGAGTCATTTTGGCGTGATGAGTATGTTTGGGATGATGGGTCTGTTTTTGGGGATGAGTCAGTTTGGGGTGATGGGTCAGTTTGGGGTGATGAGTCAATTTGGGGTGATGAGTAGGACTGGGGCGATGGGTCAGTGTGGGTGATGGTCAGTTTGGGGTGACGAGTTAGTTTGGGGTGATGGGTCTGTTTGGGGTCATGGATCAGTTTGGGTGATGAGTCAGTTTGGGGTGTTAGGTCAGTCTGGAGTGATGAATCAATTTGGGCTGATGAGTCAGTTTGGGGTGATGAGAGAGTTTGGGGTGATGAATCAGTTTGGGGTGATTGTTCAGTATTGGGTAATGTGTCAGTTTAGGGTGATGGGTTAGTTTAGGGTAATGAGTTAATTTGGGGTAATGAGTTAATTTGGGGTGATAAGTCAGCTTGGGGTGGTGGTTCAATTTGGGTTGATGGGTCAGTTTGGGCTGATGAGTCAGTTTGAGGGGATGGGTCAATTTGTGCTTGATAGGTCAGTTTGGGCTGATGAGTAAGTTTGGGATGATGGTTCTGTTTTAGGTGATGAGTCAGTTTGGGGTGATGGGTAAGTTTATGGTGATGGGTTAGTTTGGGGTGATGAGTCAGTTTGGGGTGATGAGTCCATTTGCGATGATGAATCAGTTTGGGGTGATGGGTCAGTTTGTGGTGATGAGTCAGTTTTTGGGTGATGCGTCAGTTTGGGGTGATGGGTCAGTTTGGGGTGATGCGTCAGTTTGGGGTGATGATTCAGATTGGGGTGATGATTCAGATTGGGGTGATGATTCAGTTTGGGGTGATGGTTCAGTTCGCGGCATTGAGTCAGTTTGGGGTGATGGGTCTGTATGTGCTTGATGGGTCAGTTTGGGTGACGGATTAGTTTTGGGTGATGAGTCAGTTTTTGGTGATGAGCCAGTTTGGGGTGATCGGTCAGTTTGAGGTGTTGAGTCAATTTCGGGTGATGGGTCAGTTTGGGATGATGGATCCGTTTGTGTGAGGATTTAGTTTGAGGTAATGAGTAAGTTAGGGTTGAAGCGTCAGTTTTGGTTGATGGGTCAATTGGGGGTAATGAGTCTGTTTGTGTGATGGGTCAGTTTAGGTGATGCATCAGTTTGTGCTTGATGGGGAGTTTGGGTGATCGGTTAGTTTGGGCTGATGTGTCAGTTTGGGTGATGGGTTAGTTTGGTGTGATAGGTCAGTTTGGGTAATCGGTTAGTTGGGGGTGATGAGCCAGCTTGGGGTGATGGGTCAGTTATGGCTAATTGGTCAGTTTGGGGTTATGGGTTAGTTTGTGGTGATGAGTCAGTTTGGGGTGATTTTTCAGTTTGGATTGATGTGTCCGTTTGGGGTGATGAGACAGTTTGGGGTGATGAGTCAGTTTGGGGTGATTGGTCATTTGGGGTGATGAGTCAGTTTGGGGTGATGGGTCAGTTTGGGGTGATGAATCCTTTTGGGTGATGGGTCAGTTTGGGTGATGAGACAGTTTTTTTTGATGAGTCAGTTTGGGGTGATCGGTCACTTTGAGGTGTTGAGTCAGTTTGGGGTGATGGGTCAGTTTGGGGTGATGAATTTCTTTGGAGTGATGGGTCAGTTTAAGGTAATGCGTCAGTTTGGGTGATGGGTTAGTTTGGGGTGACAGGTCAGTTTGGGTGATGGGTCAGTTAGGGGTGATGAGTCTGTTTGGGGTGATGGGTTAGTTACGGCTAATTGTTCAATTTGTCATGATGGGTCAGTTTGGGGTGATGGGTCAGTTTGGGATCATGAGTTAACTGGGGTGATGAGTCAGTATGGGGTGATGCGTCAGTTTGGGGCGACGGGTCAGTTTGGTGTGATGAGTCAGTGTTTGGTGATGAGTCAGTTTGCGGTCACGGGTCAGTTTCCGGTGATGACTAAGTTTGGGGTGATGGGTCATTTTGGGGTCAAGGTTCAGTTTCGGTTGATGAGTCGGTTTGGGGTGATGAGTCAGTTTGGGATGATGAATCTGTTTTTGGTGATGACTCAATTTGGGGTGATGGGTCGGTTTGGGGTGATGAGTCAATTTGGCGTGGTGAGTCAGTTTGGGGTGATGGTTCAGTTTGGGTGATGGTCAGTTTGGGGTGATGGGTCAGTTTTGAGTGATGAGTCAGTTTGAGGTGTTGAGGTAGTTTGGGCGATGAGTCAGTTTTCAATCATGGATCAGTTTCGCTTGATGCGTCAGTTTGGGGTGATGGGTCAGGTTGGGGTCATGGGTCAGTTTCGGGTGATGATTGAGTTTTCAGTGGTAGGTCAGTTTTTGGTGATGAGTCAGTTTGTGATTGATGAGTCAGTTTGGGGTGATGGTTCAGTTTGGGGTCATGGGTCAGTTTGGGGTCATGGTTCAGTTTGGGGTGATGAGTCAGTTTGGGGTGATGGGTCAGTCTGGAGTAATGAATCAATTTGGGCTGATGAATCAGTTTGGGTTGATGATTCAGTTTGGGGTGATGATTAAGTTTGGGGTGATTGTTTAGTTTGGGGTGATGTGTCAGTTTACGGTGATGAGTCAGTTTAGAGTGATGGGTCAGTTTCGGGTGATGAGTCAGCTTGGGGTGATGAGTCAGTTTGGGGCAATGAGTCAGTTTGGGGTGATTAGTCAGTTTGGGGTGATTGTTCAGTTTGGGATGATGTGTCAGTCTAGGGTGATGGGTCAGTTTAGCGTGATGAGTCAGTTTGGGGTGATGATTCAGTTTGGGGTGATGAGAGAGTTTGGGTTGGTGAGTCAGTTTGGGGTGATTGTTCAGTATTGGGTGATGTGTCAGTTTAGGGTGATGGTTCAATTTAGGGTGATGAGTCAGCTTGGGGTGATGAGACAGTTTGGGGCAATGAGTCAGTTTGGGGTGATTAGTCAGTTTGGGGTGATTGTTCAGTTTGGGATGATGTGTCAGTCGAGGGTGATGGGTCAGTTTAGCGTGATGAGTCAGTTTGGGGTGATGATTCAGTTTGTGGGTGATGAGTCAGTTTTGGATGATGGGTCTGTTTTTGGAGATGAGTCAGTTTGGGGTGATGGGTCAGTTTAGGGTGATGGGTCAGTTTGGGTGATGGGTTAGTTTGGGGTGATGAGTCAGTTTGGGGTGATATGGAAATTTGCAGTGATGAAGCAGTTTGGGATGATGAGTCAATTTGCGGTGATGCGTCAGTTTGGGGTGAAGTAACAGTTTGGGGTGATGGGTCAGTTTGCGGCAATGAGTCAGTTTGGCGTGATGGGTCTGTTTGTGCTTGATGGGTCAGTTTGGGTGATGGGTTAGTTTTGGGTGATGAGTCAGTTTTTGGTGATGAGTCAATTTGGGTTGATCGGTCAGTTTGAGGTGTTGAATCAGTTTCGGGTGATGGGTCAGTTTGGGGTGATGTGTCAGTTTGGGGTGACGAGTCTCTTTGGGGTGCTGGGTCAAATTGTGCTTGATGGGTTAGTTTGGGTGATGGGTCAGTTTACGTGATGGGTCAGTTTGTGTTGATGAATCCTTTTGGGTGATGGGTCAGTTTGGGTGATGAGACAGTTTTTTTTGATGAGTCAGTTTGGGGTGATCGGTCGCTTTGAGGTGTTGAGTCAGTTTGGGGTGATGGGTCAGTTTGGGGTGATGAAATTCTTTGGAGTGATGGGTCAGTTTAAGGCAATGCGTCAGTTTGGGTGATGGGTTAGTTTGGGGTGACAGGTCAGTTTGGGTGTTGGGTTAGTTAGGGGTGATGAGTCAGTTTGGGGTGATGGGTCAGTTACGGCTAATTGGTCAGTTTGGAGTGATGAGTCTGTTTGGGGTGATGGGTCAGTTTTGGTTGATGAGACAATTTGTCATGATGGGTCAGTTTGGGGTGATGGGTCAGTTTGGGATCATGAGTTAATTGGGGTGATGGGTCAGTGTGGGGTGATGCGTCAGTTTGGGGCGACGGGTCAGTTTGGAGTGATGAGTCAGTTTTTGGTGATGAGTCAGTTTGGGGTGATGGGTCAGTTTTGAGTGATGGGTCAGTTTCGGATGATTGCTCATTTTGGGTTGATGGTTCAGTTTGGGGTGATGAATTAGTTTGGTGTGATGGGTCAGTATGGGGTGATGATTCAGTTTGGGGTGATGGGTCACTTTGGCCTGATGGGTCAGTTTGGGGTGATGGTTCAGTTTGTGGTGATGGTTCGATTTGGGGTGATGGGTCCGTTTTAGGTGATGATTCAGTTTGTGGGTGATGGGTCAGTTAGGGGTGATTGATCAGTTTGGGGTTTTGGGTCAGTTTGGGGTGATGAATCAGTTTGGGATAATGAGTCAGTTTAGGGCGATGATTCAGTTTGCGGTCACGGGTCAGTTTCCGGTGATGACTCAGTTTGGGGTGATGGGTCAGTTTGGGGTCATGGGTCAGTTTCGGTTGATGAGTCAGTTTGGGGTGATGAGTCAGTTTGGGATGATGAATCTGTTTTTGGTAATGAGTCAATTTGGGGTGATGGGTCAATTTAGGGTGATGAGTCAATTTGGGGTGGTGAGTCAGTTTGGGGTGATGGTTCAGTTTGGGTAATGGTCAGTTTGGGGTGATGGGTCAGTTTGGTGTGATGAGTCAGTTTGGGGTGTTGAGTCAGTTTGGGCGATGATTCAGTTTGCAATCATGTATCAGTTTCGCGTGATGCGTCAGTTTGGGGTGATGGGTCAGGTTGGGGTCATGGGTCAGTTTCGGGTGATGATTGAGTTTTCAGTGGTAGGTCAGTTTTTGGTGATGAGTCAGTTTGTGATTGATGAGTCATTTTGGTGTGATGCTTCAGTTTGGGGTCATGGGTCAGTTTGGGGTCATGGGTCAGTTTGGGGTGATGAGTCAGTTTGGGGTGATGGGTCAGTCTGGAGTAATGAATCAATTTGGGCTGATGAATCAGTTTGGGTTGATGAGACAGTTTGGGGTGATGAGTAAGTTTGGGGTGATTGTTTTTTTGGGGTGATGTGTCAGTTTACGGTGATGAGTCAGTTTCGAGTGATGGGTCAGTTTAGGGTGAATAGTCAGCTTGGGGTGATGAGTCAGTTTGGGGCAATGAGTCAGTTTGTGGTGATGAGCCAGTTTGGGGTGATTGTTCAGTTTTCGGTGATGTGTCAGTTTATGGTGATGAGTCATTTTGGCTTGATGAGTAAGTTTGGGATGATGGGTCTGTTTTTGGGGATGAGTCAGTTTGGGATGATGGGTCACTTTGTGGAGATGGGTCAGTTTGTGCTGATGGGTCTGTTTGCGGCAATGAGTCAGTTTGGGGTCATGGGTCAGTTTGTGTGAGCGGTCAGTTTGTGGTGATGATTCAGTTTGGGGTGATGGGTCAGTTTGTGGTGAGGAATCCGTTTTGGGTGATGCGTCAGTCTGGTGTGAATGGGTCAGTTTGGGGCGAAGAGTCAGTTTGGGGTGATGAGTCAGTTTGGGGTGATGGTTCAGTTTGGTGTGATGGGTCAGTTAAGGGTGATGGGTCATTTTGCGGTGATGGTTCAGTTTGCGTAGATGAATCAGTTTGAGGTGATGCGTCATTTTGGCGTGATGAGACAGTTTGGGTTGATGGGTCAGTTTGTGGTGATGACTCACTTTGTGGGTGATAAGTCAGTTTGGGGTGATGGGTCAGTTTGGGGTGATGAGTCAGTTTGGGATGATGTGTCAGTTTGGGGCGATGAGACAATCTGGGGTGATGAGTTAGTTTGGGGTGAAGAGTCAGTTTGGGGTGATGAGTCAGTTTGGGGTCATGTGTCGGTTTGAGGTCATGTGTCAGTTTGGGGTGATGAGTCAGTTTGGGTGATGGGTCAGTCGGGAGTGATGAATCAATTTGGGCTGATGCATCAGTTTGGGGTGATTTGTCAGTTTGGGATGATGGGTCTGTTTTTGCTGATGATTCAGTTTGGGGTGATGGGTCAGTTTGGCGTGATGAGTCAGTTTGAGGCAATGGCTCAGTTTGGGGTGATGAGTCTGTTTGAGGCAATGAGTCAGTTTGGAGAGATGAGTCAGTTTGGGGTGATGGTTCAGTTTGGGATGATGTGTCAGTTTAGGGTGATGGGTCAATTTGGGGTGATTGGTCAGTTGGGCTGATAGATTAGTTTGTGGTGATGAGTCTGTTTGGGGTGATGGGTCAGTTTTTGGTGATGAGTCAGTTTGGGGTGATGGGTCAGTTTTGGGTGATGGGTCAGTTTGGGGTGATTGGTCATTTGGGGTCGATGGTTCAGTTCGGGGTGATGAATTAGTTTCGTGTGATGGGTCAGTTTGGGGTGATGATTCAGTTTGGGGTGATGGGTCAGTTTGGCCTGATGGGTCCGTTTGGGGTGATGGGTCAGTTTGGTGTGATGGTTCAGTTTGGGGTGATGGGTCCGTTTTGGTTGATGATTCAGTCTGTGTGTGATGGGACAGTTAGGTGTGATGGGTCAGTTTGAGTTGATGGGTCAGTTTGTGGTGATGAGTCATTTTATGGGCGATGCGTCAGTTTGGGGTGATGGGTCAGTTTGGGGTGATGAATCAGTTTGGGGTAATGAGTCAGTTTAGGGCAATGATTCAGTTTGCAGTCACGGGTCAGTTTCCGGTGATGACTCAGTTAGGGGTGATGGGTCATTTTGGGGTCATGTGTCAGTTTTGGGTGTTTAGTCTGTTTCGGGTGTTGAGTCAGTTTGGGATGATGAGTCTGTTTTTCGTGATGAGTCAATTTGGGGTGATGTGTCAGTTTGGGGTGATGGTTCAGTGTGGGAGCTGGTCCGTTTGGGGTGATGAGTTAGTTTGGGGTGATGGGTCATTTGGGGTGATGGATCAGTTTGGGGTGATGAGTCAGTTTGGGGTGTTAGGTCAGTCTGGAGTGATGAATCAATTTGGGCTGATGAGTCAGTTTGGGGTGATTGTTCAGTTTGGGGTGATGAGACAGTTTGGGGCAATGAGTCAGTTTGGGGTGATTGTTCAGTTTAGGGTGAAGGGTCAGTTTAGGGTGATGGGTCAGTTTAGCGTGATGAGTCAGTTTGGAGTGATGGGTCAGTTTGTGCTTGATGGGTCAGTTTGGGTGATGGGTCAGTTTATGTGATGGGTCAGTTTGGGGTGATGAATCTCTTTTGGGTGATCGGTCACTTTGAGGTGTTGAGTCAGTTTCGGGTGATGGGTCAGTTTGATATGATGGATCAGTTCGTGTGACGAATCAGTTTGAGGTGATGAGTAAGTTAAGGGTGATGTGTCAGTTTGGCGTGATGGGTCAGTTTGGGGAGATGGGTTAGTTTGTGGTGATGTGTCCGTTTGGGGTGATGAGCCAGTTTGGGGTGATGAGTCAGTTTGGGGTGATGAGTCAATTTGGGGTGATGAGTAGGTCTGGGGCGATGGGTCAGTTTGGGCTGATGAGTCAGTTTGATGTGATGGATCAGTTTGTGCTTGATGGGTCAGTTTGGGTGGTGGGTTAATGTGGGATGATGGGCAGTTTGTCTGAGGGGTCAGTTTGGGGCGATGGGTCAGTTTGGGGTGATGGGTCAGTTTGTGGTGATGAGTCAGTTTGCGGTGATGGTTCAGTTTGGGGTGATGAGTCCATTTGTGGGTGATGATTCAGTTTGGAATGATGCGTCTGTTTTTGGTGATGCGTCAGTTTGGGGTGATGCGTCAGTTTGGGTTGATGGGTCTGTTTGGGGTGATGAGTCAATTTGGGATGATGATTCAGTTTGGTGCGATGACTCAGTTTGGGGTGATGAGTCAGTTTGTGGTGATGGTTCATTTTGGGGTGATGAGTCAGTTTAGGGTGATGGGTCAGTTTGGGGTGATGAAATAATTTGGGCTGTTGAGTCAGTTTGGGGTGATGGGTCATTTTGTGCTTGATGGGTTAGTGTGGCACGATGGGCAGTTTGTGTGAGGGATCAGTTTGGGATAATTATTCAGTTTGGGTGATGGGTCAGTTTGGGCTGATGAATCCGTTTGGTGTGATGGGTCAGTTTGGGGAGACGAGTCAGTTTAGCATGTTGGGTCAGTTTGTGCTTGATGTGTCAGTTTGGGTGATGGGTGAGGTTTGGGTGATTGGTCTGTTCATGTGATGGGTCAGTTTGAAGTGATGAGTCAGTTTTGGTGATGAGTCAGTTTGAGGTGAACGGTCACTTTGAGGTGTTGAGTCAGTTTGAGGTGATGAGTCAGTTAGGGCTGATGTTTCAGTTTGCGGTGATGGGTCAATTTGGGGCGATGAGCTGTTTGGGATGATGGGTCAGTTTCGGGTGTTCCGTCAGTTGGTGCTTGATGTGTCTGTGTGGGTGATCGGTTAGTTTGGGGTGATGGGTCAGTTTGGATTATGGGTTCGTTTGTGGTGATAGGTCAGTTTGGGAGATGGGTTAATTTGGCGTGATGGGTCAGTTTGGGGTGATGGGTCAATTACGCTAATGAGTCAGTTTGGGGTGATGGGTCAGTTTGGGGTAATTGATCAGTTTGGGTTTATGAGTCAGTTTGGGGTGAGTGATCAGTGTGGGATGATGGTCAATTTGTGGGTGATGCGTCAGTTTGGGGTGATGGGTCAGTTTGTGCTCATGGGTCAGTTTCGGGTGATGAGTCAGTTTGGGCTGTTGAGTCAGTCTCGGGCTTTGAGTCAGTTTGGGATGATGTATATTTTTTTGCTGATGATTCAGTTTGGGGTGATGGGTCAGTTTGGGGCAATGAGTCAGTTTGGGGTGATGCGTTAGTTTGGAGTGATGAGTCAGTTTGTGGTGATGTGTCAGTTTAGGGTGATGGGTCAATTTGGGGTGTTGGGTCAGTTTGTAGAGATGGGTCAGTTTGGGGTGATGGAATAATTTGGGGTGATGAGTAAGCTTGGTGTGATGAGTTAATGTGAGGTGATGAGTCAGTTTGGGTTGATGGTTCCATTTGGGGTGATGGGTCAGTTGGGGCTGATGAGTCAGTTTGGGGTGATGGATCAGTTTGTGCTTGATGGGTCAGTTTGGATGATGGGTTCGTGTGGGATGATGGGTCAGTTAGTGTGAGGGGTCATTTTGGTGTGATGCGTCAGTTTGGGGTGATGAATCTGTTTGGGGTGATGGGTCAGTTTGCGGTGACGAGTCAGTTTGGGGTGATCGTTCAGTTTGTGCGTGATGGGTCAGTTTTGCTGATGGGTCAGTTTATGTGATGGATCTGTTTGGTGTGATTAGTCAGTTTGGGGTGATGGGTCAGTTTGGGGTGACGAGTCAGTTTGCAGTGATGAATCTGTTTGGGTTGATAGGTCAGTTTGGGTTGACGAGTCAGTTTGGGGTGATAGGTCAGTTTGTGCTTGATGGGTCAGTTTGGGTGATGGGTCAGTTTATGTGATGGGTCAGTTTGGGGTGATGAATCTCTTTTGGGTGATCGGTCACTTTGAGGTGTTGAGTCAGTTTCGGGTGATGGGTCAGTTTGAGATGATGGATCAGTTCGTGTGACGAATCAGTTTGAGTTGATGAGTAAGTTAAGGGTGATGGGTCAGTTTGGCGTGATGGGTCAGTTTGGGGAGATGGGTCAGTTTGGGTTGATGAATCTGCTTGGGGAGATGGGTCAGTTTAGGGTGATGCGTCAGTTTGTGCTTGATGGGTCATTTTGGGTGATGGGTTAGTTTGGGGTGTAGGGTCAGTGTGGGTGATGGGTTAGTTTGGGATGATAAGTCAGTTTCGGTGATGGGTTAGTTGGGGTGATGCTCAGTTTGGGGTGATGGGTCAGTTGCGGGTAATTCGTCAGTTTAGGGTGATGCGTCATTTGGTGCTTGCTGGGTCATTTTGGGTGATGGGTTAGTTTGGGGTGATAGATCAGTGTGGGTGATGGGTTAGTTTGGGGTGATGGTTCAGTTTGGGGTGATGGGTCAGTTCCGGCTAATTGGTCAGTTTGCGGTGATGAGTCTGTTTGGGGTGATGGGTCAGTTTTTGGTGATGAGTCAATTTGGAGTGATGGGTCAGTTTGGGGTGATGGGTCAGTTTGGGATCATGAGTTAGTTTGGGGTGATGGGTCAGTGTGTGGTGATGGGTCAGTTTGGGGCGACGGGTCAGTTTGGAGTGATGAGTCAGTTTGGGGTGATGGGTCAGTTTGGGGTGATGGGTCAGTTCCGGCTAATTCGTCAGTTTGCGGTGATGAGTCTGTTTGGGGTGATGGGTCAGTTTTTGGTGATGAGTCAATTTGGAGTGATGGGTCAGTTTGGGGTGATGGGTCAGTTTGGGATCATGAGTTAGTTTAGGGTGATGGGTCAGTGTGTGGTGATGGGTCAGTTTGGGGCGACGGGTCATTTTGGAGTGATGAGTCAGTTTGGGGTGATGCGTCAGTTTGGGCTGATGGGTCAGTTTGGGGTGATTGGCCAGTTTGGGGTGATGTGTCAGTTTAGGGTGATGGGTCAATTTGGGGTGTTGGGTCAGTTTGTAGAGATGGGTCAGTTTGGGTTGATGGAATAATTTGGGGTGATTAGTAAGCTTGGTGTGATGAGTTAATTTGGGGTGATGAGTCAGTTTGGGTTGATGGTTCCATTTGGGGTGATGGGTCAGTTGGGGCTGATGAGTCAGTTTGGGGTGATGGATCAGTTTGTGCTTGATGGGTCAGTTTGGATGATGGGTTAGTGTGGGATGATGGGTCAGTTAGTGTGAGGGGTCATTTTGGTGTGATGCGTCAGTTTGGGGTGATGAATCTGTTTGGGGTGATGGGTCAGTTTGGGGTGACGAGTCAGTTTGGGGTGATCGTTCAGTTTGTGCGTGATGGGTCAGTTTTGCTGATGGATCAGTTTATGTGATGGATCTGTTTGGTGTGATTCGTCAGTTTGGGGTGATGGGTCAGTTTGGGGTGACGAGTCAGTTTGCAGTGATGAATCTGTTTGGGTTGATAGGTCAGTTTGGGTTGACGAGTCAGTTTGGGGTGATGGGTCAGTTTGTGCTTGATGGGTCAGTTTGGGTGATGGGTCAGTTTATGTGATGGGTCAGTTTGGGGTGATGAATCTCTTTTCGGTGATCGGTCACTTTGAGGTGTTGAGTCAGTTTCGGGTGATGGGTCAGTTTGAGATGATGGATCAGTTCGTGTGACGAATCAGTTTGAGGTGATGAGTAAGTTAAGGGTGACGTGTCAGTTTGGCGTGATGGGTCAGTTTGGGGAGATGGGTCAGTTTGGGTTGATGAATCTGCTTGGGGAGATGGGTCAGTTTAGGGTGATGCGTCAGTTTGCGCTTGATGGGTCATTTTCGGTCATAGGTTAGTTTGGGGTAATGGGTCAGTGTGGGTGATGGGTTAGTTTGGGATAATAAGTCAGTTTCGGTGATGGGTTAGTTGGGGTGATGGGTCAGTTTGGGGTGATGGGTCAGTTACGGGTAATTGGTCAGTTTAGGGTGATGCGTCATTTGGTGCTTGCTGGGTCATTTTGGGTGATGGGTTACTTTGGGGTGATAGATCAGTGTGGGTGATGGGTTAGTTTGGGGTGATGGGTCAGTTTGGGGTGATGGGTCAGTTCCGGTTAATTGGTCAGTTTGCGGTGATGAGTCTGTTTGGGGTGATGGTTCAGTTTTTGGTGATGAGTCAATTTGGAGTGAAAGGTCAGTTTGGGGTGATGGGTCAGTTTGGGATCATGAGTTAGTTTGGGGTGATGGGTCAGTGTGTGGTGATGGGTCAGTTTGGGGCGACGAGTCAGTTTGGAGTGATGAGTCAGTTTGGGGTGATGGGTCAGTTTGGGGTGATGGGTCAGTTCCGGCTAATTGGTCAGTTTTACGGTGATTAGTCTGTTTGGGGTGATGGGTCAGTTTTTGGTGATGATTCAGTTTGGGGTGATGGGTCAGTTTGGGCTGATGGGTCAGTTTGGGGTGATTGGCCAGTTTGGGGTGATGATTCAGGTAGGGGTGATAGGTCAGTTTGGCCTGATGGGTGAGTTTGGGGTGATGGGTCAGTGTGGGGTGATGTGTCAGTTTGAGGTGATGGGTCCGTTTTGGGTGATGATTCAGTTTGTGGGTGATGGGTTAGTTTGGGCTGATGGGTCAATTTGCGGTGATGAATCAGTTTGGGATGATGCGTCAGTTTGGGGTGATGGATCAGTTTGGGGCGATGAGTCAGTTTGGGGTGATGAGTCCGTTTGTGGGTGATGAGTCAGTTTGTGGGTGATGAGTCAGTTTGGGATGATGGGTCTGTTTTTGGTGATGAGTCAGTTTGGGGTAATGCATCACATTGGGTTGATGGGTTTGTTTGGAGTGTTGAGTCAGTTTGGCGTAATGAGTCAGTATGGG
Organism: Pristiophorus japonicus; assembly: GCF_044704955.1. NCBI lineage: Eukaryota > Metazoa > Chordata > Chondrichthyes > Pristiophoridae > Pristiophorus > Pristiophorus japonicus. Next base: position 5,476,684 of record NW_027254201.1, on the reverse strand, counting down.
GCGATGAATCAGTTTGGGGTGATGAGTCAGTTTGTGGTGATGGTTCAGTTTAGGGTGATGAGTGTGTTTAGGGTGATGGGTCAGTTTGAGGTGATGAGTCACTTTGTGGGTGATGAGTTAGTTTGGGATGATGAGTCTATTTTTAGTGATGTGTCAATTTGTGGTGTTGAGTCAGTTTGGGGTGATGGGTCAGTTTGGGCTGATTGGTTACTTTGTGGTGATGAGTCAGTTTGGGGTGATGTATTAAGTTGGGGTGATGAGTCAGTTTGGGGTGATGGGTCAGTTTGGGCTGATGAATCTCTTTTGGGTGATGGGTCAGTTTGGTTGATGAGTCAGTTTTTGGTGATGAGTCAATTTGGGGTGATCTGTCACTTTGAGGTGTTGAGTCAGTTTTGGGTGATGTGTCAGTTTGGGATAATGGGTCAGTTTGGGGTGATGGGTCAATTTGGGGTGATGAATCTGTTTGGGTTGATGGGTCAGTTTAGGGTGATGCGTCAGTTTGTGCTTGATGGGTCATTTTGGGTGATGGCTTTGTTTTGGGTGATGTGTCAATATGGTTGATGGGTTAGTTTGTGGTGACAGGTCAGTTTGGGTGATGGGTTAGTTTGGGGTGATGGGTCAGTTTGCGGTGATGGGTCAGTTACGGCTAATTGGTCAGTTTGCGGTAATGGTTCAGTTTGGGGTAATGGGTCAGTTTGGTTTGATGGGACAGTTTGGGCTGATGGGTTAGTTTGTGGTGATGAGTCTGTTTGGGGTGATCGTTCAGTTTTTGGTGATGAGTCAATTTGGGGTGATGGATCAGTTTGGGGTGATGGGTCAGTTTGGGATCATGAGTTAGTTTGGAGTGATGGGTCAGTGTGAGGTGATGGGTCAGTTTGGGGTGATGGGTCAGTTTGTGGTGATGAGTCAGTTTGTGGGTGATGCGTCAGTTTGCGGTGATGGGTCAGTTTGGGGTGATGCGTCAGTTTGGGGTGAGGATTCAGATTGGGGTGATCATTCAGTTTGGGGTGATGGTTCAGTTTGCGGCAATGAGTCAGTTTGGGGTGATGGGTCTGCATGTACTTGATGGGTCAGTTTGGGTGACGGATTAGTTTTGGTTGATGAGTCAGTTTTTGGTGATGAGTCAGTTTGGGGTGATCGGTCAGTTTGAGGTGTTGAGTCAGTTTCGGGTGATGGGACAGTTTGGGATGATGGGTCAATTGGGGGTGATGGGTCAGTTTGGGCTGATGGGTCAGTTTGGGGTGATGGGTCAGTTTGGGGTGTTGATTCAGTTTGGGGTGATAGGTCAGTTTGGCCTGATGGGTCAGTTTGGGGTGTTGGGTCAGTGTGGGCTGATGTGTCAGTTTGAGGTGATGGGTGGGTTTTGGGTGATGATTCAGTTTGTGGGTGATGGGTCAGTTAGGGGTGATGGGTCAGTTTGTGGTGATGAGTCAGTTTGTGGGTGATGCGTCAATTTGGCTTGATAGGTGAGTTTGGGGTGATGAATCAGTTTGGGGTAATGAGTCAGTTTAGGGCGATCATTCAGTTTGCGGTCACGGGTCAGTTTCTGGTGATGACTCAGTTTGGGGTGATGCGTCAGTTTGGGGTCATGGGTCAGTTTCGGGTGATGAGTCTGTTTGGGGTGATGAGTCAGTTTGGTGTGATGAGTCAATTTGGGGTGATGAGTCAGTTTGAGGTGATGGTTCAGTTTAGGTGATGGTTAGTTTGCGGTGATGGGTCAGTTTGGGTGATGAATCAGTTTGGGGTGATGGTTTAGTTTGGTGATGGTCACTTTCGGGTGATGCGTCAGTTTGGGGTGATGAATCAGTTTGGGGTGATGGTTCAGTTTGGTGTGATGGGTCAGTTTCGGGTGATAGGTCATTTTTCGTGATGAGTCAGTTTGTGGTGATGGGTCAGTTTAAGGTGATGGGTCAGTTAGGGGTGATGTCAGTTTGTGGGTGATGAGTCAGTTTTGGATGATGTGTCTGTTTTTGGAGATGAGTCAGTTTGGGGTGATGGGTCAACTTAGGATGATGGGTCAGTTTGGGGGATGGGTTAGTTTGGCGTCATGTGTCAGTTTGGGGAGATAAGTCAATTTGCGGTGATGAATCAGTTTGGGGTGATGCGTCAGTTTGGGGTGATGGATCAGTTTGGGGCGATGAGTCAGTTTGGGGTGATGAGTCAGTTTGTGGTGATGAGTCTGTTTGGGGTGATGGGTCAGTTTTTGGTGATGAGTCAATTTGGAGTGATGGGTCAGTTTGGGGTGATGGGTCAGTTTGGGATCATGAGTTAGTTTGGGGTGATGGGTCAGTGTGTGGTGATGGGTCAGTTTGGGGCGACGGGTCAGTTTGGAGTGATGAGTCAGTTTGGGGTGATGGGTCAGTTTGGGGTGATGGGTCAGTTCCGGCTAATTCGTCAGTTTGCGGTGATGAGTCTGTTTGGGGTGATGGGTCAGTTTTTGGTGATGAGTCAATTTGGAGTGATGGGTCAGTTTGGGGTGATGGGTCAGTTTGGGATCATGAGTTAGTTTAGGGTGATGGGTCAGTGTGTGGTGAAGGGTCAGTTTGGGGCAACGGGTCAGTTTGGAGTGATGAGTCAGTTTGGGGTGATGCGTCAGTTTGGGCTGATGGGTCAGTTTGGGGTGATTGGCCAGTTTGGGGTGATGATTCAGTTTGGGGTGATAGGTCAGTTTGGCCTGATGGGTTAGTTTGGAGTGATGAGTCAGTTTGGGGTGATGTGTCAGTTAAGGGTGATGGGTCAATTTGGGGTGTTGTGTCAGTTTGTAGAGATGGGTCAGTTTGGGTTGATGGAATAATTTGGGGTGATTAGTAAGCTTGGTGTGATGAGTTAATTTGGGGTGATGAGTCAGTTTGGGTTGATGGTTCCATTTGGGGTGATGGGTCAGTTGGGGCTGATGAGTCAGTTTGGGGTGATGGATCAGTTTGTGCTTGATGGGTCAGTTTGGATGATGGGTTAGTGTGGGATGATGGGTCAGTTAGTGTGAGGGGTCATTTTGGTGTGATGCGTCAGTTTGGGGTGATGAATCTGTTTGGGGTGATGGGTCAGTTTGGGGTGACGAGTCAGTTTGGGGTGATCGTTCAGTTTGTGCGTGATGGGTCAGTTTTGCTGATGGATCAGTTTATGTGATGGATCTGTTTGGTGTGATTCGTCAGTTTGGGGTGATGGGTCAGTTTGGGGTGACGAGTCAGTTTGCAGTGATGAATCTGTTTGGGTTGATAGGTCAGTTTGGGTTGACGAGTCAGTTTGGGGTGATGGGTCAGTTTGTGCTTGATGGGTCAGTTTGGGTGATGGGTCAGTTTATGTGATGGGTCAGTTTGGGGTGATGAATCTCTTTTCGGTGATCGGTCACTTTGAGGTGTTGAGTCAGTTTCGGGTGATGGGTCAGTTTGAGATGATGGATCAGTTCGTGTGACGAATCAGTTTGAGGTGATGAGTAAGTTAAGGGTGACGTGTCAGTTTGGCGTGATGGGTCAGTTTGGGGAGATGGGTCAGTTTGGGTTGATGAATCTGCTTGGGGAGATGGGTCAGTTTAGGGTGATGCGTCAGTTTGTGCTTGATGGGTCATTTTCGGTCATAGGTTAGTTTGGGGTGATGGGTCAGTGTGGGTGATGGGTTAGTTTGGGATAATAAGTCAGTTTCGGTGATGGGTTAGTTGGGGTGATGGGTCAGTTTTGGGTAATGGGTCAGTTACGGGTAATTGGTCAGTTTAGGGTGATGCGTCATTTGGTGCTTGCTGGGTCATTTTGGGTGATGGGTTAGTTTGGGGTGATAGATCAGTGTGGGTGATGGGTTAGTTTGGGGTGATGGGTCAGTTTGGGGTGATGGGTCAGTTCCGGCTAATTGGTCAGTTTGCGGTGATGAGTCTGTTTGGGGTGATGGGTCAGTTTTTGGTGATGAGTCAATTTGGAGTGAAAGGTCAGTTTGGGGTGATGGGTCAGTTTGGGATCATGAGTTAGTTTGGGGTGATGGGTCAGTGTGTGGTGATGGGTCAGTTTGGGGCGACGGGTCAGTTTGGAGTGATGAGTCAGTTTGGGGTGATGGGTCAGTTTGGGGTGATGGGTCAGTTCCGGCTAATTGGTCAGTTTTACGGTGATGAGTCTGTTTGGGGTGATGGGTCAGTTTTTGGTGATGATTCAGTTTGGGGTGATGGGTCAGTTTGGGCTGATGGGTCAGTTTGGGGTGATTGGCCAGTTTGGGGTGATGATTCAGTTTGGGGTGATAGGTCAGTTTGGCCTGATGGGTCAGTTTGTGGGTGATGGGTCAGTGTGGGGTGATGTGTCAGTTTGAGGTGATGGGTCCGTTTTGGGTGATGATTCAGTTTGTGGGTGATGGGTTAGTTTGGGCTGATGGGTCAATTTGCGGTGATGAATCAGTTTGGGATGATGCGTCAGTTTGGGGTGATGGATCAGTTTGGGGCGATGAGTCAGTTTGGGGTGATGAGTCCGTTTGTGGGTGATGAGTCAGTTTGTGGGTGATGAGTCAGTTTGGGATGATGGGTCTGTTTTTGGTGATGAGTCAGTTTGGGGTGATGCATCACTTTGGGTTGATGGGTTTGTTTGGAGTGTTGAGTCAGTTTGGCGTAATGAGTCAGTGTGGGGCGATGAATCAGTTTGGGGTGATGAGTCAGTTTGTGGTGATGGTTCAGTTTAGGGTGATGAGTGTGTTTAGGGTGATGGGTCAGTTTGAGGTGATGAGTCACTTTGTGGGTGATGAGTTAGTTTGGGATGATGAGTGTATTTTTAGTGATGTGTCAATTTGTGGTGTTGAGTCAGTTTGGGGTGATGGGTCAGTTTGGGCTGATGGGTTAGTTTGTGGTGATGAGTCAGTTTGGGGTGATGTATTAAGTTGGGGTGATGAGTCAGTTTGGGGTGATGGGTCAGTTTGGGCTGATGAATCTCTTTTGGGTGATGGATCAGTTTGGTTGATGAGTCAGTTTTTGGTGATGAGTCAATTTGGGGTGATCTGTCACTTTGAGGTGTTGAGTCAGTTTTGGGTGATGGGTCAGTTTGGGATAATGGGTCAGTTTGGGGTGATGGGTCAGTTTGGGGTGATGAATCTGTTTGGGTTGATGGGTCAGTTTAGGGTGATGCGTCAGTTTGTGCTTGATGGGTCATTTTGGGTGATGGCTTTGTTTGGGGTGATGTGTCAATATGGTTGATGGGTTAGTTTGTGGTGACAGGTCAGTTTGGGTGATGGGTTAGTTTGGGGTGATGTGTCAGTTTGCGGTAATGGGTCAGTTACGGCTAATTGGTCAGTTTGCGGTAATGGTTCAGTTTGGGGTAATGGGTCAGTTTGGTTTGATGGGACAGTTTGGGCTGATGGGTTAGTTTGTGGTGATGAGTCTGTTTGGGGTGATGGTTTAGTTTTTGGTGATGAGTCAATTTGGGGTGATGGATCAGTTTGGGGTGATGGGTCAGTTTGGGATCATGAGTTAGTTTGGAGTGATGGGTCAGTGTGAGGTGATGGGTCAGTTTGGGGTGATGGGTCAGTTTGTGGTGATGAGTCAGTTTGTGGGTGATGCGTCAGTTTGCGTTGATGGGTCAGTTTGGGGTGATGCGTCAGTTTGGGGTGAGGATTCAGATTGGGGTGATCATTCAGTTTGGGGTGATGGTTCAGTTTGCGGCAATGAGTCAGTTTGGGGTGATGGGTCTGCATGTACTTGATGGGTCAGTTTGGGTGACGGATTAGATTTGGTTGATGAGTCAGTTTTTGGTGATGAGTCAGTTTGGGGTGATCGGTCAGTTTGAGGTGTTGAGTCAGTTTCGGGTGATGGGACAGTTTGGGATGATGGGTCAATTGGGGGTGATGGGTCAGTTTGGGCTGATGGGTCAGTTTGGGGTGATGGGTCAGTTTGGGGTGATAATTCAGTTTGGGGTGATAGGTCAGTTTGGCCTGATGGGTCAGTTTGGGGTGTTGGGTCAGTGTGGGGTGATGTGTCAGTTTGAGGTGATGGGTGGGTTTTGGGTGATGATTCAGTTTGTGGGTGATGGGTCAGTTAGGGGTGATGGGTCAGTTTGTGGTGATGAGTCAGTTTGTGGGTGATGCGTCAATTTGGCTTGATAGGTGAGTTTGGGGTGATGAATCAGTTTGGGGTAATGAGTCAGTTTAGGGCGATCATTCAGTTTGCGGTCACGGGTCAGTTTCTGGTGATGACTTTGTTTGGGGTGATGCGTCAGTTTGGGGTCATGGGTCAGTTTCGGGTGATGAGTCTGTTTGGGGTGATGAGTCAGTTTGGTGTGATGAGTCAATTTGGGGTGATGAGTCAGTTTGAGGTGATGGTTCAGTTTCGGTGATGGTTAGTTTGCGGTGATGGGTTAGTTTGGGGTGATGAATCAGTTTGGGGTGATGGTTTAGTTTGGTGATGGTCACTTTCGGGTGATGCGTCAGTTTGGGGTGATGAATCAGTTTGGGGTGATGGTTCAGTTTGGTGTGATGGGTCAGTTTCGGGTGATAGGTCATTTTTCGTGATGAGTCAGTTTGTGGTGATGGGTCAGTTTAAGGTGATGGGTCAGTTAGGGGTGATGTCAGTTTGTGGGTGATGAGTCAGTTTTGGATGATGTGTCTGTTTTTGGAGATGAGTCAGTTTGGGGTGATGGGTCAACTTAGGATGATGGGTCAGTTTGGGTGATGGGTTAGTTTGGCGTCATGTGTCAGTTTGGGGAGATAAGTCAATTTGCGGTGATGAATCAGTTTGGGGTGATGCGTCAGTTTGGGGTGATGGATCAGTTTGGGGCGATGAGTCAGTTTGGGGTGATGGGTAAGTTCAGGGTAATGAGTCAAAGTTGCAGTGATTAATCAGTTTGGGGTGATGGGTCAGTTTGTGGTGATGAGTCAGTTTGTGGGTGATGCGTCAGTTTGGGGTGATGGGTCAGTTTGCGGTGATGCGTCAGTTTGGGGTGATGATTCAGATTGGGGTGATGATTCAATTTGGGGTGATGAGTCAGTTTGTGGGTGATGAGTCAGTTTGGGATGATGGGTCTGTTTTTGATGATGAGTCAGTTTGGGGTGATGCATCACTTTGGGTTGATGGGTTTGTTTGGAGTGTTGAGTCAGTTTGGCGTGATGAGTCAGTATGGGGCGATGAATCAGTTTCGGGTGATGAGTCAGTTTGTGGTGATGGTTCAGTTTGGGGTGATGAGTGAGATTAGGGTGATGGGTCAGTTTGAGGTGATGAGTCACTTTGTGGGTGATGAGTTAGTTTGGGATGATGAGTCTATTTTTAGTGATGTGTCAATTTGTGGTGTTGAGTCAGTTTGGGGTGATGGGTAAGTTCAGGGTAATGAGTCAAAGTTGCAGTGATTAATCAGTTTGGGGTGATGGGTCAGTTTGTGGTGATGAGTCAGTTTGTGGGTGATGCGTCAGTTTGGGGTGATGGGTCAGTTTGCGGTGATGCGTCAGTTTGGGGTGATTAATCAGTTTGGGGTGATGGGTCAGTTTGTGGTGATGAGTCAGTTTGTGGGTGATGAGTCAGTTTGGGATGATGTGTCTGTTTTTGATGATGAGTCAGTTTGGGGTGATGCATCACTTTGGGTTGATGGGTTTGTTTGGAGTGTTGAGTCAGTTTGGCGTGATGAGTCAGTATGGGGCGATGAATCAGTTTCGGGTGATGAGTCAGTTTGTGGTGATGGTTCAGTTTGGGGTGATGAGTGAGATTAGGGTGATGGGTCAGTTTGAGGTGATGAGTCACTTTGTGGGTGATGAGTTAGTTTGGGATGATGAGTCTATTTTTAGTGATGTGTCAATTTGTGGTGTTGAGTCAGTTTGGGGTGATGGGTCACTTTGGGCTGATGGGTTAGTTTGTGGGTGATGAGTAAGTTTGGGGTGATGTGTCAAGTTGGGGTGATGAGTCAGTTTGGGGTGATGGGTCAGTTTGGGCTGATGAATCTCTTTTGGGTGATGGGTTAGTTTGGGTGATGAGTCAGTTTTTGGTGATGAGTCAATTTGGGGTGATCTGTCACTTTGAGGTGTTGAGTCAGTTTTGGGTGATGGGTCAGTTTGGGATAATGGGTCAGTTTGGGGTGATGGGTCAGTTTGGGGTGATGAATCTGTTTGGGTTGATGGGTCAGTTTAGGGTGATGCGTCAGTTTGTGCTTGATGGGTCATTTTGGGTGATGGCTTTGTTTGGGGTGATGTGTCAATATGGTTGATGGGTTAGTTTGTGGTGACAGGTCAGTTTGGGTGATGGGTTAGTTTGGGGTGATGGGTCAGTTTGCGGTAATGGGTCAGTTACGGCTAATTGGTCAGTTTGCGGTAATGGTTCAGTTTGGGGTAATGGGTCAGTTTGGTTTGATGGGACAGTTTGGGCTGATGGGTTAGTTTGTGGTGATGAGTCTGTTTGGGGTGATGGTTTAGTTTTTGGTGATGAGTCAATTTGGGGTGATGGATCAGTTTGGGGTGATGGGTCAGTTTGGGATCATGAGTTAGTTTGGAGTGATGGGTCAGTGTGAGGTGATGGGTCAGTTTGGGGTGATGGGTCAGTTTGTGGTGATGAGTCAGTTTGTGGGTGATGCGTCAGTTTGCGTTGATGGGTCAGTTTGGGGTGATGCGTCAGTTTGGGGTGAGGATTCAGATTGGGGTGATCATTCAGTTTGGGGTGATGGTTCAGTTTGCGGCAATGAGTCAGTTTGGGGTGATGGGTCTGCATGTACTTGATGGGTCAGTTTGGGTGACGGATTAGATTTGGTTGATGAGTCAGTTTTTGGTGATGAGTCAGTTTGGGGTGATCGGTCAGTTTGAGGTGTTGAGTCAGTTTCGGGTGATGGGACAGTTTGGGATGATGGGTCAATTGGGGGTGATGGGTCAGTTTGGGCTGATGGGTCAGTTTGGGGTGATGGGTCAGTTTGGGGTGATAATTCAGTTTGGGGTGATAGGTCAGTTTGGCCTGATGGGTCAGTTTGGGGTGTTGGGTCAGTGTGGGGTGATGTGTCAGTTTGAGGTGATGGGTGGGTTTTGGGTGATGATTCAGTTTGTGGGTGATGGGTCAGTTAGGGGTGATGGGTCAGTTTGTGGTGATTAGTCAGTTTGTGGGTGATGCGTCAATTTGGCTTGATAGGTGAGTTTGGGGTGATGAATCAGTTTGGGGTAATGAGTCAGTTTAGGGCGATCATTCAGTTTGCGGTCACGGGTCAGTTTCTGGTGATGACTTAGTTTGGGGTGATGCGTCAGTTTGGGGTCATGGGTCAGTTTCGGGTGATGAGTCTGTTTGGGGTGATGAGTCAGTTTGGTGTGATGAGTCAATTTGGGGTGATGAGTCAGTTTGAGGTGATGGTTCAGTTTCGGTGATGGTTAGTTTGCGGTGATGGGTTAGTTTGGGGTGATGAATCAGTTTGGGGTGATGGTTTAGTTTGGTGATGGTCACTTTCGGGTGATGCGTCAGTTTGGGGTGATGAATCAGTTTGGGGTGATGGTTCAGTTTGGTGTGATGGGTCAGTTTCGGGTGATAGGTCATTTTTCGTGATGAGTCAGTTTGTGGTGATGGGTCAGTTTAAGGTGATGGGTCAGTTAGGGGTGATGTCAGTTTGTGGGTGATGAGTCAGTTTTGGATGATGTGTCTGTTTTTGGAGATGAGTCAGTTTGGGGTGATGGGTCAACTTAGGATGATGGGTCAGTTTGGGTGATGGGTTAGTTTGGCGTCATGTGTCAGTTTGGGGAGATAAGTCAATTTGCGGTGATGAATCAGTTTGGGGTGATGCGTCAGTTTGGGGTGATGGATCAGTTTGGGGCGATGAGTCAGTTTGGGGTGATGGGTAAGTTCAGGGTAATGAGTCAAAGTTGCAGTGATTAATCAGTTTGGGGTGATGGGTCAGTTTGTGGTGATGAGTCAGTTTGTGGGTGATGCGTCAGTTTGGGGTGATGGGTCAGTTTGCGGTGATGCGTCAGTTTGGGGTGATGATTCAGATTGGGGTGATGATTCAATTTGGGGTGATGAGTCAGTTTGTGGGTGATGAGTCAGTTTGGGATGATGGGTCTGTTTTTGATGATGAGTCAGTTTGGGGTGATGCATCACTTTGGGTTGATGGGTTTGTTTGGAGTGTTGAGTCAGTTTGGCGTGATGAGTCAGTATGGGGCGATGAATCAGTTTCGGGTGATGAGTCAGTTTGTGGTGATGGTTCAGTTTGGGGTGATGAGTGAGATTAGGGTGATGGGTCAGTTTGAGGTGATGAGTCACTTTGTGGGTGATGAGTTAGTTTGGGATGATGAGTCTATTTTTAGTGATGTGTCAATTTGTGGTGTTGAGTCAGTTTGGGGTGATGGGTAAGTTCAGGGTAATGAGTCAAAGTTGCAGTGATTAATCAGTTTGGGGTGATGGGTCAGTTTGTGGTGATGAGTCAGTTTGTGGGTGATGCGTCAGTTTGGGGTGATGGGTCAGTTTGCGGTGATGCGTCAGTTTGGGGTGATTAATCAGTTTGGGGTGATGGGTCAGTTTGTGGTGATGAGTCAGTTTGTGGGTGATGAGTCAGTTTGGGATGATGTGTCTGTTTTTGATGATGAGTCAGTTTGGGGTGATGCATCACTTTGGGTTGATGGGTTTGTTTGGAGTGTTGAGTCAGTTTGGCGTGATGAGTCAGTATGGGGCGATGAATCAGTTTCGGGTGATGAGTCAGTTTGTGGTGATGGTTCAGTTTGGGGTGATGAGTGAGATTAGGGTGATGGGTCAGTTTGAGGTGATGAGTCACTTTGTGGGTGATGAGTTAGTTTGGGATGATGAGTCTATTTTTAGTGATGTGTCAATTTGTGGTGTTGAGTCAGTTTGGGGTGATGGGTCACTTTGGGCTGATGGGTTAGTTTGTGGGTGATGAGTAAGTTTGGGGTGATGTGTCAAGTTGGGGTGATGAGTCAGTTTGGGGTGATGGGTCAGTTTGGGCTGATGAATCTCTTTTGGGTGATGGGTTAGTTTGGGTGATGAGTCAGTTTTTGGTGATGAGTCAATTTGGGGTGATCTGTCACTTTGAGGTGTTGAGTCAGTTTTGGGTGATGGGTCAGTTTGGGATAATGGGTCAGTTTGGGGTGATGGGTCAGTTTGGGATGATGAATCTGTTTGGGGTGATGGGTCAGTTTAGGGTGATGCGTCAGTTTGTGCTTGATTGGTCATTTTGGGTGATGGCTTAGTTTGGGGTGATGTGTCAATATGGGTGATAGGTTAGTTTGTGGTGATAGGTCAGTTTGGGTGATGGGTTAGTTTGGGGTGATGGGTCAGTTTGCGATGATGGGTCAGTTACGGCTGATTGGTCAGTTTGGGGTAATGGTTCAGTTTAGGGTGATGGGTCATTTTGGCGTGATGAGTCAGTTTGTGGTGATGGGTCAGTTTTAGGTGATGGGTCAGTTAGGGGTGATGTCAGTTTGTGGGTGATGAGTCAGTTTTGGATGATGGGTCCGTTTTTGGAGATGAGTCAGTTTGGGGTGATGGGTCAGCTTAGGGTGACGGGTCAGTTTGGGTGATGGGTTAGTTTGGCGTGATGTGTCAGTTTGGGGTGATGGGTCAATTTGCGGTGATGAATCAGTTTGGGGTGATGCGTCAGTTTGGGGTGATGGATCAGTTTGGGGCGATGAGTCAGTTTGGGGTGATGGGTCCGTTTGTGGGTGATGAGTCAGTTTGGGGTGATGGGTCAGTTTAGGGTGATGGGTCAGTTTGGGTGATGGGTTAGTTTGGGGTGATGAGTCAGTTTGGGATGATGAGTCAATTTGCAGTGATGAATCAGTTTGGGGTGATGGGTCAGTTTGTGGTGATGAGTCAGTTTGTGGGTGATGATTCAGATTGGGGTGATGATTCAGTTTGGGGCGACGGCTCAGTTTGGAGTGATGAGTCAGTTTGGTGTGATGGGTCAGTTTGGGGTGATGGGTCAGTTTGGGGTGATTGGTCATTTTGGGTTCATGATTCATTTTGGGGTGATGAATCAATTTGGTGTGATGGGTCAGTTTGGGGTGATGATTCAGTTTGGGGCGATGGTTCAGTTTGGGGTGATGGGTCTGCTTTGGTTGATGATTCAGTTTGTGGGTGATAGGTCAGTTAGGGGTGATGGGTCAATTTGGGGTGATGGGTCAGTTTGTGGTGATGAGTCAGTTTTTGGATGAGGCGTCTGTTTGGGTTGATGGGTGAGTTTGGGATGATGAATCAGTTTGGGGTAATGAGTCAGTTTAGGGCGATGATTCAGTTTGCGGTCACGGGTCAGTTTCCGGTGATGACTCAGTTTGGGGTGATGGGTCAGTTTGCGGTCATTGTTCAGTTTGGGGTGATGAATCCGTTTGGGGTGATGAGTCAGTTTGGGGAGACGGTTCTGTTTGGGTGATGGTCAGTTTTGGGTGATGGGTCAGTTCGTGGTGATGAGTCAGTTTGGGGTGATCGTTCAGTTTGGCGTGATGGTCAGTTTGGGGTGATGCGTCAGTTTGGGGTGATGAATCAGGTTGGGATCATGCGTCAGTTTAGGGTGATGTGTCAGTTTGATATCAAGAGTTAGTTTGGGGTGATGGGTCAGTTACGGCTAATTGGTCAGTTTGGGGTAATGTTTCAGTTTGGCGTAATGGGTCAGTTTCGGTTGATGGGTTAGTTTGGGGTGATGGGTCAGTTTGGGATCATGAGTTAGTTTGGGGTGATGGGTCAGTGTGAGGTGATGGGTCAGTTTGGGGCGAGGGTTCAGTTTGGAGTGATGAGTCCGTTTTTGGTGATGAGTCAGTTTGGGGTGATGCATCAATTTAGGGTAATGGGTCAGTTTGGGGTGATTGGTCATTTTGGATGGCTGGTTCAGTTTGGGGTGATGAATCAGTTTGGTGTGATGGGTCAGTTTGGGGTGATGATTCAGTTTGGGGTGATGGGTCAATTTGGCCTAATGGGTCAGTTTAAGGTGATTGATCAGTTTGGGGTGATGGTCAGTTTGGGGTGATGGGTCCGTTTTGGTGATGATTCAGTTTGTGGGTGATGGGTCAGTTAGGGGGGATGGGTCAGTTTGGGGTGATGGGTCAGTTTGTGGTGATGAGTCAGTTTGCGGGTGAGGCGTCAGTTTGGGTTGATGGGTGAGTTTTCGGTGATGAATCAGTTTGGGGTAATGAGTCAATTTAGGGCGATGATTCAGTTTGGGGTGATGGGTCAATTTGGGGTGATGAGTCAGTTTGCGGTGATGGTTCAGTTTGGGTGATGTTCAATTTCGGGTGATGCGTTAGTTTGGGGTGATGGGTCAGGTTGGGATCATGGGTCAGTTTTGTGTCATGGGTCAGTTTTTGGTGATGAGTCAGTTTGGCGTAATGGGTCAGTCTGGAGTGATGAATCAATTTGGGCTGATGAATCAGTTTGGGGTGATGAGTCAGTTTGGGATTATGGGTCTGTTTTTGGTGATGATTCAGTTTGGGGTGATGGGACAGTTTGGGGCGATGATTCTGTTTAGGGCGATGAGTCAGTTTGGGGTGTTTCTTCAGTTTGGTGTGATGTGTCAGTTTAGGGTGATGGGTCAGTTTGGGGTGATGAATCAGTTTGGGGTGATGAGTAAGTTTGGGATGATGGGTCTGTTTTTGGTGATGAGTCAGTTTGGGGTGATGAGTCAGTTTGTGGAGATGGGTTAGTTTGGGTTGATGGGTTAATTTGGGGTGATGTGTCAGCTTGGGGTGATGAGTTAATTTGGGGTATTGAGTCAGTTTGTGGTGATGGTTCAATTTGGGTTGATATGTCAGTTTGGGCTGATGAGTCAGTTTGGGGTGATGGGTCAGCTTGTGCTTGATGGGTCAGTGTGGATGCTGGGTTAGTGTGAGATGATGGGTCATTTAGTGTGAGGGGTCATTTTGGAGTGATTAATAAGTTTGGGTTGATGAGTAAGTTTGGGGTGATGGTTCAGTTTGGGATGATGGGTCAGTTTGGGCTGATGAGTCAGTTTGGGGTGATGGGTCAGTTTGTGCTTGATGGGTCAGTTTGGATGATGGGTTAGTTTGGGATGATGGATCAGTTAGTGTGAGGGGTCATTTTGGGGTTAAGAGTCATTTTGAGGTGATGGTTCAGTTTGGGGTGTTGAATCTGTTTGGGGTGATGGGTCATTTTGGGGTGACGAGTCAGTTTGGGGTGATTGGTCAGTTTGTGCTTCATGGGACAGTTTGGGTGATGGATCAGTTTATGTGATGGGTCTTTTGCGGTGATGAGTCAGTTTGGGGTGATGGGTCAGTTTGGGATAATGGGTCTGTTTTTGGTGATGAGTCTGTTTGTGGAGATGTGTCAGTTTGGGTTGAAGGGCTAATTTGGGGTGATGATTCAGCTTGGGGTGATGAGTTAATTTGGGGTGTTGAGTCAGTTTGGTGTGATGGTTCAGTTTGGGTGATGGTCAGTTTCGGGTGATGCGTCAGTTTAGCGTGATGGGTCAGGTTGGGATCATGGGTCAGTTTTGGGTGATGAGTCAGTTTTTGTTGATGAGTCAGTTTGTGGGTGATAAGTCAGTTTGGGGTGATGGGTCAGTTTTGGGTCATGGGTCAGTTTTTGGTGATGAGTCAGTTTGGGGTGAAGGGTCAGTCTGGAGTGATGAATCAATTTGGGCTGATGAATCAGTTTGGGTGATGAGTCAGTTTGGGATGATGGGTCTGTTTTTGGTGATGATTCAGTTTGGGGTGATGGGACAGTTTGGGGCGATGAGTCAGTTTAGGTTGATGAGTCAGTTTTGGGTGTTTGTTCAGTTTGGGGTGATGTGTCAGTTTAGGGTGATGGGTCAGTTTGATATCAAGAGTTAGTTTGGGGTGATGGGTCAGTTACGGCTAATTGGTCAGTTGGGGTAATGGTTCAGTTAGGCGTAATGGGTAAGTTTGGGTTGATGGGACAGTTTGGGGTGATGGGTCAGTTTGGGGTCATGGGTCATTTTGGGATCATGAGTTAGTTTGGGGTGATGGGTCAGTGTGAGGTGATGGGCCAGTTTGGGGCGAGGGGTCCGTTTTGGAGTGATGAGTCAGTTTTTGGTGATGAGTCAGTTTAGGATGATGGGTCAATTTGGGGTGATGGGTCATTTTGTGGTGATGGGTCAGTTTGGCCTGATGAGTCAGTTTAAGGTGATGGGTCAGTTTGGGGTGATGGGTCAGTTTGGTGTGATGGGTCCGTTTTGGGTGATGATTCAGTTTGTGGGTGATGGATCAGTTAGGGGTGATGGGTCAGTTTGGGGTGATGGGTCAGTTTGTGGTGATGAGACAGTTTGTGGGTGAGGCGTCAGTTTGGGTTGATGGGTGAGTTTGGGGTGATGAATCAGTTTGGGGTAATGAGTCAATTTAGGGCGATGATTCAGTTTGCGGGCACGGGTCAGTTTCCGGTGATGACTCAGTTTGGGGTGATGAGTCAGATTCGGATGATGAATCTGTTTTTGGTGATAAGTCAATTTGTGGTGATGGGTCAGTTTGGGGTGATGAGTCAATGTGGGGTGATGGTTCAGTTTGGGTGATGGTCAGTTTCGGGTGATGCGTCAGTTTGGGGTGATGGGTCAGGTTGGGATCATGGGTCAGTTTCGGGTGATGAGTCAGTTTTTGTTGATGAGTCAGTTTGTGGGTGATGAGACAGTTTGGGTTGATGGGTCAGTTTTGGGTCATGTGTCAGTTTTTGGTGATGAGTCAGTTTTTGGTGATGAGTCAGTTTGGCGTGATGGGTCAGTCTGGAGTGATGAATCAATTTGGGGTGATGAGCCAGTTTGGGATTATGGGTCTGTTTTTGGTGATGATTCAGTTTGGGGTGATGGTACAGTTTGGGGAGATGAGTCAGTTCAGGGTGATGAGTCAGTTTGGGGTGTTTGTTCAGTTTGGGGTGATGTGTCAATTTAGGGTGATGGTTCAGTTTGGGGTGATGAGTCAGTTTGGGGTGATGAGTAAGTTTGGGATGATGGGTCTGTTTTTGGTGATGACTCAGTTAGGGGTGATGGGTCAGTTTGGGGTGAAGGGTCAATTCGGGGTGATGGGTCATTTTGGGGTGATAGTTCAGTTTGGGGAGATGAAACAGTTTGCAGTGATGAGTCAGTTTGGGGTGATGATTCAGTTTAGGCGATGAGTCAGTTTGCAATCATGGATCAGTTTCGGGTGAGGCGTCAGTTTGGGGTGATGGGTCAGGTTGTGCTCATTGGTCAGTTTCGGGTGATGAAACAGTTTGGGCTGATGAGTCAGTTTGGGGTTATGAGTCAGTTTGGGATGATGGGTCTGTTTTTCGTGATGAGTCAATTTGGGGTGTTGGGTCAGTTTGTAGAGATGGGTCAGTTTGGGGTGATGGGATAATTTGGGGTGATGAGTCAGCTTGGGGTGATAAGTTAAGTTGGGGTGATGAGTCAGTTTGGGGTGATGGTTCAATTTGGTTTAAACGGTCAGTTTGGGCTGATGAATCAATTTGGGGTGATTGGTCAGTTTGTGCTTGGTGGCTCAGTTTGGGCTGATGAGTCAGTATGGGATGATGGGTCTCGTTTAGGTGATGAGTCAGTTTGGGGTGATGGGTCAGTTTAGGGTGATGGGTCAGTTTGTGTGATGGTCAGTTTGCGGTGATGCGTCAGTTTAAGGTGATGGGTCAGTTAGGGGTGATGTCAGTTTGTGGGTGATGAGTCAGTTTTGGATGATGTGTCTGTTTTTGGAGATGAGTCAGTTTGGGGTGATGGGTCAGCTTAAGGTGATGGGTCAGTTTGGGTGATGGGTTAGTTTGGCGTGATGTGACAGTTTGCGGAGATAAGTCAATTTGCGGTGATGAATCAGTTTGGGGTGATGCGTCAGTTTGGGGTGATGGATCAGTTTGGGGCGATGAGTCACTTTGGGGTGATGAGTCAGTTTGTGGGTGATGAGTCAGTTTGGGGTGATGGGTAAGTTCAGGGTGATGGGTCAGTTTGAGTGATGGGTTAGTTTGGGGTGATGAGTCAGTATGGGGTGATGAGTCAATTTGCAGTGATTAATCAGTTTGGGGTGATGGGTCAGTTTGTGGTGATGTGTCAGTTTGTGGGTGATGCGTCAGTTTGGGGTGATGAGTCAGTTTGCGGTGATGCGTCAGTTTGGGGTGATGATTCAGATTGGGGTGATGATTCAGTTTGCGGTGATGAGTCAGTTTGTGGGTGATGAGTCAGTTTGGGATGATGGGTCTGTTTTTGATGATGAGTCAGTTAGGGGTGATGCATCAGTTTGGGTTGATGGGTTTGTTTGGAGTGTTGAGTCAGTTTGGCGTGATGAGTCAGTATGGGGCGATGAATCAGTTTGGGGTGATGAGTCAGTTTGTGGTAATGGTTCAGTTTGGGGTGATGAGTGAGTTTAGGGTGATGGGTCAGTTTGAGGTGAAGAGTCACTTTGTGGGTGATGAGTTAGTTTGGGAGGATGAGTCTATTTTTAGTGATGTGTCAATTTGTGTTGTTGAGTCAGTTTGGGGTGATGGGTCAGTTTGGGCTGATGGGTTAGTTTGTGGGTGATGCGTCAGTTTGGGGTGATGTGTCAAGTTGGGGTGATGAGTCAGTTTGGGGTGATGGGTCAGTGTGGGCTGATGAATCTCTTTTGGGTGATGGGTCAGTTTGGGTGATGAGTCAGTTTTTGGTGATGAGTCAATTTGGGGTGATCTTTCACTTTGAGGTGTTGAGTCAGTTTTGGGTGATGGGTCAGTTAGGGATAATGGGTCAGTTTGCGGTGATGGGTCAGTTTGGGGTGATGAATCAGTTTGGGGTGAGGGGTCAGTTTAGGGTGATGCGTCAGTTTGTGCTTGATGGATCATTTTGGGTGATGGCTTAGTTTGGGGTGATGTGTCAATATGGGTGATGAGTTAGTTTGTGGTGATAGGTTACTTTGGGTGATGGGTTAGTTTGGGGTGATGGGTCAGTTTGCGGTGATGGGTCAGTTACGGCTAATTGGTCACTTTGGGGTAATGGTTCAGTTTGGGGTAATGGTTCAGTTTGGGGTAATTAGTCAGTTTGGGTTGATGGGGCAGTTTGGGCTGATGGGTTAGTTTGTGGTGATGAGTCTGTTTGGGGTGATAGTTCAGTTTTTGGTGATGAGTCAATTTGGGGTGATGGATCAGTTTGGGGTGATGGGTCAGTTTGGGATCATGAGTTAGTTTGGGGTGATGGGTCAGTGTGAGGTGATGGGTCAGTTTGGGGCGACGGGTCAGTTTGGATTGATGAGTCAGTTTTTGGTGATGAGTCAGTTTGGGGTGATGGGTCAGTTTGGTGTGATGGGTCAGTTTAGGGTGATGGGTCATTTTGGCGTGATGAGTCAGTTTGTGGTGATGGGTCAGTTTTAGGTGATGGGTCAGTTAGGGGTGATGTCAGTTTGTGGGTGATGAGTCAGTTTTGGATGATGGTTCTGTTTTTGGAAATTAGTCAGTTTGGGGTGATGGGTCAGCTTAGGGTGACGGGTCAGTTTGGGTGATGGGTTAGTTTGGCGTGATGTGTCAGTTTGGGGTGATGGGTCAATTTGCGGTGATGAATCAGTTTGGAGTGATGAATCAGTTTGGGGTGATGGGTCAGTTTGTGGTGACGAGTCAGTTTGTGGGTGATGCTTCAGTTTGGGGTGATGGGTCAGTTTGCGGTGATGCGTCAGTTTGGGGTGATGATTCAGATTGGGGTGATGATTCAGTTTGGGGTGATGAGTCAGTTTGTGGGTGATGAATCAGTTTGGGATGATGAGTCAGTTTGTGGTGATGGTTCAGTTTGGGGTGATGAGTGTGTTTAGGGTGATGGGTCAGTTTGAGGTGATGAGTCACTTTGTGGGTGATGAGTTAGTTTGGGATGATGAGTCTATTTTTAGTGATGTGTCAATTTGTGGTGTTGAGTCAGTTTGGGGTGATGGGTCAGTTTGGGCTGACGGGTTAGTTTGGGGTGATGAGTCAGTTTGGGGTGAAGTGTCAAGTTGGGGTGATGAGTCAGTTTGGGGTGATGGGTCAGTTTGGGCTGATGAATCTATTTTGGGTGATGAGTCAGTTTGGTTGATGAGTCAGTTTTTGGTGATGAGTCAGTTTGGGGTGATGTGTCAATTTGGGATAATGGGTCAGTTTGGGTTGATGAGACAGTTTGGGGTGAGTGATCAGTGTGGGATGATGGTCAGTTTGTGGGTGATGCGTCAGTTTGAGGTGATGGGTCAGTTTGGGGTGAGGATTCAGCTTGGGATGATGCGTCAGTTTGGTGTGATGAGTCAGTTTTTGGTGATGAGTCAGTTAGGGGTGATGGGTCAGTTTGGGGTGAAGGTTCAATTTGGGGTGATGGGTCATTTTGGGGTGATAGTTCAGTTTGGGGAGATGAAACAGTTTGCGGTGATGAGTCAGTTTGGGGTGATGATTCTGTTTAGGCGATATGTCAGTTTGCAATCATGGATCAGTTTCGGGTGATGCTTAAGGTTGGGGTGATGGGTCAGGTTGTGCTCACTGGTCAGTTTCGGGTGATGAATCAGTTTGGGCTGATGAGTCAGTTTGGGGTTATGAGTCAGTTTGGGATGATGGGTCTGTTTTTCGTGATGAGTCAATTTGGGGTGTTGGGTCAGTTTGTAGAGATGGGTCAGTTTGGGGTGATGGGATAATTTGGGGTGATGATTCAGCTTGGGGTGATGAGTTAAGTTGGGGTGATGAGTCAGTTTGGGGTGATGGTTCAATTTGGTTTAATGGGTCAGTTTGGGCTGATGAGTCAATTTGGGGTGATTGGTCAGTTTGTGCTTGATAGGTCAGTTTGGGCTGATGAGTCAGTTTGGGATGATGGGTCTCTTTTAGGTGATGAGTCAGTTTGGGACGATGGGTCAGTTTAGGGTGATGGGTCAGTTTGGGTGATGGGTTAGTTTGGGCTGATGAGTCAGATTGGGGTGATGAGTCCATTTGCGGTGATGAATCAGTTTGGGGTGATGGGTCAGTTTGTGATGATGAGTCAGTTTGTGGGTGATGCGTCAGTTTGCGGTGATGGGTCAGTTTGGGGTAATGCGTCAGTTTGGGGTGAGGATTCAGAATGGGGTGATCATTCAGTTTGGGGTGATGGGTCAGTTTGCGGCAATGAGTCAGTTTGGGGTGATGGGTCTGCATGTACTTGATGGATCAGTTTGGGTGATGGATTAGTTTTGGTTGATGAGTCAGTTTTTGGTGATGAGTCAGTTTGGGGTGATCGGTCAGTTTGAGGTGTTGAGTCAGTTTCGGGTGATGGGACAGTTTGGGATGATGGGTCAATTGGGGGTGATGATTCAGTTTGGGGTGATGGGACAGTTTTGGGCGATGATTCAGTGTAGGGCGATGAGTCAGTTTGGGGTGTTTGTTCAGTTTGGGGTGATGTGTCCGTTTAGGGTGATGGGTCAGTTTGGGGTGATGAGTCAGTTTGGGGTGATGAGTAAGTTTGGGATGATGGGTCTGTTTTTGGTGATGAGTCAGTTTGGGATGATGAGTCAGTTTGTGGAGATGGGTTAGTTTGGGTTGATGGGTTAATTTGGGGTGATGTGTCAGCTTGGGGTGATGAGTTAATTCGGGGTATTGAGTCAGTTTGTGGTGATGGTTCAATTTGGGTTGATATGTCATGTTGGGCTGATGAGTCAGTTTGGGGTGATGGGTCAGTTTGTGCTTGATGGGTCAGTGTGGATGCTGGGTTAGTGTGAGATGATGGGTCAGTTAGTGTGAGGGGTCATTTTGGAGTGATTAATCAGTTTGGGGTGATGAGTAAGTTTGAGGTGATGGTTCAGTTTTGGATGATGGGTCAGTTTGTGCTGATGAGTCAGTTTGGGGTGATGGGTCAGTTTGTGCTTGATGGGTCAGTTTGGATGATGGGTTAGTGTGGGATGATGGATCAGTTAGTGTGAGGGGTCATTTTGGGGTTATGAGTCCTTTTGAGGTGATGGGTCAGTTTGGGGTGTTGAATCTGTTTGGGGTGATGGGTCATTTTGGGGTGACGAGTCAGTTTGGGGTGATTGGTCAGTTTGTGCTTCATGGGACAGTTTGGGTGATGGATCAGTTTATGTGATGGGTCTTTTGCGGTGATGAGTCAGTTTGGGGTGACGAGTCAGTTTGGGATTATGGGTCTGTTTTTGGTGATGATTCAGTTTAGGGTGATGGGTCAGTTTGGGGTGATGAATCAGTTTGGGGTGATGAGTAAGTTTGGGATGATGGGTCTGTTTTTGGTGATGAGTCAGTTTGGGGTGATGAGTCAGTTTGTGGAGATGGGTTAGTTTGGGTTGATGGGTTAATTTGGGGTGATGTGTCAGCTTGGGGTGATGAGTTAATTTGGGGTATTGAGTCAGTTTGTGGTGATGGTTCAATTTGGGTTGATATGTCAGTTTGGGCTGATGAGTCAGTTTGGGGTGATAGGTCAGTTTGTGCTTGATGGGTCAGTGTGGATGCTGGGTTAGTGTTAGATGATAGGTCAGTTAGTGTGAGGGGTCATTTTGGAGTGATTAATCAGTTTGGTTGATGAGTAAGTTTGGGGTGATGGTTCAGTTTGGGATGATGGGTCAGTTTGGGCTGATGAGTCAGTTTGGGGTGATGGGTCAGTTTGTGCTTGATGGGTCAGTTTGGATGATGGGTTAGTTTGGGATGATGGATCAGTTAGTGTGAGGGGTCATTATGGGGTTAAGAGTCATTTTGAGGTGATGGGTCAGTTTGGGGTGTTGAATCTGTTTGGGGTGATGGGTCATTTTGGGGTGACGAGTCAGTTTGGGGTGATTGGTCAGTTTGTGCTTCATGGGACAGTTTGGGTGATGGATCAGTTTATGTGATGGGTCTTTTGTGGTGATGAGTCAGTTTGGGGTGATGGGTCAGTTTGGGATAATGGGTCTGTTTTTGGTGATGAGTCTCTTTGCGGAGATGTGTCAGTTTGGGTTGAAGGGCTAATTTGGGGTGATGATTCAGCTTGGGGTGATGAGTTAATTTGGGGTGTTGAGTCAGTTTGGGGTGATGGTTCAGTTTGGGTGATGGTCAGTTTCGGGTGATGCGTCAGTTTAGGGTGATGGGTCAGGTTGGGATCATGGGTCAGTTTTGGGTGATGAGTCAGTTTTTGTTGATGAGTCAGTTTGTGGGTGATAAGTCAGTTTGGGGTGATGGGTCAGTTTTGGGTCATGGGTCAGTTTTTGGTGATGAGTCAGTTTGGGGTGATGGGTCAGTCTGGAGTGATGAATCAATTTGGGCTGATGAATCAGTTTGGGGTGATGAGTCAGTTTGGGATGATGGGTCAGTTTTTGGTGATGATTCAGTTTGGGGTGATGGGACAGTTTGGGGCGATGAGTCAGTTTAGGTTGATGAGTCAGTTTTGGGTGTTTGTTCAGTTTGGGGTGATGTGTCAGTTTAGGGTGATGGGTCAGTTTGATATCAAGAGTTAGTTTGGGGTGATGGGTCATTTACGGCTAATTGGTCAGTTGGGGTAATGGTTCAATTAGGCGTAATGGGTAAGTTTGGGTTGATGGGACAGTTTGGGGTGATGGGTCAGTTTGGGGTCATGGGTCACTTTGGGATCATGAGTTAGTTTGGGGTGATGGGTCAGTGTGAGGTGATGGGCCAGTATGGGGCGAGGGGACCGTTTTGGAGTGATGAGTCAGTTTTTGGTGATGAGTCAGTTTGGGATGATGGGTAAATTTGGGGTGATGGGTCATTTTGGGGTGATGGGTCAGTTTGGCCTGATGAGACAGTTTAAGGTGATGGGTCAGTTTGGGGTGATGGGTCAGTTTGGTTTTAATGGTCCGTTTTGGGTGATGATTCAGTTTGTGGGTGATGGATCAGTTAGGGGTGATGGGTCAGTTTGGGGTGATGGGTCAGTTTGTGGTGATGAGTCAGTTTGTGGGTGAGGCGTCAGTTTGGGTTGATGGGTGAGTTTGGGGTGATGAATCAGTTTGGGGTAATGAGTCAATTTAGGGCGATGATTCAGTTTGCGGGCACGGGTCAGTTTCCGTTGATGACTCAGTTTGGGGATGATGAGTCAGATTAGGATGATGAATCTGTTTTTGGTGATAAGTCAATTTGGGGTGATGGGTCAGTTTGGGGTGATGAGTCAATTTGGGGTGATGGTTCAGTTTGGGTGATGGTCAGTTTCGGGTGATGCGTCAGTTTGGGGTGATGGGTCAGGTTGGGATCATGGGTCAGTTTTGGGTGATGAGTCAGTTTTTGTTGATGAGTCAGTTTGTGGGTGATAAGTCAGTTTGGGGTGATGTGTCAGTTTTGGGTCATGGGTCAGTTTTTGGTGATGAGTCAGTTTGGGGTGTTGGGTCAGTTTGTAGAGATGGGTCAGTTTGGGGTGATGGGATAATTTGGGGTGATGAGTCAGCTTGGGGTGATAAGTTAAGTTGGGGTGATGAGTCAGTTTGGGGTGATGGTTCAATTTGGTTTAAACGGTCAGTTTGGGCTGATGAATCAATTTGGGGTGATTGTTCAGTTTGTGCTTGATGGCTCAGTTTGGGCTGATGAGTCAGTATGGGATGATGGGTCTCGTTTAGGTGATGAGTCAGTTTGGGGTGATGGGTCAGTTTAGGGTGATGGGTCAGTTTGTGTGATGGTCAGTTTGCGGTGATGCGTCAGTTTAAGGTGATGGGTCAGTTAGGGGTGATGTCAGTTTGTGGGTGATGAGTCTGTTTTTGGAGATGAGTCAGTTTGGGGTGATGGGTCAGCTTAAGGTGATGGGTCAGTTTGGGTGATGGGTTAGTTTGGCGTGATGTGACAGTTTGGGGAGATAAGTCAATTTGCGGTGATGAATCAGTTTGGGGTGATGCGTCAGTTTGGGGTGATGGATCAGTTTGGGGCGATGAGTCAGTTTGGGGTGATGAGTCAGTTTGTGGGTGATGAGTCAGTTTGGGGTGATGGGTAAGTTCAGGGTGATGGGTCAGTTTGAGTGATGGGTTAGTTTGGGGTGATGAGTCAGTATGGGGTGATGAGTCAATTTGCAGTGATTAATCAGTTTGGGGTGATGGGTCA
Source organism: Pristiophorus japonicus (assembly GCF_044704955.1). Lineage (NCBI taxonomy): Eukaryota > Metazoa > Chordata > Chondrichthyes > Pristiophoridae > Pristiophorus > Pristiophorus japonicus. Next base: position 5,452,875 of record NW_027254201.1, on the reverse strand, counting down.
GTTTGTGGTGATGTGTCAGTTTGTGGGTGATGCGTCAGTTTGGGGTGATGAGTCAGTTTGCGGTGATGCGTCAGTTTGGGGTGATGATTCAGATTGGGGTGATGATTCAGTTTGCGGTGATGAGTCAGTTTGTGGGTGATGAGTCAGTTTGGGATGATGGGTCTGTTTTTGATGATGAGTCAGTTAGGGGTGATGCATCAGTTTGGGTTGATGGGTTTGTTTGGAGTGTTGAGTCAGTTTGGCGTGATGAGTCAGTATGGGGCGATGAATCAGTTTGGGGTGATGAGTCAGTTTGTGGTAATGGTTCAGTTTGGGGTGATGAGTGAGTTTAGGGTGATGGGTCAGTTTGAGGTGAAGAGTCACTTTGTGGGTGATGAGTTAGTTTGGGAGGATGAGTCTATTTTTAGTGATGTGTCAATTTGTGTTGTTGAGTCAGTTTGGGGTGATGGGTCAGTTTGGGCTGATGGGTTAGTTTGTGGGTGATGAGTCAGTTTGGGGTGATGTGTCAAGTTGGGGTGATGAGTCAGTTTGGGGTGATGGGTCAGTGTGGGCTGATGAATCTCTTTTGGGTGATGGGTCAGTTTGGGTGATGAGTCAGTTTTTGGTGATGAGTCAATTTGGGGTGATCTTTCACTTTGAGGTGTTGAGTCAGTTTTGGGTGATGGGTCAGTTAGGGATAATGGGTCAGTTTGCGGTGATGGGTCAGTTTGGGGTGATGAATCAGTTTGGGGTGAGGGGTCAGTTTAGGGTGATGCGTCAGTTTGTGCTTGATGGATCATTTTGGGTGATGGCTTAGTTTGGGGTGATGTGTCAATATGGGTGATGGGTTAGTTTGTGGTGATAGGTCAGTTTGGGTGATGGGTTAGTTTGGGGTGATGGGTCAGTTTGCGGTGATGGGTCAGTTAAGGCTAATTGGTCAGTTTGGGGTAATGGTTCAGTTTGGGGTAATGGTTCAGTTTGGGGTAATGGGTCAGTTTGGGTTGATGGGCCAGTTTGGGCTGATGGGTTAGTTTGTGGTGATGAGTCTGTTTGGGGTGATGGTTCAGTTTCTGGTGATGAGTCAATTTGGGGTGATGGATCAGTTTGGGGTGATGGGTCAGTTTGGGATCATGAGTTAGTTTGGGGTGATGGGTCAGTGTGAGGTGATGGGTCAGTTTGGGGCGACGGGTCAGTTTGGATTGATGAGTCAGTTTTTGGTGATGAGTCAGTTTGGGGTGATGGATCAGTTTGGTGTGATGGGTCAGTTTAGGGTGATGGGTCATTTTGGCGTGATGAGTCAGTTTGTGGTGATGGGTCAGTTTTAGGTGATGGGTCAGTTAGGGGTGATGTCAGTTTGTGGGTGATGAGTCAGTTTTGGATGATGGTTCTGTTTTTGGAAATTAGTCAGTTTGGGGTGATGGGTCAGCTTAGGGTGACGGGTCAGTTTGGGTGATGGGTTAGTTTGGCGTGATGTGTCAGTTTGGGGTGATGGGTCAATTTGCGGTGATGAATCAGTTTGGAGTGATGAATCAGTTTGGGGTGATGGGTCAGTTTGTGGTGATGAGTCAGTTTGTGGGTGATGCGTCAGTTTGGGGTGATGGGTCAGTTTGCGGTGATGCGTCAGTTTGGGGTGATGATTCAGATTGGGGTGATGATTCAGTTTGGGGTGATGAGTCAGTTTGTGGGTGATGAATCAGTTTGGGATGATGAGTCAGTTTGTGGTGATGGTTCAGTTTGGGGTGATGAGTGTGTTTAGGGTGATGGGTCAGTTTGAGGTGATGAGTCACTTTGTGGGTGATGAGTTAGTTTGGGATGATGAGTCTATTTTTAGTGATGTGTCAATTTGTGGTGTTGAGTCAGTTTGGGGTGATGGGTCAGTTTGGGCTGACGGGTTAGTTTGGGGTGATGAGTCAGTTTGGGGTGAAGTGTCAAGTTGGGGTGATGAGTCAGTTTGGGGTGATGGGTCAGTTTGGGCTGATGAATCTATTTTGGGTGATGAGTCAGTTTGGTTGATGAGTCAGTTTTTGGTGATGAGTCAGTTTGGGGTGATGTGTCAATTTGGGATAATGGGTCAGTTTGGGTTGATGAGACAGTTTGGGGTGAGTGATCAGTGTGGGATGATGGTCAGTTTGTGGGTGATGCGTCAGTTTGAGGTGATGGGTCAGTTTGGGGTGAGGATTCAGCTTGGGATGATGCGTCAGTTTGGTGTGATGAGTCAGTTTTTGGTGATGAGTCAGTTAGGGGTGATGGGTCAGTTTGGGGTGAAGGTTCAATTTGGGGTGATGGGTCATTTTGGGGTGATAGTTCAGTTTGGGGAGATGAAACAGTTTGCGGTGATGAGTCAGTTTGGGGTGATGATTCTGTTTAGGCGATGAGTCAGTTTGCAATCATGGATCAGTTTCGGGTGATGCGTAAGGTTGGGGTGATGGGTCAGGTTGTGCTCACTGGTCAGTTTCGGGTGATGAATCAGTTTGGGCTGATGAGTCAGTTTGGGGTTATGAGTCAGTTTGGGATGATGGGTCTGTTTTTCGTGATGAGTCAATTTGGGGTGTTGGGTCAGTTTGTAGAGATGGGTCAGTTTGGGGTGATGGGATAATTTGGGGTGATGATTCAGCTTGGGGTGATGAGTTAAGTTGGGGTGATGAGTCAGTTTGGGGTGATGGTTCAATTTGGTTTAATGGGTCAGTTTGGGCTGATGAGTCAATTTGGGGTGATTGGTCAGTTTGTGCTTGATGGGTCAGTTTGGGCTGATGAGTCAGTTTGGGATGATGGGTCTCTTTTAGGTGATGAGTCAGTTTGGGACGATGGGTCAGTTTAGGGTGATGGGTCAGTTTGGGTGATGGGTTAGTTTGGGCTGATGAGTCAGATTGGGGTGATGGGTCCATTTGCGGTGATGAATCAGTTTGGGGTGATGGGTCAGTTTGTGGTGATGAGTCAGTTTGTGGGTGATGCGTCAGTTTGCGGTGATGGGTCAGTTTGGGGTGATGCGTCAGTTTGGGGTGAGGATTCAGAATGGGGTGATCATTCAGTTTGGGGTGATGGGTCAGTTTGCGGCAATGAGTCAGTTTGGGGTGATGGGTCTGCATGTACTTGATGGATCAGTTTGGGTGATGGATTAGTTTTGGTTGATGAGTCAGTTTTTGGTGATGAGTCAGTTTGGGGTGATCGGTCAGTTTGAGGTGTTGAGTCAGTTTCGGGTGATGGGACAGTTTGGGATGATGGGTCAATTGGGGGTGATGGGTCAGTTTGGGCTGATGGGTCAGTTTGGGGTGATGGGTCAGTTTTGGGGTGATGATTCAGTTTGGGGTGATAGGTCAGTTTGGCCTGATGGGTCAGTTTGGGGTGTTGGGTCAGTGTGGGGTGATGTATCAGTTTGAGGTGATGGGTGGGTTTTGGGTGATGATTCAGTTTGTGGGTGATGGGTCAGTTAGGGGTGATGGGTCAGTTTGTGGTGATGAGTCAGTTTGTGGGTGATGCGTCAATTTGGGTTGATAGGTGAGTTTGGGGTGATGAATCAGTTTGGGGTAATGAGTCAGTTTAGGGCGATGATTCAGTTTGCGGTCACGGGTCAGTTTCTGGTGATGACTCAGTTTGGGGTGATGCGTCAGTTTGGGGTCATGGGTCAGTTTCGGGTGATGAGTCAGTTTGGGGTGATGAGTCAGTTTGGTGTGATGAGTCAATTTGGGGTGATGAGTCAGTTTGTGGTGATGGTTCAGTTTGGGTGATGGTTAGTTTGCGGTGATGGGTCAGTTTGGGGTGATGAGTCAGTTTGGGTGATGGTTTAGTTTGGTGATGGTCACTTTCGTGTGATGCGTCAGTTTGGGGTGATGAATCAGTTTGGGGTGATGGTTCAGTTTGGTGTGATGGGTCAGTTTAGGGTGATAGGTCATTTTTCGTGATGAGTCAGTTTGTGGTGATGGGTCAGTTTAAGGTGATTGGTCAGTTAGGGGTGATGTCAGTTTGTGGGTGATGAGTCAGTTTTGGATGATGTGTCTGTTTTTGGAGATGAGTCAGTTTGGGGTGATGGGTCAGCTTAGGGTGATGGGTCATTTTGGGTGATGGGTTAGTTTGGCGTGATGTGTCAGTTTGGGGAGATAAGTCAATTTGCGGTGATGAATCAGTTTGTGGTGATGCGTCAGTTTGGGGTGATGGATCAGTTTGGGGCGATGATTCAGTTTGGGGTGATGAGTCAGTTTGTGGGTGATGCGTCAGTTTGGGGTGATGGGTCAGTTTGCGGTGATGCGTCAGTTTGGGGTGATGATTCAGATTGGGGTGATGATTCAATTTGGGGTGATGAGTCAGTTTGTGGGTGATGAGTCAGTTTGGGATGATGGGTCTGTTTTTGATGATGAGTCAGTTTGGGGTGATGCATCAGTTTGGGTTGATGGGTTTGTTTGGAGTGTTGAGTCAGTTTGGCGTGATGAGTCAGTATGGGGCGATGAATCAGTTTCGGGTGATGAGTCAGTTTGTGGTGATGGTTCAGTTTGGGGTGATGAGTGAGTTTAGGGTGATGGGTCAGTTTGAGGTGATGAGTCACTTTGTGGGTGATGAGTTAGTTTGGGATGATGAGTCTATTTTTAGTGATGTGTCAATTTGTGGTGTTGAGTCAGTTTGGGGTGATGGGTCACTTTGGGCTGATGGGTTAGTTTGTGGGTGATGAGTAAGTTTGGGGTGATGTGTCAAGTTGGGGTGATGAGTCAGTTTGGGGTGATGGGTCAGTTTGGGCTGATGAATCTCTTTTGGGTGATGGGTCAGTTTGGGTGATGAGTCAGTTTTTGGTGATGAGTCAATTTGGGGTGATCTGTCACTTTGAGGTGTTGAGTCAGTTTTGGGTGATGGGTCAGTTTGGGATAATGGGTCAGTTTGGGGTGATGGGTCAGTTTGGGGTGATGAATCTGTTTGGGGTGATGGGTCAGTTTAGGGTGATGCGTCAGTTTGTGCTTGATTGGTCATTTTGGTTGATGGCTTAGTTTGGGGGGATGTGTCAATATGGGTGATGGGTTAGTTTGTGGTGATAGGTCAGTTTGGGTGATGGGTTAGTTTGGGGTGATGGGTCAGTTTGCGATGATGGGTCAGTTACGGGTAATTGGTCAGTTTGGGGTAATGGTTCAGTTTGGGGTAATGTGTCAGTTTGGGTTGATGGGCCAGTTTGGGCTGATGAGTTAGTTTGTGGTGATGAGTCAGTTTGGGCTGATGGGTCAGTTTGGTGTGATGCGTCAGTTTAGGGTGATGGGTCATTTTGGCGTGATGAGTCAGTTTGTGGTGATGGGTCAGTTTTAGGTGATGGGTCAGTTAGGGGTGATGTCAGTTTGTGGGTGATGAGTCAGTTTTGGATGATGGGTCTGTTTTTGGAGATGAGTCAGTTTGGGGTGATGGGTCAGCTTAGGGTGACAGGTCAGTTTGGGTGATGGGTTAGTTTGGCGTGATGTGTCAGTTTGGGGTGATGGGTCAATTTGCGGTGATGAATCAGTTGGGGTGATGCGTCAGTTTGGGGTGATGGATCAGTTTGGGACGATGAGTCAGTTTGGGGTGTTGGGTCCGTTTGTGGGTGATGAGTCAGTTTGGGGTGATGGGTCAGTTTAGGGTGATGGGTCAGTTTGGGTGATGGGTTAGTTTGGGGTGATGAGTCAGTTTGGGATGATGAGTCAAATTGCAGTGATGAATCAGTTTGGGGTGATGGGTCAGTTTGTGGTGATGAGTCAGTTTGTGGGTGATGCGTCAGTTTGGCGTGATGGTTCAGTTTGCGGTGATGCGTCAGTTTGGGGTGATGATTCAGATTGGGGTGATGATTCAGTTTGGGGCGACGGGTCAGTTTGGAGTGATGAGTCAGTTTGGTGTGATGGGTCAGTTTGGGGTGATGGGTCAGTTTGGGGTGATTGGTCATTTTGGGTTCATGATTCAGTTTGGGGTGATGAATCAATTTGGTGTGATGGGTCAGTTTGGGGTGATGATTCAGTTTGGGGCGATGGTTCAGTTTGGGTTGATGGGTCTGTTTTGGATGATGATTCAGTTTGTGGGTGATGGGTCAGTTAGGGGTGATTGGTCACTTTGGGGTGATGGGTCAGTTTGTGGTGATGAGTCAGTGTTTGGATGAGGCGTCAGATTGGGTTGATGGTTGAGTTTGGGGTGATGAATCAGTTTGGGGTAATGAGTCAGTTTAGGGCGATGATTCAGTTTGCGGTCAAGGGTCAGTTTCCGGTGATGACTCAGTTTGGGGTGATGGGTCAGTTTGCGGTCATTGTTCAGTTTGGGGTGATGAATCCGTTTGGGGTGATGAGTCAGTTTGGGGAGACGGTTCTGTTTGAGTGATGGTCAGTTTTGGGTGATGGGTCAGTTCGTGGTGATGAGTCAGTTTGGGGTGATGGTTCAGTTTGGGGTGATGGTCAGTTTGGGGTGATGCGTCAGTTTGGGGTGATGAATCAGGTTGGGATCATGGGTCAGTTTAGGGTGATGGGTCAGTTTGATATCAAGAGTTAGTTTGTGGTGATGGGTCAGTTACGGCTAATTGGTCAGTTTGGGGTAATGGTTCAGTTTGGCGTAATGGGTCAGTTTGGGTTGATGGGTTAGTTTGGGGTGATGGGTCAGTTTGGGATCATGAGTTAGTTTGGGGTGATGTGTCAGTGTGAGGTGATGGGTCAGTTTGGGGCGAGGGTTCAGTTTGGAGTGATGAGTCCGTTTTTGGTGATGAGTCAGTTTGGGGTGATGCATCAATTTGGGGTAATGGGTCAGTTTGGGGTGATGGGTCATTTTGGATGGCTGGTTCAGTTTGGGGTGATGAATCAGTTTGGTGTGATGGGTCAGTTTGGGGTGATGATTCAGTTTGGGATGATGATTCAGTTTGGCCTGATGGGTCAGTTTAAGGTGATTGATCAGTTTGGGGTGATGGTCAGTTTGGGGTGATGGGTCCGTTTTGGTGATGATTCAGTTTGTGGGTGATGGGTCAGTTAGGGGGGATGGGTCAGTTTGGGGTGATGGGTCAGTTTGTGGTGATGAGTCAGTTTGCGGGTGAGGCGTCAGTTTGGGTTGATGGGTGAGTTTTCGGTGATGAATCAGTTTGGGGTAATGAGTCAATTTAGGGCGATGATTCAGTTTGGGGTGATGGGTCAATTTGGGGTGATGAGTCAGTTTGCGGTGATGGTTCAGTTTGGGTGATGGTCAATTTCGGGTGATGCGTTAGTTTGGGGTGATGGGTCAGGTTGGGATCATGGGTCAGTTTTGTGTCATGGGTCAGTTTTTGGTGATGAGTCAGTTTGGCGTGATGGGTCAGTCTGGAGTGATGAATCAATTTGGGCTGATGAATCAGTTTGGGGTGATGAGTCAGTTTGGGATTATGGGTCTGTTTTTGGTGATGATTCAGTTTGGGGTGATGGGACAGTTTTGGGCGATGATTCAGTGTAGGGCGATGAGTCAGTTTGGGGTGTTTGTTCAGTTTGGGGTGATGTGTCCGTTTAGGGTGATGGGTCAGTTTGGGGTGATGAGTCAGTTTGGGGTGATGAGTAAGTTTGGGATGATGGGTCTGTTTTTGGTGATGAGTCAGTTTGGGGTGATGAGTCAGTTTGTGGAGATGGGTTAGTTTGGGTTGATGGGTTAATTTGGGGTCATGTGTCAGCTTGGGGTGATGAGTTAATTTGGGGTATTGAGTCAGTTTGTGGTGATGGTTCAATTTGGGTTGATATGTCAGTTTGGGCTGATGAGTCAGTTTGGGGTGATGGGTCAGTTTGTGCTTGATGGGTCAGTGTGGATGCTGGGTTAGTGTTAGATGATAGGTCAGTTAGTGTGAGGGGTCATTTTGGAGTGATTAATCAGTTTGGTTGATGAGTAAGTTTGGGGTGATGGGTCAGTTTGGGCTGATGAGTCAGTTTGGGGTGATGGGTCAGTTTGTGCTTGATGGGTCAGTTTGGATGATGGGTTAGTTTGGGATGATGGATCAGTTAGTGTGAGGGGTCATTATGGGGTTAAGAGTCATTTTGAGGTGATGGATCAGTTTGGGGTGTTGAATCTGTTTGGGGTGATGGGTCATTTTGGGGTGACGAGTCAGTTTGGGGTGATTGGTCAGTTTGTGCTTCATGGGACAGTTTGGGTGATGGATCAGTTTATGTGATGGGTCTTTTGTGGTGATGAGTCAGTTTGGGGTGATGGGTCAGTTTGGGATAATGGGTCTGTTTTTGGTGATGAGTCTCTTTGCGGAGATGTGTCAGTTTGGGTTGAAGGGCTAATTTGGGGTGATGATTCAGCTTGGGGTGATGAGTTAATTTGGGGTGTTGAGTCAGTTTGGGGTGATGGTTCAGTTTGGGTGATGGTCAGTTTCGGGTGATGCGTCAGTTTAGGGTGATGGGTCAGGTTGGGATCATGGGTCAGTTTTGGGTGATGAGTCAGTTTTTGTTGATGAGTCAGTTTGTGGGTGATAAGTCAGTTTGGGGTGATGGGTCAGTTTTGGGTCATGGGTCAGTTTTTGGTGATGAGTCAGTTTGGGGTGATGGGTCAGTCTGGAGTGATGAATCAATTTGGGCTGATGAATCAGTTTGGGGTGATGAGTCAGTTTGGGATGATGGGTCAGTTTTTGGTGATGATTCAGTTTGGGGTGATGGGACAGTTTGGGGCGATGAGTCAGTTTAGGTTGATGAGTCAGTTTTGGGTGTTTGTTCAGTTTGGGGTGATGTGTCAGTTTAGGGTGATGGGTCAGTTTGATATCAAGAGTTAGTTTGGGGTGATGGGTCATTTACGGCTAATTGGTCAGTTGGGGTAATGGTTCAATTAGGCGTAATGGGTAAGTTTGGGTTGATGGGACAGTTTGGGGTGATGGGTCAGTTTGGGGTCATGGGTCACTTTGGGATCATGAGTTAGTTTGGGGTGATGGGTCAGTGTGAGGTGATGGGCCAGTTTGGGGCGAGGGGTCCGTTTTGGAGTGATGAGTCAGTTTTTGGTGATGAGTCAGTTTGGGATGATAGGTAAATTTGGGGTGATGGGTCATTTTGGGGTGATGGGTCAGTTTGGCCTGATGAGACAGTTTAAGGTGATGGGTCAGTTTGGGGTGATGGGTCAGTTTGGTTTTAATGGTCCGTTTTGGGTGATGATTCAGTTTGTGGGTGATGGATCAGTTAGGGGTGATGGGTCAGTTTGGGGTGATGGGTCAGTTTGTGGTGATGAGTCAGTTTGTGGGTGAGGCGTCAGTTTGGGTTGATGGGTGAGTTTGGGGTGATGAATCAGTTTGGGGTAATGAGTCAATTTAGGGCGATGATTCAGTTTGCGGGCACGGGTCAGTTTCCGTTGATGACTCAGTTTGGGGATGATGAGTCAGATTAGGATGATGAATCTGTTTTTGGTGATAAGTCAATTTGGGGTGATGGGTCAGTTTGGGGTGATGAGTCAATTTGAGGTGATGGTTCAGTTTGGGTGATGGTCAGTTTTGGGTGATGCGTCAGTTTGGGGTGATGGGTCAGGTTGGGATCATGGGTCAGTTTCGGGTGATGAGTCAGTTTTTGTTGATGAGTCAGTTTTTGGGTGATGAGACAGTTTGGGTTGATGGGTCAGTTTTGGGTCATGAGTCAGTTTTTGGTGATGAGTCAGTTTTTGGTGATGAGTCAGTTTGGCGTGATGGGTCAGTCTGGAGTGATGAATCAATTTGGGGTGATGAGTCAGTTTGGGATTATGGGTCTGTTTTTGGTGATGATTCAGTTTGGGGTGATGGTACAGTTTGGGGCGATGAGTCAGTTTAGGGTGATGAGTCAGTTTGGGGTGTTTGTTCAGTTTGGGGTGATGTGTCAATTTAGGGTGATGGTTCAGTTTGGGGTGATGAGTCAGTTTGGGGTGATGAGTAAGTTTGGGATGATGGGTCTGTTTTTGGTGATGACTCAGTTAGGGGTGATGGGTCAGTTTGGGGTAAACGGTCATTTTGGGGTGATAGTTCAGTTTGGTGAGATGAAACAGTTTGCAGTGATAAGTCAGTTTGCAATCATGGATCAGTTTCGGGTGATGCGTCAGTTTGGGGTGATGGGTCAGGTTGTGCTCATTGGTCAGTTTCGGGTGATGAAACAGTTTGGGCTGATGAGTTAGTTTGGGGTTATGAGTCAGTTTGGGATGATGGGTCTGTTTTTCGTGATGAGTCAATTTGGGGTGTTGGGTCAGTTTGTAGAGAATGGTCAGTTTGGGGTGATGGGATAATTTGGGGTGATGAGTCAGCTTGGGGTGATGAGTTAAGTTGGGGTGATGAGTCAGTTTGGGGTGATGGTTCAATTTGGTTTAAACGGTCAGTTTGGGCTGATGAGTCAATTTGGGGTGATTGGTCAGTTTGTGCTTGATGGGTCAGTTTGGGCTGATGAGTCAGTTTGGGATGATGGGTCTCTTTTAGGTGATGAGTCAGTTTGGGGTGATGGGTCAGTTTAGGGTGATGGGTCAGTTTGTGTGATGGTCAGTTTGCGGTGATGCGTCAGTTTGGGGTGATGAATCAGTTTGGGGTGATGGTTCAGTTTGGTGTGATGGGTCAGTTTAGGGTGATAGGTCATTTTTCGTGATGAGTCAGTTTGTGGTGATGGGTCAGTTTAAGGTGATGGGTCAGTTAGGGGTGATGTCAGTTTGTGGGTGATGAGTCAGTTTTGGATGATGTGCATGTTTTTGGAGATGAGTCAGTTTGGGGTGATGGGTCAGCTTAAGGTGATGGGTCAGTTTGGGTGATGGGTTAGTTTGGCGTGATGTGTCAGTTTGGGGAGATACGTCAATTTGCGGTGATGATTCAGTTTGGGGTGATGCGTCAGTTTGGGGTGATGGATCAGTTTGGGATGATTAGTGTGTTTTTGGTGATAAGTCAGTTTGGGGTGCTGGTTCCGTTTGGGTGCATGGGTCAGTGAGAGTGATGAGTCAGTTTGGGTTGATGGGTCTGTTTTTGGTGATGAGTCAGTTTGGGGTGCCTGGTCAGTGTGGGGTTATGGATCAATTTGGGGTCATGGGTCAGTTTCGGGTGATGCGTCAGTTTGGGGTGGTGGTTCAATTTACGGTTATGGTTCAGTTTCGGGTGATGAGTCAGTTTGGGGTGATGCGTCAGTTTGGGATGATGGTTCTGTTTTTGGTGATAAGTCAGTTTGGGGATATTCGTCAGTTTGGGGTGATGGGTCAGTTCGGGGTGATGCTTTCGTCTGGAATGATAGGTCTGTGTTTGGTGATGAGTCAATTTGGGATGATAGGACAGTTTGGGGTGATCTGTTAGTTTGGGGTGATGGGTCAGTTTGGGGTGGGAGTCAGTTTGGGGTGATGGGTTAGTTTGGCGTGATGGGTCAATTTGGGTTGCTGGGTCAGTTTGGTGTGATGAGTCAGTTTGTGGTGATGGGACAGTATGGGGTGATGAATCAGTTTGCGGTGATGAGTCAATTTGGGGTGATGAGTCTGTTTGGAGTGATGCGTCACTTTGGGGCGATGAGTCAATTTGGGGTGAAAAATCAGTTTGGGGTGATGGTTCAGTTTGGGGTGTTGAATCAGTTACGGGTGATGGGTCAGTTTAGGGTTGTGCGTCAGATTGGGGTGATGGGTCAGTTTCTGGATGATGCGTCAGTTTGGGGTGATTGGTCAGTTTGGTGTGATGAGTCAATTTGGGGTGATAATTATATTTCGGACAATGAGTCAGTTTGGGGTGATGGGTCAATTTGGGATGAAGGGTCAGATTGGGCTCATTTGGTCAGTTTCGGAGGATGTGTCAGTTTGGAGTGATGAGTCAGTTTGGGATGATGGGTCTGTTTTTGGTGACGAGTCAGTTTGGTAGATGGATTAATTTGTGGTAATCAATCAGTTTGGGGTGATGAGTCAGTTTGGTGTGATGCTTCAGTTTGGGGCGATGTGTCAGTTTGGGGTGATGAGTCAATTTGGGGTGATGGGTCAGTTTGGGCTGATGAGTTACTTTGGGGTGATGGGTCAGTTTGTGCTTGATGGGTCAGTGTGGATGATGAGTTAGTGTGGGATGATGGGTCAGTTAGTGTGAGGGGTCATTTTGGGGTGAGGGGTCTTTTTGGGGTGATGAGTCATTTTGGGGTAATGGGTCAGTTTGGGGTGATGAATCTGTTTGGGGTGATGGGTCAGTTTTGGGTGAGCAGTCAGTTTGGGTTGATGGGTCAGTTTGTGCTTGATGGGTCAGTTTGGGTGATGGGTCAGTTTATGTGATGGGTGTGTTTGGGGTGATGAGTCAATTTGGGGTGATGGGTCTGTTTGGGTTGACGTTTCAGTTTGGGGTGATGAATATGTTTGTGGTTATGGGTCAGGTTGTGCTTGATGGGTCAGTTTGGGTGATGGGTCAGTTTATGTGATGGGTCAGTTTGGGGTGATGAATCTCTTTTAGGTGATGGGTCAGTTTGGGTGATGAGTCAATTTTTGGTGATGAGTCAGTTTGGGGTGATCAGTCATTTTGAGGTGCAGAGTAGATTTTGGGTAATGGGTCAGTTTGTGCTGATGAGTCACTTTGGGGTGATGGGTCAGTTTGTGCTTGATGGGTCAGTGTGGATGATAGGTTAGTATGGGGTGATGGGTCAGTTAGTGTGAGGGTCAGTTTGGGGTGATGGGTCAGTTACGGCTAATTGGTCAGTTTGGGGTGATGGGTCAGTTTGGGGTAATGGGTCAGTTTGGGTTGATGGATCAGTTTGGGCTGATGGGTTAGTTTGTGGTAATGAGTCTGTTTGGGGTGATGCGTCAGTTTTTGGTGATGAGTCATTTTGGGATGATGGGTCAGTTTGGGGTGATGGGTCAGTTTGGGATCATGAGTTAGTTTGGGGTGATGAATCAGTTTCGTGTGATGGGTCAGTTTGGCGTGATGGGTCAGTTTGGGCTGTTGGGTCATATGGGGTGATTGTTCAGTTTTGGGTGATGGGGCCGTTTTGGGTGATGATTCAGTTTGTGGGTGATGGGTCAGTTAGGGGCGATGGGTCAGTTTGGAGTGATGGGTCAGTTTGTGGTGATGAGTCAGTTTGTGGTTGATGCTTCAGTTTGGGGTGATGGGTCAGTTTGGGGTGATGAATCAGTTTGGGGTAATGAGTCAGTTTAGGGCGATTAGTCAGTTTGCAGTCACGGGTCCGTTTCCTGTAATGACTTAGTTTGGGATGATGGGTCAGTTTGGGGTCATGGGTCATTTTCGGGTGACGAATCTGTTTGGGATGATTAGTGTGTTTCTGGCGATGAGTCAATTTGGGGTGATGGGTCAGTTTGGGGTGATGAATCTGTTTGGGATGATGGGTCAGTTTTGGGTGACGAGTCAATTTCGGTTGATGGGTCAGTTTGTGCTTGATGGGTCAGTTTGGGTGATGGGTCAGTTTATGTGAAGGGTGTGTTTGGGGTGATGAGTCAGTTTGGGGTGATGGGTCAGTTTGTGGTGACGAGTCAGTTTGGGGTGATGAATCTGTTTGGGGTGATGGGTCAGGTTGTGCTTGATGGGTAAGTTTGGGTGATGGGTCAGTTGATGTGATGGGTCAGTTTGGGGTGATGAAACTCTTTTAGGTGATGGGTCAGTTTGGGTGATGTGTCAGTTTTTGGTGATGAGTGAGTTTGGGGTGATCAGTCACTTTGTGGTGTTGAGTCAGTTTCGGGTGATGGTTCAGTTTGGGATAATGGATCAGTTCGTGTGAGGAATCAGTTTGAGGTGATGAGTAAGTTAGGGGTGATGGGTCAGTTTGGGGTGATGGGTCAGTTTGTGGTGACGAGTCAGTTTGGGGTGATGAATCTGTTTGGGTTGATGGGTAAGGTTGTGCTTGATGGGTCAGTTTGGGTGATGGGTCAGTTGATGTGATGGGTCAGTTTGGGGTGATGAAACTCTTTTAGGTGATGGGTCAGTTTGGGTGATGAGTCAGTTTTTGGTGATGAGTGAGTTTGGGGTGATCAGTCACTTTGTGGTGTTGAGTCAGTTTCGGGTGATGGTTCAGTTTGGGATAATGGATCAGTTCGTGTGAGGAATCAGTTTGAGGTGATGAGTAAGTTAGGGGTGATGGGTCAGTTTGGGGTAATCAGTCAGATTGCAGTGATGAGTTAGATTGGTGTAAAGGGTCAGTTTTTGTTCATGAGTCAGTCTCTGGTGGTGCGTCAGTTTGGGGTGATGAGTCAGTTTGGGGTGATGGGTCAGTTTGGGATGATGGGTCAGTTTGGGGTGATGAGTCAGTTTGGAGTGATGGGTCTGTTTGGGGTGACGAATCAGTTTGTGGTTGATGTGTCAGTTTGGTGTGATGAATCAGTTTGGGGTGATGAGTCAATTTGCGATGATGGGTCTGTTTTTGGTGATAAGTCAGTTTGTCATGCTGGGTCAGTTTGGGTGCATGTGTCAGTTGAGAGTGATGAGTCAGTTTGGGTTCATGGGTCTGTTTTTGGTGATGAGTCAGTTTCTGGTGCTGTTCAGTGTGGGGTCATGGGTCAGTTTCGGGTGATGAGTCAGTTTGGGGTGATGAGTCAGTTTGGGATGATGGGTCAGAATTTGTTGATAAGTCAGTTAGGGGTGCTGGGTCAGTTTGGGGGCATGGGGCAGTTGCGGGTGATGAGTCAGTTTGGGTTGATGGGTCTGTTTTTGGTGATGAGTAAATTTGAGGTGATATGTTAATTTGTGGTGAAGAATCAGTTTGTGGAGATGCGTCAGTTCGGGGTGATGGTTCAATTTGGGGTCATGGTTCATTTTCGGGTGATGAGTCAGTTTGGGGTGATGAGTCAGTTTGAGATGATGGGTCTGTTTTTGGTGATAAGTCAGTTTGGGGTGCTGGGTCAGTTTGGTTGCATGGGTCAGTTGAGAGTGATGAGTCAGTTTGGGTTGATGGGTCTGTTTTTGGTGATGAGTCATTTTGGGGTGCTGGTCAGTGTGGAGTCATGGGTCAGTTTCGGGTGATGCGTCAGCTCTGGTGATGGTTCAATTTTGGGTCATGTTTCAGTTTCGGGTGATGAGTCAGTTTGGGGTGATGAGTCAGTTTGGGATGATGGGTCTTGTTTTTGGTGATAAGTCAGTTTGGGGTTATTTTTCAGTTTGGGGTGATGTATCTCTTTGGACTGAAACTTTCGCTTGGAGTGATGAGTCAGTTTGGGGTTATGGTTCAGTTTGGGATGATGGGACATTTTGGGGTGATGGGTCAGTTTGAGGTGATGGTTCAGTATAGGGTGATCGGGCAATTTGTGGGTGATGAGTCAGTTTGGGGTGCTGGATCAGTTTGGGGTGATGATTCCGTTTGGTTAATATTGGGTGATGAGTCAGTTACTGGGTGATGAGCAGTTTGTGGAGATGATCCAGTTTGGGGTGATTGTTCAGTTTGGGGTGATGGATCAGTTTAGGGTGATGGATCAGTTTGGGGTGATGGTTCAGTTTGGGGTGGTGAGTCAGTTTG
The DNA here is from genome assembly GCF_044704955.1 of Pristiophorus japonicus. Lineage (NCBI taxonomy): Eukaryota > Metazoa > Chordata > Chondrichthyes > Pristiophoridae > Pristiophorus > Pristiophorus japonicus. The sequence goes on along the minus strand of NW_027254201.1, from coordinate 5,437,573 downwards.
GGGTGATGGGTTAGTTTGTGGTGATGGGTCAATTTGCATTGCTGGATCAGTTTGGTGTGATGAGTCCGTTTGTGGTGATGGGACAGTGTGGGGTGATGGGTCAGTTTGGGGTGATGGGTCAGTTCGGGCGATGAATAAGTTTGTGGGTGATGCATCATTTTGGGGCGATGGGTTAGTTTGTGTTGATGAATCAGTTTGGGGTGATGAGTATATTTCGGGTGATGGTTCAATTTGGGATGATGGGTCAGATTGGGTTCATTGGTCAGTTTCGTGGGATGAGTCAGTTTGGAGTGATGAGTCAGTTTGGGATGATGGGTCTGTTTTTGGTGATGAGTCAGTTTGAGGTGATGGGTTAATTTGTGGTGCTAATTAGATTGGGGTGATAAGTCAGTTTGGGGTGATGCGTCAGTTTGGGGCGATGTGTCAGTTTGGGCTGATGAGTCAGTTTTGGGTGATGAGTCAATTTTGGGTGATGGTTCAGTTTGGGGTAATGATTCAGTTTGTGATCGGTCAGTTTGGGGTAATGGGTCAGATTGAAGTGGTGAGTCAGTTTGGTGTAATGTGTCAGTTTTTCGTCATGAGTCAGTCTCTGGTGGTGCGTCAGTTTGGAGTGATGAGTCAGATTGTTGTGATGGGTCAGTTTGGAGTGATGTTTCAGTTTGGAGTGATGAATCAGTTTGTGGTTGATGCGTCAGTTTGGAGTGATGTTTCAGTTTGGGGCGGTGAATCAGTTTGGGGTGATGAGTCAGTTTGGGGTGATGGGTCAGTTTGGGGTGATGAGTCAGTTTGGGATGATGGGTCTGTTTATGGTGATAAGTCAGTTTGTCGTGCTGGGTCAGGTTGGGTGCATGGGTCAGTTGAGAATGATGAGTCAGTTTGGGTTGATTGGTCTGTTTTGGGTAATCAGTCAGATTGCAGTGATGAGTTAGTTTGGTGTAATGGGTCAGTTTGGGGTGATGAATCAGTTTGTGGTTGATGTGTCAGTTTGGGGTGATGAGTCAGTTTGGGGTGATGAGTCAATTTGGGATGATGGCTCTATTTATGGTGATAAGTCAGTTTGTCGTGCTGGGTCAGTTTGGGTGCATGGGTCAGTTGAGAGTGAAGAGTCAGTTTGGGATGATGGGTCTGTTTTTGGTGATTAGTCAGTTTGGTGTGCTGGTCATTGTGTGGTCATGGGTCAGTTTCGGGTGATACGTCAGTTTGGATTGATGGTTCAATTTGGGGTCATGGTTCAGTTTCGTGTGATGAGAAAGTTTGGGGTGATGAGTCAGTTTGGGATAATGGGTCAGAATTTGTTGATAAGTCAGTTTGGGGTGCTGGGTCAGTTTCGGGGCACGGGGCAGTTGCGGGTGATGAGTCAGTTTGGGTGGTTGGGTCGGTTTTTGGTGATGAGTAAATTTGAGGTGATATGTTAATTTGTGGTGATGAATCAGTTTGGGGTGATACGTCAGTTCGGGGTGATGGTTCAATTTGGGGTCATGGTTCATTTTCGGGTGATGATTCAGTTTGGGGTGATGAGTCAGTTTGGGTTGATGGGTCTGTTTTTGGTGATGAGTCATTTTGGGGTGCTGGTCAGTGTGGAGTCATGGGTCAGTTTCGGGTGATGCGTCAGTTTCTGGTGATGGTTCAATTTTGGGTCATGTTTCAGTTTCGGGTGATGAATCAGTTTGGGGTGATGAGTCAGTTTGGGATGATGGGTCTTGTTTTTGGAGATAAGTCAGTTTGTGGTTATTTTTCAGTTTGGGGTGATGTATCTCTTTGGACTGAAAGTTTCGCTTGGAGTGATGAGTCAGTTTGGGGTGATGGTTCAGTTTGGGATGATGGGAAATTTTGGGGTGATGGGTCAGTTTGAGGTGATGGTTCAGTATAGGGTGGTCGGGCAATTTGTGGGTGATGAGTCAGTTTGGGGTGCTGGATCAGTTTGGGGTGATGATTCCGTTTGGTTAATATTGGGTGATGAGTCAGTTACTGGATGATGAGCAGTTTGTGGAGATGATCCAGTTTGGGGTGATTGTTCAGTTTGGGGTGATGGATCAGTTTAGGGTAATGGATCAGTTTGGGGTGATGGTTCAGTTTGGGGTGGTGAGTCAGTTTGGGGTGATGGGTTAGTTTGTGGTGATGGGACAATTTGCATTGCTGTATCAGTTTGGTGTGATGAGTCCGTTTGTGGTGATGGGACAGTGTGGGGTGATGGGTCAGTTTGGGGTGATGGGTCAGTTCGGACGATGAATAAGTTTGTGGGTGATGCATCATTTTGGGGCGATGGGTTAGTTTGTGTTGATGAATCAATTTGGGATGATGAGTATATTTCAGGTGATGGTTCAATTTGGGATGATGGGTCAGATTGGGTTCATTGGTCAGTTTCGTGGGATGAGTCAGTTTGGAGTGATGAGTCAGTTTGGGATGATGGGTCTGTTTTTGGTGATGGGTCAATTTGGGGAAATGTGTCAAATTGTAGTGATGAGTCAGTTTGGTGTAATGGGTCAGTTTTTGTTCATGAGTCAGTCTCTGGTGGTGCGTCAGTTTGGGGTGATGAGTCAGTTTGGGGTGATGGGTCAGTTTCGGATGATGAGTCAGTTTGGAATGATGGGTCTGTTTGGGGTGATGAATCAGTTTGTGGGTGATGCGTCAGTTTTGGGTGATGTGTCAGTTTGGGGTGATGAATCTGTTTGGGGTGATGGGTCAGTTTTGGGTGACGAGTCAGTTTGGATTGATGGGTCAGTTTGTGCTTGACGTGTCAGTTTGGGAGATGGGTCATTAAATGTGATGGGTGTGTTTGGGGTGATGAGTCAGTTTGGGGTGATGGGTCAGTTTGGTGTGACGAGTCAATTTGGGCTGATGAATGTGTATGGGGTGATGTGTCAGTTTGTGCTTGATGGGTCAGTTTGGGCGATGGGTCAGTTTATGTGATGAGTCAGTTTGGGGTGTTGGGTCAGTTTGGGGTGATGGGTCAGTTTGGGGTGATGGGTCCGTTTTGTGTGGTGATTCAGTTTGTGCGTGATGGGTCAGTTAGGGGTGGTGGGTCAGTTTGGTTGATGGGTCAGTTTGGGGAGATGAATCAGTTTGGGGTAATGAGTCAGTTTAGGGCGATGATTCAGTTTGCAGTCAGGGGTCAGTTTCCAGTGATGACTCAGTTTGGGGTGATGGGTCAGTTTGGGATCATGAATCAGTTTCGGATGATGAGTCAGTTTGCGGTGATGAGTCAGTTTGGGAAGATGAGTGTTTTTTTGGTGATGAGTCAATTTGGGGTGATGGGTCAGTTTGGGGTGATGGTTCAGTTTGCGTGATGGTCAGTTTGGTGTGATGAGTCAGTTTGGGGTGATGAGTCAGTTTGGGCGATGAGTCAGTTTGCAATCATGGATCGGTTTGTTTTGATGGGTCAGGTTGGGACTCATGGGTCAGTTTCGTGTGATGAGTCAGTTTGCGGTGATGAATCAGTTTGGGGTAATGAATCAGTATAAGGCGATGATTCAGTTTGTGGTCACGGGTCAGTTTCCGGTTATCACTCAGTTTAGGGTGATGGATCAGATTGGGGTCATTGATCAGTTTCGGGGGATGAGACAGTTTGGAGTGATGAGTCACTTTGGGATGATGGGTCTGTTTTTCGTGATGAGTTAATTTGGGGTGATGGGTCTGTTGGGGTGATGGGTCAGTTTGGTGTGATGGGTCAGTGTGGGCAATTGGGTCAGGTTGGGGCGACGGATCTGTTTGGAGTGATGAGTCAGTTTTTGCTGATGGGTCTGTTTGGGGTGATGGGTCAGTTTGGGGTGACTGGTCATTTTTGGTTGATGGTTCAGTTTGGGGTGATGTATCAGTTTGGTGTGATGGGTCAGTTTGGAGTGATGATTCAGTTTGCGGTGATGATTCAGTTTAGGTGATGGGTCAGTTTGGCCTCATGGGTCAGTTTGGGGTGTTGGGTCAGTTTGGGGTGATGGGTCAGTTTGGGGTAATGAATCAGTTTGTGGGTGATGCGTAAGTTTGGGGTGAAGCGTCAGTTTGGGGTGATGGGTCAGTTTGAGGTGATGAATCAGTTTGGGGTAATGAGTCAGTTTAGGGCGATGATTCAGTTTGCGGTCAGGGGTCAGTTTCCGGTGATGACTCAGTTTGGGGTGATGGGTCAGTTTGGGGTCATGGATCAGTTTCGGGTGATGAGTCAGTTTGGGGTGATGAGTCAGTTTGGGATGATGAGTGTGTTTTTGGTGATGAGTCAATTTGGGGTGATGCGTCAGTTTGGGGTGATGAGTCAATTTGGGGTGATGAGTCAGTTTGGGGTAATGGTTCAGTTTGGGTGATGGTCAGTTTGCTATGATGGGTCAGTTTGGCGTGATGAGTCAGTTTGGGGTGATGAGTCAGTTTGGGCGATGAGTCAGTTTGCAATCATGGATCAGTTTCGGGTGATGCGTAAGTTTGGGTTGATGGGTCAGGTTGGGGCTCATGGGTCAGTTTCGGGTGATGAGTCAGTTTAGGGTGATTAATCAGTTTGGGGTAATGAGTCAGTATAAGGCGATGATTCAGTTTGTGGTCACGGGTCAGTTTCCGGTTATGACTCAGTTTGGGGTGATGTGCCAGATTGGGGTCATTGGTCAGTTTCGGCGGATGAGACAGTTTGGAGTGATTAGTCATTTTGGGATGATGGGTCTGTTTTTGGTGATGAGTCAATTGGGGGTGATGCGTTAATTTGTGGTGATGAATCAGGTTGGGATGAGGAGTCATTCGGGGTGATGGTTCAATTTGGGGTCATGGTTCATTTTTGGGTGATGGGTCAGTTTGGGGTGATGAATCTGTTTGGGGTGATGGGTCAGGTTCGGGTGATGCGTCAGTTTGTGCTTGATGGGTCAGTTTGGGTGATCGGTTAGTTTGGGGTGATGGGGCAGTTTGGGTGATGGGTTAGTTTGGGGTGATAGGTCAGTTTGTGGTGATGGGTCAGTTTGGCCTGATGGTTCAGTTTGGGGTGATGGAGCAGTTTGGGGTGATGGGTCAGTTTGTGGTGATGGGTTAGTTTGGGGTAATGAGTCAGTTTGTGGGTGATGCATAAGTTTGGGGTGATGCGTCAGTTTGGGGTGATGGGTCAGTTTGAGGTGATGAATCAGTTTCGGGTAATGAGTCAGTTTAGGGCGATGATTCAGTTTGCGGTCAGGGGTCAGTTTCCGTTGATAACTCAGGTTGGGTTAATGGGTCAGTTTGGGGTCATGGATCAGTTTCGGGTGATGTGTCAGTTTGGGGTGATGAGTCAGTTTGGGATGATGAGTGTGTTTTTGGTGATGAGTCAATTTGGGGTGATGCGTCAGTTTGGGGTGATGAGTCAATTTGAGGTGAGGAGTCAGTTTGGGGTAATGGTTCAGTTTGGGTGATGGTCAGTTTGGGATGATGGGTCATTTTGGGGTGATGAGTCAGTTTGGGGTGATGAGTCAGTTTGGGCGATGAGTCAGTTTGCAATCATGGATCAGTTTCGGGTGATGCGTCAGTTTGGGTTGATGGTTCAGGTTGGCGCTCATGGGTCAGTTTCGGGTGATGAGTCAGTTTATGGTGATAAATCAGTTTGGGGTAATGAGTCAGTTTCAGGCGATGATTCAGTTTGTGGTCACGTAACAGTTTCCGGTTATGACTCAGTTTGGGGTGATGGGCCAGATTGGGGTCATTGGTCAGTTTCGGCGGATGCGACAGTTTGGAGTGATTTGTCAGTTTGGGATGATGGGTCTGTTTTTGGTGATGATTCAATTAGGGGTGATGCGTTAATTTGTGGTGATGAATCAGTTTGGGGTGATGAGTCATTCGGGGTGATGATTCAATTTGGGGTCATGGTTCATTTTTGGGTGATGGGTCAGTTTGGGGTGATGAATCTGTTTGGGGTGATGGGTCAGTTTAGGGTGATGCGTCAGTTTGTGCTTGATGGGTCAGTTTGGGTGATCGGTTAGTTTGGGGTGATGGGGCAGTTTGGGTGATGGGTTAGTTTGGGGTGATATGTCAGTTTGGGTGATCGGTTAGTTTGGGGTGATGGGTCAGTTTGTGGTGATGGTTCAGTTTGGGATGATGGGTTAGTTTGTGGTGATGAGTCTGTTTGGGTTGATGGGTCAGTTTTTGTTGATGAATCAATTTAGGATGATGGGTCACTTTGGGATGATGGGTCAGTTTGGGATCATGAGTTAGTTTGGGGTGATGGGTCAGTGTGGGCAATTGGGTCAGGTTGGGGCGACGGATCTGTTTGGAGTGATGAGTCATTTTTTGGTGATGAGTCAGTTTGGGGTGATGGGTCTGTTTGGGGTGATGGGTCAGTTTGGGGTGATTGGTCATTTTGGGTTGATGGTTCAGTTTGGGATGATGAATCAGTTTGGTGTGATGGGTCAGTTTGGGGTGATGATTCAGTTTGTGGTGATGGGTCAGTTTGGCCTGATGGTTCAGTTTGGGGTGATGGAGCAGTTTGGGGTGATGGGTCAGTTTGTGGTGATGAGTCCATTTGTTGGTGATGCGTCAGTTTGGGATAATGAGTCAGTTTAGGGCGATGATTCAGTTTGCGGTCACGGGTCAGTTTTCGGTGATGACTCAGTTTGAGGTGATGGGTCAGCTTGGGATCATTGGTCAGTTTCGGGGAATAAGTCAGTTTGGAGTGATGAGTCAGTCTGGGGTGATGGTTCAGTTTGCGTGATGGTCAGTTTGGGGTGATGGGTCAGTTTGGGGTGATGAATCAGTTTGGGGTAATGAGTCAGTTAAGGGCGATGATTCAGTTTGTGGTAACTGGTCAGTTTTCGGTGATGACTCAGTTTGGGGTGATGGGTCAGCTTGGGGTCATTGGTCAGTTTCTGGGATTGAGTCAGTTTGGAGTGATGAGTCAGTTTGGGATGATGGGTCTGTTTTTGGTGATGAGTCAATTTGGGGTGATGGGTTAATTCGTGGTGATGAATCAGTTTGGGGTGATGAGTCAGTTCTGGGTGATGGTTCAATTTGGTGTCATGTTTCATTTTCGGGTGATGAGTCAGTTTGGTGTGATGAGTCAGTTTGGGATAATGGGTCTGTTTTTGGTGATAAGTCAGTTTGGGGTGCTGATTCAGTTTGGGTGCATGGGTCAGTGAGAGTGATGAGTCAGTTTGGGTTGATGGGTCTGTTTTTGGTGATGACTTAGTTTGGGGTGCCTGGTCAGTGTGGGGTTATGGATCTTATTGGGGTCATGGGTCAGTTTCGGGTGATGCGTCAGTTTGGGGTGGTGGTTCAATTTAGGGTTATGGTTCAGTTTCGGGTGATGAGTCAGTTGGGGTGATGCGTCAGTTTGTGATGATGGTTCTGTTTTTGGTGATAAGTCAGTTTGGGGATATTCGTCAGTTTGGGGTGATGGGTCAGTTCGGGGTGATGCTTTAGTCTGGAATGATAGGTCTGTGTTTGGTGATGAGTCAATTTGGGATGATAGGACAGTTTGGGGTGATCTGTTAGTTTGGGGTGATGGGTCAGTTTGGGGGGGGAGTCAGTTTGGGGTGATGGGTTAGTTTGGCGTGATGGGTCAATTTGTGTTGCTGGGTCAGTTTGGTGTGATGAGTCAGTTTGTGGTGATGGGACAGTGTGGGGTGATGATTCAGTTTGCGGTGATGAGTCAATTTGGGGTGAAGAATCAGTTTGGGTGATGGTTCAGTTTGGGGTGTTGAATCAGTTACGGGTGATGGGTCAGTTTAGGGTTGTGCGTCAGATTGGGGTGATGGGTCAGTTTCTGGGTGATGCGTCAGTTTGGGGTGATTGGTCAGTTTAAGGTGATGAGTCAATTTGGGGTGATAATTATATTTCGGGCAATGAGTCAGTTTGGGGTGATGGGTCAATTTGGGATGATGGGTCAGATTGGGCTCATTTGGTCAGTTGCGGGGGATGTGTCAGTTTGGAGTATGAGTCAGTTTGGGATGATGGGTCTGTTTTTGGTGACGAGTCAGTTTGGTAGATGGATTAATTTGTGGTGATCAATCAGTTTGGGTGATGAGTCAGTTTGGGGTGATGCTTCAGTTTGGGGCGATGTGTCAGTTTGGGGTGATGAGTCAATTTGGTGTGATGGGTCAGTTTGGGCTGATGAGTTAGTTTGGGGTGATGGGTCAGTTTGTGCTTGATGGGTCAGTGTGGATGATGAGTTAGTGTGGGATGATGGGTCAGTTAGTGTGAGGGGTCATTATGGGGTGATGAATCAGTTTGGGGTGATGGGTCAGTTTGGGGTGATGGTTTAGTTTGGGTTGATGGGTCAGTTTGGGCTGATTAGTCAGTTTGGAGTGATGAGTCAATTTGGGGTGATGGTTCAGTTTGGGGTAATGATTCCGTTTGTGGTGATAGGTCAGTTTGGGGTAATGGGTCAGATTGAAGTGGTGAGTCAGTTTGGTATAATGTGTCAGTTTTTCGTCATGAGTCAGTCTCTGGTGGTGCGTCCGTTTGGGGTGATGAGTCAGATTGGTGTGATTGGTCAGTTTGGGATGATTGTTCAGTTTGGGGTGATGAGTCAGTTTGGAGTGATGGATTTGTTTGGAGTGATGAATCAGTTTGTGGTTGATGCGTCAGTTTGGAGTGATGTTTCAGTTTGGGGTGGTGAGTCAGTTTGGGGTGATGAGTCAGTTTGGGGTGATGGGTCAGTTTGGGGTAATGAGTCAGTTTGGTATGATGGGACTGTTTATGGTGATAAGTCAGTTTGTCGTGTTGGGTCAGGTTGGGTGCATGGGTCAGCTGAGAATGATGAGTCAATTTGGGTTGATGGGTCTGTTTGGGGTAATAAGTCAGATTGCAGTGATGAGTTAGTTTGGTGTAATGGGTCAGTTTGGGGTGATGAATCAGTTTGTGGTTGATGTGTCAGTTTGGGGTGATGAGTCAGTTTGAGGTGATGAGTCAATTTGGGATGATGGGTCTGTTTATGGTGATAAGTCAGTTTGTCGTGCTGGGTCAGTTTCGGTGCATGGGTCAGTTGAGAGTTATGAGTCAGTTTGGGATAATGGGTCTGTTTTTGGTGATGAGTCAGTTTGGGGTGCTGGTCAGTGTGTGGTCATGGGTCAGTTTCGGGTGATACGTCAGTTTGGGTTGATGGTTCAATTTGGGGTCATGGTTCAGTTTCGTGTGATGAGTCAGTTTGGGGTGATGAGTCAGTTTGGGATAATGGGTCAGAATTTGTTGATAAGTCAGTTTGGGGTGCTGGGTCAGTTTCGGGGCATGGGGCAGTTGCGGGTGATGAGTCAGTTTGGGTGGTTGGGTCGGTTTTTGGTGATGAGTAAATTTGAGTTGATATGTTAATGTGTGGTGATGAATCAGTTTGGGGTGATACGTCAGTTCGGGGTGATGGTTCAAATTGGGGTCATGGTTCATTTTCGGATGATGATTCAGTTTGGGGTGATGCGTCAGTTTGGGATGATGGTTCTGTTTTTGGTGATAAGTCAATTTGGGGTTATTCGTCAGTTTGTGGTGATGGGTCAGTTTGGGGTGGTGAGGTAGTTTGGGGTGATGGGTTAGTTTGTGGTGATGGGTCAATTTGCATTGATGGGTCAGTTTGGTGTGATGAGTCAGTTTGTGGTAATGGGACAGTGTGGGGTGATGGGTTAGTTTGGGGTGATGGTCAGTTCGGGTGATGAGTCAGTTTGTGGGTGATGCATCATTTTGGGGCGATGGGTTAGTTTGTGTTGAGGAATCAGTTTGGGGTGATGAGTCAATTTGGGGTGATGAGTCAGTTTGGAGTGATGGTTCAGTTTGTGGTGTTGAGTCAATTTGGGGTGATGAGTATATTTCGGGTGATGAGGCAGTTTGGGGTGATGGTTCAATTTGGGATGATGGATCAGATTGGGTTCATTGGTCAGTTTCGGGGGATGAGTCAGTTTGGAATGATGATTCAGTTTGGGATGATGGGTCTGTTTTTGGTGATGATTCAGTTTGAGGTGATAGGTCAGTTTGGTGTAATGTGTCAGTTTTTCGTCATCAGTCAGCCTCTGGTGGTCCGTCAATTTTGGGTGATGAGTCAGTTTGGTGTGATTAGTCAGTTTGGGATGATTGTTCAGTTTGGGGTGATGAGTCAGTTTGAAGTGATGGATCTGTGTGGGGTGATGAATCAGTTTGTGGTTGATGCGTCAGTTTGGGGTGATGTTTCAGTTTGGGGCGACGAGTCATTTTGGGGTGATGAATCAGTTTGGGGTGATGGTTCAGTTTAGAGTGTTGGGTTAGTTTCGGGTGATGGGTCATTTTCGGGTGATGAAGCAGTTTGTGGGTGATGCGTCAGTTTGGGGGGATGTTTCAGTTCTGGGCGTTTAGTCAGTTTGGGGTGATGAATCAGTTTGGGGTGATGGTTCAGTTTAGGGTGTTGGGTTAGTTTCGGGTGATGGGTCATTTTCGGGTGATGGGTCAGTTTAGGGTGATGGTTCAGATTGGGGTGATGGGTCAGTTTGTGGGTGATGCGTCAGTTTGGTGTGATTGGTCAGTTTGGGGTGATGATTCAATTTGGGGTGATGAGTATATTTCGGGCGATGTGTCAGTTTGGGGTGATTGGTCAGTTTGGGGTGATGGGTCTGATTAGAGTCATTGGTCAGTTACGGGGGATGAGTCAGTTTCGAGTGATGAGGCTGTTTGAGATGATGGTTTTGTTTTTCGTGATGAGTCAGTTTGGGGTGATGGGTTAATTTGTGGTGATAAATCAGTTTGGGTGATGAGTCAGTTTGGGGCGATGCGTCAGTTTGTGTTGAAGGGGCAATTTGGGGAAATGTGTCAGATTGTAGTGATGAGTCAGTTTGGTGTAATGGGTCAGGTTTTGTTCATGAGTCAGTATCTGGTGGTGCGTCAGTTTGGGGTGATGAGTCAGTTTGGGGTGATGTGTCAGTTTCGGATGATGAGTCAGTTTGGAATGATGGGTCTGTTTGGGGTGATGAATCAGTTTGTGGGTGATGCGTCAGTTTTGGGTGATCGTTCAGTTTAGGGTGTTGGGTCAGTTTCGGGTGATGGGTAATTTTTGGGTGATGGATCAGTTTAGGGTGATGGGTCAGATTTGGGTGCTGGGTCAGTTTGTGGGTGATGAATCAATTTGGGGTGATGAGTATATTTCGGGCGATGAGTCAGTTTGGAGTGATTGGTCAGTTTGGGGTAATGGGTGAGATTGGGGTCATTGGTCAGTTTCGGTGGATGAGTCAGTTTGGAGTGATGAGTCAAAATGGGGTGATGAGTCAATTTGGGATGATGAGTCAGTTTGGCGTATGGGTCAATTTGGGGTGATGGGTCAGTTTGGGGTCATGATTCAGTTTTAGGTGATAGGTCAGTTTGGGGCAATGGGTCAGACTGAAGTGGTGAATCAGTTAGGTGTAATGGGTCAGTTTTTCGTCATGAGTCAGTTTGTGGTGATGGGTAAATTTGTGGTGATGAATCAGGTTGGGGTGATGAGTCAATTTGGGGTGATGAGTATATTTCGGGCGATGAGTCAGTTTTGGGTGTTGGCTCAGTTTGTGGTGATGGGTCAGTTTGTGGTCATTGGTCAGATTCGGGTGATGAGTCAGTTTGGGTTGATTCGTGTGTTTTTGGTGCTGGTCAGTTTGGGGTGATGAGTCAGTTTGTGGTGATGAGTCAGTGTGGGGTTATGGGTCAGTTTGGGGTGATGGATCAATTTGGAGTGATGAGTCAGTTTGTCGGTGATACGTCAGTTTGCCGTGATTGGTTAGTGTGTGTTGATGAATCAGTTTGAGGTGATGATTCAATTTGGTGTGATGAGTCATTTTTTGGGGTGATGCGTAAGTTTGGGGCGACGAATCAGTTTGGGGTGATGAATCAGTTTGTGATGATGGTTCAGTTTGGGGTGTTGATCAGTTTGGAGTGATTGGTCAGTTTGGGTTGATGAGTCAATTTGGGGTGATGATTATATTTTGGGCGATGAGTCAGTTTGTGCAGATTGGCATATTTGGGGTGATGGGTCAGATTGGGGTTATTGGTCAGTTTCGGGGGATGAGTCAGTTTGGATTGATGAGTCAATTTGGGATGATGGATTAATTTGTGGTGAAGAATCAGTTTGGGGTGATGAGTCAGTTTGGGTTGATGGGTCTGTTTTTGGTGATGCGTCAGTTTGGGGTCATGGGTCAATTTGGGGACATGGTTCAGTTTCGGGTGATGAGTCAGTTTGGTGTGATGAGTCAGTTTGGGATGATGGGTCTGTTTTTTGTGAAAAGTCACTATGGGGTTATTGGTCAGTTTGGGGTGATGTGTCACTTTGGAGTGATAGCTTCGATTGGGGTGATGAGTCAATTTGGGGTGATGAGTCAGTTTGGGGTGATGGTTCAGTTTGGGGTGATGGGTCATTTTGGGGTGATGGTTCAGTTTAGGATGATGGGTCAGTTTGGGGTGGTAGGTCTATTTTTGGTGATGAGTCAATTTGGGATGATAGGTCAATTTGTGGTGATGGTTCTGTTTGGGGTGATGGGTTAGTATGGGGTGATGAGTCAGTTTCTGGGTGATGAGTAGTTTGGGGTGATGATCCAGTTTGCGGTGATGGTTCAGTTTGGGGTGATGTGTCAGTTTGGGGTGATGGGTTAGTTTGGGATGATGGGTCAATTTGGGTTGATGAGTCAGTTTGGGGCGATGGGTTAGTTTGTTTTGATGAATCAGTTTGGGGTGATGAGTCAGTTTGGGGCGATGGGTCAGTTGGGGTGTTGAATCAGTTTGTGGGTGATGCGTCAGTTTTGGGCGATGGGTTAGTTTGTGTTGATGAATCAGTTTGGGGTGATGAGTCTATTTGGGGTGATGAGTCAGTTTTGGGTGATGCTTCAGTTTGGGGCGATGAGTCAATTTGGAGTGATGAATCACTTTGCGGTGATGGTTCAATTTGGGGTGTTGGGTCAGTTTCGGGTGATGCGTCAGTTAGGGTGATGGGTCAGATTGGGGTCATTAGTCACTTTGTGGGTGATGCATCAGTTTGGTGTAATTGGTCAGTTTGGGGTGATGTGTCAATTTGGGGTGATGAGTATATTTCGGACGATGTGTCAGTTTGGGGTGATGGGTCAATTTGGGATGATGGGTCAGATTGGGGTCATTGGTCAGTTTCGGGGGATGAGTCAGTTTGGAGTGAGGAGTCAGTTTGGAATGATGGGTCTGTTTTTGGTGATGAGTCAGTTTGGGGTGATGCGTCAGTTTGGGGCGATGTATCAGTTTGGGGTGATGGCACAATTTGGGGTGATAGGTCAGTTTGGGCTAATGAGTCAGTTTGAGGTGATGGGTCAGTTTGGGGTAATGGGTCAGATTGAAGTGATGAGGCAGTTTGGTGAAATGGGTCAGTTTTTGGTCATGAGCCAGTCTCTGGTGTTGCGTCAGTTTGGGGTGATGAGACAGTTTGGTGTGATGGGTCAGTTTGGGATGATGGTTCAGTTTGGGGTGATGAATCAGTTTGGAGTGATGGGTCTGTTTGGGGTGATGTGTCAGTTTGGGGTGACGAGTCAGTTTGGGGTGACGAATCTGTTTGGGGTGATGGGTCAGTTTGTGCTTGATGGGACAGTTTGGTGATGGGTCAGTTTATGTGATGGGTCAGTTTGGGGTGATGAATCTATTTTGGGTGATGGGTCAGTTTGGGTGATGAGTTAGTTTTTGGTGAAGAGTGAGTTTGGGGTGATCGGTCACTTTGAGGTGTTGAGTCAGTTTCGGGTGATGGGTCAGTTTGGGATGATGGATCCGTTCGTGTGAGGAATCAGTTTGAGGTGATGGGTCAGTTTAGGGTGATGCGTCAGTTTGTGCTTGATGGGTCATTTTGGGTGATGGGTTAGTTTGGGGTGTTGGGTCAGTTTGTGTGATGGGTTAGTTTGGGGTGATAGGTCAGAATGTGTGATGGGTTAGTTTGGGGTGATGGGTCAGTTTGCGGTGATGTGTCAATTTGTGTTGCTGGGTCAGTTTGGTGTGATGAGTCAGTTTGTGGTGATGGGACAGTGTCGGGTGATGAATCAGTTTGTGGTGATGAGTCAATTTGGGATAATGAGTCAGTTTGGAGTGATGCGTCAGTTTGGGACGATGAGTCAATTTGGGGTGAAGAATCAATTTGGGGTGAAGGTTCAGATCGGGGTGTTGAGTCAGTTTCGGGTGATGGGTCAGTTTAGGGTTGTGGGTCAGATTGGGGTGATGTGTCAGTTTCTGGGTGATGCATCAGTTTGGGGTGATTGGTCAGTTTGGGGAGATGAGTCAATTTGGGGTGAGAAGTATATTTCGGGCAATGAGTCAGTTTGGGGTGATGGTTCAATTTGGGATGATGGCTCAGATTGGGTTCATTGGTCACTTTCGGGGGATGAGTCAGTTTGGAGTGAGGAGTCAGTTTGGGATTATCGGTCTGTTTTTGGTGATGAGTCAGTTTGGTAGTTGGATTAATTTGTGGTGATGAATCAGTTTGTGGTGATGAGTCAGTTTGGGGTGATGCTTCAGTTTGGGCGATGTGTCAGTTTGGGATGATGAGTCAATTTGGGGTGATGGGTCAGTTTGGGCTGATGAGTTAGTTTGAGGTGATGGGTCAGTTTCTGCTTGATGGGTCAGTTTGGATGATGGGTTTATGTGGGATGATGTGTTAGTTAGTGTGAGGGGTCAATTTGGGGTGCTGGGTCAGTTTTCCGTGATGGGTCAGTTTGCGCTGTTGGGTCATTTTGGGGTGATGGTTCAGTTTTGGGTGATGGGGCCGTTTTGGTGATGATTTAGTTTGTGGGTGATGGGTCAGTTAGGGGTGATGGGTCAGTTTGGGGTGATGGGTCAGTTTGTGGTGACGAGTCAGTTTGTTGGTGATGCGTCAGTTTGGGGTGATGGGTCAGTTTGGGGTGATGAATCAGTTTGGGGTAATGAGTCAGTTTAGGGCGATGATTCAGTTTGCAGTCACGGGTCAGTTTCCGGTGATGACTCAGTTTGGGTTGATGGGTCAGTTTGGGGTCATGGGTCAGTTTCGGGTGATGAGTCAGTTTCGGGTGATGAGTCAGTTTGGGATGATTAGTGTGTTTTTGGTGACGAGTCAATTTGGGGTGATGGGTCAGTTTGGGGTGATGAATCTATTTGGGATGATGGGTCAGTTTTGGGTGACGAGTCAGTTTCGGTTGATGGGTCAGTTTGTGTTTGATGGGTCAGTTTGGGTGATGGGTCAGTTTATGTGATGGGTGTGTTTGGGGTGACGAGTCTGTTTGGGGTGATGAATCTGTTTGGGGTGATGGGTCAGGTTGTGCTTGATGGGTCAGTTTGGGTGATGGGTCAGTTTAGGTGATGGGTCAGTTTGGGGTGATGAAACTTTTAGGTGATGGGTCAGTTTGGGTGATGAGTCAGTTTTTGGTGATGAGTGAGTTTGGGGTGATCGGTCACTTTGAGGTGTTGAGTCAGTTTCGGGTGATGGGTCAGTTTGGGATGATGGATCAGTACGTGTGAAGAATCAGTTTGGGGTGATGATTAAGTTAGGGGTGATGGTTCAGTTTAGGGTGATGGGTCAGTTTGGGGTGATATGTCAGTTTGGGGTGATGAATCTGTTTGGGGTGATGGGTCAGTTTAGGGTGATGCGTCAGTTTGTGCTTGATGGGTCATTTTGGCCGATGGGTTAGTTTGGGGTGATAGGTAAGTTTGGGTGATGGATTAGTTTGGGGTGATGGGTCAGTTTGGGGTGATTGGTCAGTTACGGCTAATTGGTCAGTTTTGGGTGATGGCTCAGTTCGGGGTGATGGATCATTTTGGGGTGATGATTCAGTTTGGGGTGCTAATTCAGTTTGTGGGTGATGGTTCAGTTTGGGGTAATGATTCAGTTTGGGTGATGATTCAGTTTGTGGGTGATGGTTCAGTTAGGGGTGATGGGTCAGTTTGGGGTGATGGGTCAGTTTCTGGTGATGTGTCAGTTAGTGTATGATGCGTCAGTTTGGGGTGATGAATCACTTTGGGGTAATGAGTCAGTTTAGGGCGATGATTCAGTTTGCGGTCACGGGTCTGTTTCCGGTGATGACTCAGTTTGGGGTGATGGGTTAGTTTGGGGTCATGGGTCAGTTTCGGGTGATAAGTCAGTTTGGGGTGATGAGTCAGTTTGGGATGATGAGTGTGTTTTTGGTGTTGAAACAATTTGGGGTGATGTGTCTTTTTGGGGTGAAGAGTCCATTTGGGGTGATGAGTCAGCTTGGGGTGATGGTACAGTTTGGGTGATGGTCAGTTTGGGGTGATGGGTCAGTTTGGGTTGATGAGTCAGTTTGGTGTGATGGATCAATATGGGGTGATGGGTCAGTTTTGCGTGATGAGACAGGTTGAGGTGATGGGTCAGTTTGGTGTAATAGGTCAGACAGAAGTGGTGATTCAGTTTGGTGTAATGGGTCAGTTTTTGGTCATGAGTCAGTCTCTGTTGGTGCGTCAGTTTGGGATGATGAGTCATTTTGGTGTGATGGGTCAGTGTGGGATGATGGTTCAGTTTTTGGGTGATGAGTCAGTTTGGAGAGATGGATCTGTTTAAGGTGATGAATCAGTTTGTGCGTGATGCGTCAGTTTGGGTGATATTTCAGTTTTGGGCGAAGAGTCAGTTTGGGGTGATGAATCAGTTTGGGTTGATGGTTCAGTTTAGGGTGTTGGGTCAGTTTCGGGTCATGGGTCATTATCGGGTGATGTGTCAGTTTTTGGTGATGAGTCAGTTTGTGGTGATGGGTTAATTTGTGGTGATGAATCAGTTTGAGGTGATGAGTCAGTTTGGGGCGATGCGTCAGTTTGGGGTGAGGGGTCAATTTGGGTTGATGGTCAGTTTGGGGTAATGAGTCAGTTTGAGGTGATGGGTCAGTTTGGGGTAATCAGTCAGATTGTAGTGATGAGTAGTTTGGTGTAATGGGTCAGTTTTTGTTCATGAGTCAGTCTCTGGTGGTGCGTCAGTTTGGAGTGATGAGTCAGTTTGTGGTGATGGGTCAGTTTTGGATGATGGGTCAGTTTGGGGTAATGAGTCAGTTTGGGGTGATGAGTCAGTTTGGGATGATGGGTCTGTTTATGGTGATAAGTCAGCTTGTCGTGCTGGGTCAGGTTGGGTGCATGGGTCAGTTGAGAGTGATGGGTCAGTTTGTGTTGATGGGTCTGTTTGGGGTAATCAGTCAGATTGCAGTGATGAGTTAGTTTGGTGTAAAGGGTCAGTTTTTATTCATGAGTCAGTCTCTGGTGGTGCGTCAGTTTGGGGTGATGAGTCAGTTTGGGGTGATGGGTCAGTTTGGGATGATGGGTCAGTTTCGGGTGATGAGTCAGATTGGAGTGATGGGTCTGTTTGGGGTGACGAATCAGTTTGTGGTTGATGTGTCAGTTTGGTGTGATGAATCAGTTTGGGGTGATGAGTCAGTTTGGGATGATGGGTCTGTTTATGGTGATAAGTCATTTTGTCATGCTGTGTCAGTTTGGGTGCATGGGTCAGTTGAGAGAGATGAGTCAGTTTGGGTTGATGGGTCTGTTTTTGGTGATGAGTAAATTTGAAGTGATATGTTAATTTGTGGTGATGAATCAGTTTGGTGTGATGAGTCAGTTTGGGGTGATGAGTCAGTTTGGGATGACGGGTCTGTTTTTGGTGATAATTCAGTTTGGGGTGCTGGGTCAGTTTGGGTGCAAGGGTCAGTTGAGAGTGATGAGTCAGTTTGGGTTGATGGGTCTGTTTTTGGTGATGAGTCATTTTGGGGTGCTGGTCAGTGTGGAGTCATGGGTCAGTTTCGGGTGATGCGTCAGTTTCTGGTGATGGTTCAATTTATGGTCATGGTTCAGTTTCGGGTGATGATTCAGTTTGGGGTGATGAGTCAGTTTGGAATGATGGGTCTTGTTTTTGGTGATACGTCAGTTTGGGGTAATTGTTCAGTTTGGGGTGAGGTATCTCTTTGGACTGATAGTTTCGCTTGGGGTGATGAGTCAATTTGGGGTGATGAGTCAGTTTGGGGTGATGGTTCAGTTTGGGGTGATGGGATATTTTGGGGTGATGGGTCGGTTTGAGGTGATGGGTCAGTTTAGGGTGAATGGGCAATTTGTGGGTGATGAGTCAGTTTGGGGTGCTGGATCAGTTTGGGAAGTATGGGTTGATGAGTCAGTTAGTGGGTGATGAGCAGTTTGGGGAGATGATCCAGTTTGGGGTGATGGTTCAGTTTGGGGTGATGGTTCAGTTTGGGGTGGTGAGTCAGTTTGGGGTGATGGGTTAGTTTTAGGTGATGGGTCAATTTGCATTGCTGGGTCAGTTTGGTGTGATGAGTCAGTTTGTGGTAATGGGACAGTGTGGGGTGATGGGACAGTGTGGGGTGATGGGTCAGTTTGGGTTGATGGGTCAGTTCGGGTGATGAATCAGTTTCTGGGTGATGCATCATTTTGGGGCGATGGGTTAGTTTGTGTTGATGAATCAGTTTGGGGTGATGAGTGAATTTCGGGTGATGAGTCAGTTTGGGGTGATGTTTCAGTTTGGGTGTTGATTCAATTTGGGGTGATGAGTATATTTCGGGTGATGAGGCAGTTTGGGGTGATGGTTAAATTTGGGATGATGTGTCCGATTGAGTTCATTGGTCAGTTTCGGGGGATGAGTCAGTTTGGAGTGATGAGTCAGTTTGGGATGATGGGTCTGTTTTTGGTGATGAGTCAGTTTGGGCTGATGGGTTAATTTGTGGTGCTAATTAGATTGGGGTGATAAGTCAGTTTGGGGTGATGCGTCAGTTTGGGGCGATGTGTCAGTTTGGGCTGATGAGTCAGTTTGGGGTGATGGCTCAATTTGGGGTGATGGTTCAGTTTGGGGTAATGATTCAGTTTGAGGTGATCGGTCAGTTTGGGGTAATGGGTCAGATTGAAGTGGTGAGTCAGTTTGGTGTAATGTGTCAGTTTTTCGTCATGAGTCAGCCTCTGGTGAGCGTCAGTTTGGGGTGATGAGTCAGATTTGTGTGATGGGTCAGTTTGGGATGATTGTTCAGTTTGGGTGATGAGTCAGTTTGGAGTGATGGATCTGTTTGGAGTGATGAATCAGTTTGTGGTTGAGGCGTCAGTTTGGGGTGATGTTTCAGTTTGGGGCGGTGCGTCAGTTTGGGGTGATGAGTCACTTTGGGGTGATGGTTCAGTTTGGGGTGATGGGATATTTTGGGGTGATGGGTCAGTTTGAGGTGATGGGTCAGTTTAGGGTGATGGGGCAATTTGTGGGTGATGAGTCAGTTTGGGGTGCTGGATCAGTTTGGTAAGTATGGGTTGATGAGTCAGTTAGTGGGTGATGAGCAGTTTGGGGAGATGATCCAGTTTGGGGTGATGGTTCAGTTTGGGGTGATGGTTCAGTTTGGGGTGGTGAGTCAGTTTGGGGTGATGGGTCAGTTTGGGTTGATGAGTCAGTTTGGTGTGATGGATCAATATGGGGTGATGGGTCAGTTTTGCGTGATGAGACAGGTTGAGGTGATGGGTCAGTTTGGTGTAATAGGTCAGATAGAAGTGGTGATTCAGTTTGGTGTAATGGGTCAGTTTTTGGTCATGAGTCAGTCTCTGTTGGTGCGTCAGTTTGGGATGATGAGTCATTTTGGTGTGATGGGTCAGTGTGGGATGATGGTTCAGTTTTTGGGTGATGAGTCAGTTTGGAGAGATGGATCTGTTTAAGGTGATGAATCAGTTTGTGCGTGATGCGTCAGTTTGGGTGATATTTCAGTTTGGGGCGAAGAGTCAGTTTGGGGTGATGAATCAGTTTGGGTTGATGGTTCAGTTTAGGGTGTTGGGTCAGTTTCGGGTCATGGGTCATTATCGGGTGATGTGTCAGTTTTTGGTGATGAGTCAGTTTGTGGTGATGGGTTAATTTGTGGTGATGAATCAGTTTGAGGTGATGAGTCAGTTTGGGGCGATGCGTCAGTTTGGGGTGAGGGGTCAATTTGGGTTGATGGTCAGTTTGGGGTAATGAGTCAGTTTGAGGTGATGGGTCAGTTTGGGGTAATCAGTCAGATTGTAGTGATGAGTAGTTTGGTGTAATGGGTCAGTTTTTGTTCATGAGTCAGTCTCTGGTGGTGCGTCAGTTTGGAGTGATGAGTCAGTTTGTGGTGATGGGTCAGTTTTGGATGATGGGTCAGTTTGGGGTGATGAGTCAGTTTGGGGTGATGAGTCAGTTTGGGATGATGGGTCTGTTTATGGTGATAAGTCAGCTTGTCGTGCTGGGTCAGGTTGGGTGCATGGGTCAGTTGAGAGTGATGGGTCAGTTTGTGTTGATGGGTCTGTTTGGGGTAATCAGTCAGATTGCAGTGATGAGTTAGTTTGGTGTAAAGGGTCAGTTTTTATTCATGAGTCAGTCTCTGGTGGTGCGTCAGTTTGGGGTGATGAGTCAGTTTGGGGTGATGGGTCAGTTTGGGATGATGGGTCAGTTTCGGGTGATGAGTCAGATTGGAGTGATGGGTCTGTTTGGGGTGACGAATCAGTTTGTGGTTGATGTGTCAGTTTGGTGTGATGAATCAATTTGGGGTGATGAGTCAGTTTGGGATGATGGGTCTGTTTATGGTGATAAGTCATTTTGTCATGCTGTGTCAGTTTGGGTGCATGGGTCAGTTGAGAGAGATGAGTCAGTTTGGGTTGATGGGTCTGTTTTTGGTGATGAGTAAATTTGAAGTGATATGTTAATTTGTGGTGATGAATCAGTTTGGTGTGATGAGTCAGTTTGGGGTGATGAGTCAGTTTGGGATGACGGGTCTGTTTTTGGTGATAATTCAGTTTGGGGTGCTGGGTCAGTTTGGGTGCAAGGGTCAGTTGAGAGTGATGAGTCAGTTTGGGTTGATGGGTCTGTTTTTGGTGATGAGTCATTTTGGGGTGCTGGTCAGTGTGGAGTCATGGGTCAGTTTCGGGTGATGCGTCAGTTTCTGGTGATGGTTCAATTTATGGTCATGGTTCAGTTTCGGGTGATGATTCAGTTTGGGGTGATGAGTCAGTTTGGAATGATGGGTCTTGTTTTTGGTGATACGTCAGTTTGGGGTAATTGTTCAGTTTGGGGTGAGGTATCTCTTTGGACTGATAGTTTCGCTTGGGGTGATGAGTCAGTTTGGGGTGATGGTTCAGTTTGGGGTGATGGGATATTTTGGGGTGATGGGTCGGTTTGAGGTGATGGGTCAGTTTAGGGTGATGGGGCAATTTGTGGGTGATGGGTCAGTTTGGGGTGCTGGATCAGTTTGGGAAGTATGGGTTGATGAGTCAGTTAGTGGGTGATGAGCAGTTTGGGGAGATGATCCAGTTTGGGTTGATGGTTCAGTTTGGGGTGATGGTTCAGTTTGGGGTGGTGAGTCAGTTTGGGGTGATGGGTTAGTTTTAGGTGATGGGTCAATTTGCATTGCTGGGTCAGTTTGGTGTGATGAGTCAGTTTGTGGTAATGGGACAGTGTGGGGTGATGGGACAGTGTGGGGTGATGGGTCAGTTTGGGTTGATGGGTCAGTTCGGGTGATGAATCAGTTTCTGGGTGATGCATCATTTTGGGGCGATGGGTTAGTTTGTGTTGATGAATCAGTTTGGGGTGATGAGTGAATTTCGGGTGATGAGTCAGTTTGGGGTGATGTTTCAGTTTGGGTGTTGATTCAATTTGGGGTGATGAGTATATTTCGGGTGATGAGGCAGTTTGGGGTGATGGTTAAATTTGGGATGATGTGTCCGATTGAGTTCATTGGTCAGTTTCGGGGGATGAGTCAGTTTGGAGTGATGAGTCAGTTTGGGATGATGGGTCTGTTTTTGGTGATGAGTCAGTTTGGGCTGATGGGTTAATTTGTGGTGCTAATTAGATTGGGGTGATAAGTCAGTTTGGGGTGATGCGTCAGTTTGGGGCGATGTGTCAGTTTGGGCTGATGAGTCAGTTTGGGGTGATGGCTCAATTTGGGGTGATGGTTCAGTTTGGGGTAATGATTCAGTTTGAGGTGATCGGTCAGTTTGGGGTAATGGGTCAGATTGAAGTGGTGAGTCAGTTTGGTGTAAGGTGTCAGTTTTTCGTCATGAGTCAGCCTCTGGTGAGCGTCAGTTTGGGGTGATGAGTCAGATTTGTGTGATGGGTCAGTTTGGGATGATTGTTCAGTTTGGGTGATGAGTCAGTTTGGAGTGATGGATCTGTTTGGAGTGATGAATCAGTTTGTGGTTGATGCGTCAGTTTGGGGTGATGTTTCAGTTTGGGGCGGTGCGTCAGTTTGGGGTGATGAGTCACTTTGGGGTGATGGTTCAGTTTGGGGTGATGGGATATTTTGGGGTGATGGGTCAGTTTGAGGTGATGGGTCAGTTTAGGGTGATGGGGCAATTTGTGGGTGATGAGTCAGTTTGGGGTGCTGGATCAGTTTGGTAAGTATGGGTTGATGAGTCAGTTAGTGGGTGATGAGCAGTTTGGGGAGATGATCCAGTTTGGGGTGATGGTTCAGTTTGGGGTGATGGTTCAGTTTGGGGTGGTGAGTCAGTTTGGGGTGATGGGTTAGTTTTAGGTGATGGGTCAATTTGCATTGCTGGGTCAGTTTGGTGTGATGAGTCAGTTTGTGGTAATGGGACAGTGTGGGGTGATGGGACAGTGTGGGGTGATGGGTCAGTTTGGGTTGATGGGTCAGTTCGGGTGATGAATCAGTTTGTGGGTGATGCATCATTTTTGGGCGATGGGTTAGTTTGTGTTGATGAATCAGTTTGGGGTAATGAGTGAATTTGGGGTGATGAGTCAAATTGAGTTCATTGAGTCAGTTTCGGGGGATGAGTCAGTTTGGAGTGATGAGTCAGTTTGGGATGATGCGTCTGTTTTTGGTGATGAGTCAGTTTGGGGTGGTGGGTTAATTTGTGGTGCTAATTAGATTGGGGTGATAAGTCAGTTTGGGGTGATGGCTCAATTTGGGGTGATGGTTCAGTTTGGGGTAATGATTCAGTTTGATGTGATAGGTCAGTTTGGGGTAATGGGTCAGATTGAAGTGGTGAGTCAGTTTGGTGTAATGTGTCAGTTTTTCGTCATGAGTCAGCCTCTGGTGGTGCGTCAGTTTGGGTGATGAGTCAGATTGGTGTGATGTGTCAGTTTGGGATGATTGTTCAGTTTGGGGTGATGAGTCAGTTTGGAGTGATGGATCTGTTTGGAGTGATGAATCAGTTTGTGGTTGATGCGTCAGTTTGGGGTGATGTTTCAGTTTGGGGCGGTGAGTCAGTTTGGGGTGATGAGTCATTTTGGGATGATGGGTCTGTTTATGGTGATAAGTCAGTTTGTCGTGCTGGGTCAGGTTGGGTGCATGGGTCAGTTGAGAATGATGAGTCAGTTTGGGTTGATGGGTCTGTTTGGGGTAATCAGTCAGATTGTAGTGATGAGTTAGTTTGGTGTAATGGGTTAGTTTGGGGTGATGAATCAGTTTGTGGTTGATGTTTCAGTTTGGGGTGATGAGTCAGTTTGGGGTGATGAGTCAGTTTGGGATGATGGGTCTGTTTATGGTGATAAGTCAGTTTGTCGTGCTGGGTCAGTTTGGGTGCATGGGTCAGTTGAGCGTGATGAGTCAGTTTAGGATGATGGGTTTGTTTTTGGTGATGAGTCAGTTTGGGGTGCAGGTCAGTGTGGGGTCATGGGTCAGTTTCGGATGATACGTCAGTTTGGGTTGATGGTTCAATTTGGGGTCATGGTTCAGTTTCGTGTGATGAGTCAGTTTGGGGTGATGAGTCAGTTTGGGATGATGGGTCAGAATTTGTTAATAAGTCAGTTTGGGGTGCTGGGTCAGTTTCGGGGCATGGGGCAGTTGCGTGTGATGAGTCAGTTTTGGTGGTTTGATCGGTTTTTGGTGATCAGTAAATTTGAGGTGATATGTTAATTTGTGGTGATGAATCAGTTTGGGGTGATGCGTCAGTTCGGGGTGATGGTTCAATTTGGGGTCATGGTTCATTTTCGGGTGATGATTCAGTTTGGGGTGATGAGTCAGTTTGGGATGATGGGTCTGTTTTTGGTGATAAGTCAGTTTGGGATGCTGGGTCAGTTTGGGTGCATGGGTCAGTTGAGAGTGATGAGTCAGTTTGTTGTTGATGGGTCTGTTTTTGGTGATGAGTCATTTTGGGGTACTGGTCAGTGTGGATTCATGGGTCAGCTTCAAGTGATGCGTCAGTTTCTGGTGATGGTTCAATTTGGGATCATGGTTCAGTTTCGGGTGATGAGTCAGTTTGGGGTGATGAGTCAGGTTGGGATGATGGG
This sequence comes from Pristiophorus japonicus, assembly GCF_044704955.1. Lineage (NCBI taxonomy): Eukaryota > Metazoa > Chordata > Chondrichthyes > Pristiophoridae > Pristiophorus > Pristiophorus japonicus. Next base: position 5,413,521 of record NW_027254201.1, on the reverse strand, counting down.
TCTTGTTTTTGGTGAAAAGTCAGTTTGGGTTATTGTTCAGTTTAGGGTGATGTGTCTCTTTGGACTGATAGTTTCGCTTGGGGTGATGAGTCAGTTTGGGGTGATGGTTCAGTTTGGGGTGATGGGACATTTTGGGGTGATGGGTCAGTTTGAGGTGATGGGTCAGTTTAGGGTGATGGGGCAATTTTTGGGTGATGAGGCAGTTTGGGGTGCTGGATCAGTTTGGGGTGATGGTTCAGTTTCGGGTGATGGGTCAGTTTGGGGTGATGGGTCAATTTGGGGTGGTGTGTTAGTTTGGGGTGATGGGTTAGTTTGTGGTGATGGGTCAATTTGCATTGATGGGTCAGTTTGGTGTGATGAGTCAGTTTGTGGTGATGGGACAGTGTCGGGTGATGAGTCAGTTTGTGGGTGATGCATCATTTTGGGGCGATGGGTTAGTTTGTGTTGAGGAACCAGTTTGGGGTGATGAGTCAATTTGGGGAGATGAGTCAGTTTGGGGTGATGGTTCAGTTTGTGGCGTTGAGTCAATTTGGGGTGATGAGTATATTTCGGGTGATGACGCAGTTTGGGGTGATGGTTCAATTTGGGATGATGGGTCAGATTGGGTTCATTGGTCAGTTTCGGGGGATGAGTCAGTTTGGAGTGATGAGTCTGTTTAGGATGATGGGTCTGTTTTGGTGATGAGTCAGTTTGGTGTGATGGGTTAATATGTGGCGATGAATTAGATTGGGGTGATAAGTCAGTTTGGGATGATGCATCAGTTTGGGGCGATTTGTCAGTTTGGGGTGATGGGTCAATTTGTGGTGATGGGTCTGTTTGTGGTAATGATTAAGTTTGAGGTGATAGGTCAGTTTGGGGTAATGGGTCAGATTGAAGTGGTGAGTCAGTTTGGTGTAATGTGTCAGTTTTTCGTCATGAATCAGCCTCGGTGGTGCGTCAGTTTTGCGTGATGAGTCAGGTTGGTGTGATGGGTCAGTTTGGGATAATTGTTCAGTTTGGGGTGATGAGTCAGTTTGGAGTGATGGATCTGTTTGGGGTGATGAATCAGTTTGTGGGTGATGCGTCAGTTTGGGATAATGTTTCAGTTTGGGACGATGAGTCAGTTTGGGGTGATGAATCAGTTTGGGGTGATGGTTCAGTTTAGGATGTTGGGTTACTTTCGGGTGATGGGTCATTTTCGGGTGATGGGTCAGTTTAGGGTGATGGGTCAGATTGGGGTGATGGGTCAGTTTGTGGGTGATGCGTCAGTTTGGTGTGATTGGTCAGTTTGGGGTGTTGAGTCAATTTGGGGTGATTCGTATATTTCGGGCGATGAGTCAGTTTGGGGTGATTGGTCAGTTTGGGGTGATGGGGCAGATTAGGGTCATTGGTCAGTTTCGGGGGATGAGTCAGTTTCGAGTGATGAGGCAGTTTGGGATGATGGTTTTGTTTTTCGTGATGAGTCAGTTTGGGGTGATGGGTTAATTTGTGGTGATGAATCAGTTTGGGGTGATGAGTCAGTTTGGGGTGAAGCGTCAGTTTGTGTTGATGGGTCATGTGGGGTAATGTGTCAGTTGTAGTGATGAGTCAGTTTGGTGTAATGGGTCAGTTTTTGTTCATGAGTCAGTCTCTGGTGGTGCGTCAGTTTGGGGTGATGAGTCAGTTTGGGGTGATGGGTCAGTTTCGGATGATGAGTCAGTTTGGAGTGATGGGTCTGTTTGGGGTGATGAATCAGTTTGTGGGTGATGCGTCAGTTTGGGGTGATGTGTCAGTTTGGGGAGATGAGTCTGTTTGGGGCGATGAATCAGTTTGGGGCGATGAGTCAGTTTGGGGTGATGAATCAGTTTGGTGTGATCGTTCAGTTTAGGGTGTTGGGTCAGTTTCGGGTGATGGGTCATTTTTGGGTGATGGATCAGTTTAGGGTGATGGGTCAGATTGGGGTGATGGGTCAGTTTGTGGGTGATGAGTCAATTTGGGGTGATGAATATATTTCGGGCGATGAGTCAGTTTTGAGTGATTGGTCAGTTTGGGGTGATGGGTCAGATTGGGTTCATTGGTATGTTTCGGTGGATGAGTCAGTTTGTAGTGATGAGTCAATTTGGGGTGATGAGTCAATTTGGGATGATGAGTCAGTTTGGCGTATGGGTCAATTTGGGGTGTTGGGTCAGTTTGGGGTAATGATTCAGTTTTAGGTGATAGGTCAGTTTCGGGCAATGGTTCAGACTGAAATGGTGAATCAGTTTGGTGTAATGGGTCAGTTTTTCGTCATGAGTCAGTTTGTGGTGATGGGTAAATTTGTGGTGATGAATCAGGTTGGGGTGATGAGTCAATTTGGGGTGATGAGTATATTTCGGGCGATGAGTCAGTTTTGGGTGATGGCTCAGTTTGAGGTGATGGGTCAGTTTGTGGTCATTGGTCAGATTCGGGTGATGAGTCAGTGTGGGGTGATGGGTCAGTTTGGGGTGATGTGTCAATTTGGAGTGATGAGTCAGTTTGTCGGTGATGCGTCAGTTTGGCGTGATGTGTTAGTTTGTGTTGATGAATCAGTTTGGGGTGATGATTCAATTTGGTGTGATGAGTCATTTTTTGGGGTGATGCGTAAGTTTGGGGCAACGAATCAGTTTGGGGTGATGAATCAGTTTGTGATGATGGTTCAGTTTGGGGTGTTGGTCAGTTTGGAGTGATTGGTCAGTTTGGGTTGATGAGTCAATTTGGGGTGATGAGTATATTGTGGGCGATGAGTCAGTTTGGGCAGATTGGTATGTTTGGGTTGATGGGTCAGATTGGGGTCATTGGTCAGTTTCGGGGGATGAGTCAGTTTGGATTGATGAGTCAATTTGGGATGATGGGTCTCTTTTTGGTGATGAATCAATTTGGGGTGATGGATTAATTTGTGGTGAAGAATCAGTGTGGGGTGATGAGTCAGTTTGGGGTGCTGGGTCAGTTTCGGGGCATGGGGCAGTTGCGGGTGATGGGTCAGTTTCGGTGGTTTGGTCGGTTTTTGGTGATGAGTAAATTTGAGGTGATATGTTAATTTGTGGTGATGAATCAGTTTGGGGTGATGCGTCAGTTCGGGGTGATGGTTCAATTTGGGGTCATGGTTCATTTTCGGGTAATGATTCAGTTTGGGGTGATGAGTCAGTTTGGGATGATGGGTCTGTTTTTGGTGATAAGTCAGTTTGGGGTGCTGGGTCAGTTTGGGTGCATGGGTCAGTTGAGAGTGATGAGTCAGTTTGTTGTTGATGGGTCTGTTTTTGGTGATGAGTCATTTTGGGGTACTGGTCAGTGTGGATTCATGGGTCAGCTTCGAGTGATGCGTCAGTTTCTGGTGATGGTTCAATTTGGGGTCATGGTTCAGTTTCGGGTGATGAGTCAGTTTGGGGTGATGAGTCAGTTTGGGATGATGGGTCTTGTTTTTGGTGAAAAGTCAGTTTGGGGTTATTGTTCAGTTTGGGGTGATGTGTCTCTTTGGACTGATAGTTTCGCTTGGGGTGATGAGTCAGTTTGGGGTGATGGTTCAGTTTGGGGTGATGGGACATTTTGGGGTGATGGGTCAGTTTGAGGTGATGGGTCAGTTTAGGGTGATGGGGCAATTTTTGGGTGATGAGGCAGTTTGGGTGCTGGATCAGTTTGGGGTGATGGTTCAGTTTCGGGTGATGGGTCAGTTTGGGGTGATGGGTCAATTTGGGGTGGTGAGTTAGTTTGGGGTGATGGGTTAGTTTGTGGTGATGGGTCAATTTGCATTGATGGGTCAGTTTGGTGTGATGAGTCAGTTTGTGGTGATGGGACAGTGTCGGGTGATGTGTCAGTTTGGGGTGATGGTCAGTTCGGATGAATAGTCAGTTTGTGGGTGATGCATCATTTTGGGGCGATGGGTTAGTTTGTGTTGAGGAATCAGTTTGGGGTGATGAGTCAATTTGGGGAGATGAGTCAGTTTGGGGTGATGGTTCAGTTTGTGGCGTTGAGTCAATTTGGGGTGATGAGTATATTTCGGGTGATGACGCAGTTTGGGGTGATGGTTCAATTTGGGATGATGGGTCAGATTGGGTTCATTGGTCAGTTTCGGGGGATGAGTCAGTTTGGAGTGATGAGTCAGTTTAGGATGATGGGTCTGTTTTGGTGATGAATCAGTTTGGTGTGATGGGTTAATTTGTGGTGATGAATTAGATTGGGGTGATAAGTCAGTTTGGAATGATGCATCAGTTTGGGGCGATGTGTCAGTTTGGGGTGATGGGTCAATTTGTGGTGATGGGTCTGTTTGGGGTAATGATTAAGTTTGACGTGATAGGTCAGTTTGGGGTAATGGGTCAGATTGAAGTGGTGAGTCAGTTTGGTGTAACGTGTCAGTTTTTCGTCATGAATCAGCCTCTGGTGGTGCGTCAGTTTTGCGTGATGAGTCAGGTTGGTGTGATGGGTCAGTTTGGGATAATTGTTCAGTTTGGGTTGATGAGTCAGTTTGGAGTGATGGATCTGTTTGGGGTGATGAATCAGTTTGTGGGTGATGCGTCAGTTTGGGGTAATGTTTCAGTTTAGGGCGATTAGTCAGTTTGGGGTGATAAATCAGTTTGGGGTGATGGTTCAGTTTAGAGTGTTGGGTTAGTTTCGGGTGATGGGTCATTTTCGGGTGATGAAGCAGTTTGTGGGTGATGCGTCAGTTTGGGGTGATGTTTCAGTTTGGGACGATGAGTCAGTTTGGGGTGATGAATCAGTTTGGGGTGATGGTTCAGTTTAGGATATTGGGTTACTTTCGGGTGATGGGTCATTTTCGGGTGATGTGTCAGTTTAGGGTGATGGGTCAGATTGGGGTGATGGGTCAGTTTGTGGGTGATGCGTCAGTTTGGTGTGATTGGTCAGTTTGGGGTGTTGAGTCAATTTGGGGTGATTCGTATATTTCGGGCGATGAGTCAGTTTGGGGTGATTGGTCAGTTTGGGGTGATGGGGCAGATTAGGGTCATTGGTCAGTTTCGGGGGATGAGTCAGTTTCGAGTGATGAGGCAGTTTGGGATGATGGTTTTGTTTTTCGTGATGAGTCAGTTTGGGGTGATGGGTTAATTTGTGGTGATGAATCAGTTTGGGATGATGAGTCAGTTTGGGGTGAAGCGTCAGTTTGTGTTGATGGGTCATGTGGGGTAATGTGTCAGATGTAGTGATGAGTCAGTTTGGTGTAATGGGTCAGTTTTTGTTCATGAGTCAGTCTCTGGTGGTGCGTCAGTTTGGGGTGATGAGTCAGTTTGGGGTGATGGGTCAGTTTCGAATGATGAGTCAGTTTGGAGTGATTGGTCTGTTTGGGGTGATGAATCAGTTTGTGGGTGATGCGTCAGTTTGGGGTGATGTGTCAGTTTGGGGAGATGAGTCTGTTTGGGGCGATGAATCAGTTTGGGGCGATGAGTCAGTTTGGGGTGATGAATCAGTTTGGTGTGATCGTTCAGTTTAGGGTGTTGGGTCAGTTTCGGGTGATGGGTCATTTTTGGGTGATGGATCAGTTTAGGGTGATGGGTCAGATTGGGGTGATGGGTCAGTTTGTGGGTGATGAGTCAATTTGGGGTGATGAGTATATTTCGGGCGATGAGTCAATTTTGAGTGATTGGTCAGTTTGGGGTCATGGGTCAGATTGGGTTCATTGGTATGTTTCGGTGGATGAGTCAATTTGGGGTGATGAGTCAATTTGGGATGATGAGTCAGTTTGGCGTATGGGTCAATTTGGGGTGATGGGTCAGTTTGGGGTAATGATTCAGTTTTAGGTGATAGGTCAGTTTGGGGCAATGGTTCAGACTGAAATGGTGAATCAGTTTGGTGTAATGGGTCAGTTTTTCGTCATGAGTCAGTTTGTGGTGATGGGTAAATTTGTGGTGATGAATCCGGTTGGGGTGATGAGTCAATTTGGGGTGATGAGTATATTTCGGGCGATGAGTCAGTTTTGGGTGATGGCTCAGTTTGAGGTGATGGGTCAGTTTGTGGTCATTGGTCAGATTCGGGTGATGAGTCAGTGTGGGGTGATGGGTCAGTTTGGGGTGATGTGTCAATTTGGAGTGATGAGTCAGTTTGTCGGTGCTGCGTCAGTTTGGCGTGATGGGTTAGTTTGTGTTGATGAATCAGTTTGGGGTGATGATTCAATTTGGTGTGATGAGTCATTTTTTGGGGTGATGCGTAAGTTTGGGGCGACGAATCAGTTTGGGGTGATGAATCAGTTTGTGATGATGGTTCAGTTTGGGGTGTTGGTCAGTTTGGAGTGATTGGTCAGTTTGGGTTGATGAGTCAATTTGGGGTGATGAGTATATTTTGGGCGATGAGTCAGTTTGGGCAGATTGGTATGTTTGGGTTGATGGGTCAGATTGGGGTCATTGGTCAGTTTCGGGGGATGAGTCAGTTTGGATTGATGAGTCAATTTGTGATGATGGGTCTCTTTTTGGTGATGAATCAATTTGGGGTGATGGATTAATTTGTCGTGAAGAATCAGTGTGGGGTGATGAGTCAGTTTGGGTTGATGGGTCTGTTTTTGGTGATGCGTCAGTTTGGGGTCATGGGTCAATTTGGGGTCATGGTTCAGTTTCGGGTAATGAGTCAGTTTGGTGTGATGATGCAGTTTGGGATGATGGGTCTGTTTTTTGTGAAAAGTCAGTATGGGGTTATTGGTCAGTTTGGGGTGATGTTTCACTTTGGAGTGATAGCTTCGATTGGGGTGATGAGTCAATTTGGTGTGATGAGTCAATTTGGTGTGATGAGTCAGTTTGGGGTGATGGGTCAGTTTGGGATGATGGGTCAGTTTGGGGTGATTGGGCAATTTGTTGGTGCTGAGTCAGTTTGGGGTGATGGATCAGTTTTGGGTGATGGTTTAGTTTGGGATGATAGGTCTATTTTTGATGATGAGTCAATTTGGGATGATAGGTCAGTTTGTGGTGATGGTTCTGTTTGGGGTGATGGGTTATTATGGGGTGATGAGTCAGTTTGTGGGTGATGAGTAGTTTGGGGTGATGATCCAGTTTGTGGTGATGGTTCAGTTTGGGGTGATGTGTCAGTTTGGGGTGATCTGTCAATTTGGGGTGATGGGTTAGTTTGGGGTGATGGGTCAATTTGGGTTGATGAGTCAGTTTGGGCCGATGTGTTAGTTTGTGTTGATGAATCAGTTTGGGGTGATGAGTCAGTTTTGGGCGATGGGTCATTTGGGGTGATGAATCAGTTTGTGGGTGATGCGTCAGTTTGGGGCGATGGATTAGTTTGTGTTGATGAATCAGTTTGGGGCGATGAGTCAATTTGGGGTGATGTGTCAGTTTGGGGTGATGCTTCATTTTGGGGCGATGAGTCAGTTTGGGGTGATGAATCATTTGGCGTGATGGTTCAGTTTGTGGTGTTGGGTCAGTTTCGGGTGATGGGTCAGTTTAGGGTGATGGGTCAGATTGGGGTGATGGGTCAGTTTGTGGGTGATGCGTCAGTTTGGAGTAATTGGTCAGTTTGGGGTGATGAGTCAATTTCGGGTGATGTGTATATTTCGGGCGATGAATCAGTTGGTGTGATTGGTCAGTTTGGGGTGATGGGTCAAATTGTGGTCATTGATCAGTTTCCGGGGATGACTCAGTTTGGAGTGATGAGTCAGTTTGGGATGATGGGTCTATTTTTAGTGATGAGTCAGTTTGGGGTGCTGGGTCAGTGGGGGGTCATGGTTCAATTTGGGATCATGGGTCAGTTTCGCGTGATGCGTCAGTTTAGGATGATGGTTCAATTTGGGGTCATGGTTTAGTTTCGGGTGATGATTCATTTTGGGATGATGAGTCAGTTTGTGATGATGGGTCTATTTTTGGTGATAACTCAGTTTGGGGTTATTGTTCAGTTTGGGGTGATGTGTCTCTTTGGAGTGATAGTTTCGATTGGGGTGATGAGTCAGTTTGGGGTGATGGTTCAGTTTGGGGTGATGGATCATTTTGGGGTGATGGTTCATTTTGGGATGATGGGTCAGTTTGGGGTGGTGAATCAGTTTGGGGTGATGAGTCAATTTGGGTTGATGGGTCAGTTTGGTGTAATGAGTCAGTTTGTGGTGATGGGACAGTGTGGGGTGATGGGTCAGTTTGGGGTGATGCGTCAATTTGGGGCGATGAGCTAATTTGGAGTGATGAATCAGTTTGGGGTGATGGTTCTGTTTGAGGTGTTGGGTCAGTTTCGGGTGATGGGTCAGTTGAGGGTGATGGGTCAGATTGGGTTGATGGGTCAATTTGTGGGTGATGCGTCAGTTTGTGGTGATTGGTCAGTTTGGGGTGATGAATCAATTTGGAGTGATGAGTATATTTCGGGCGATGATTCAGTTTGGGTTGATGGGTCAATTTGGGATGATGGGTAAGATTGTGGTCATTAGTCAGTTTCGGGGGATGAGTCAGTTTGGAGTGATGATTCAGTTAGGGATGTTGCGTCTCTTTTTGGTGATGAGTCAGTTTGGGGTGATGGGTTATTTTGTGTTGATGAATCAGTTTGGGGTGAAGAGTCAGTTTGGGGTGATGGGTCAGTTTGGCATAATGGGTCAGTTTGGGGTGATGAGTCATTTGGAGTGATTGTTCTGTTGGGGTGATGAATCAGTTTGTGGGTGATGCGTCCGTTTGGGGTGATGTGTCAGTTTGGCGTGATGATTCAGTTTGGGGCAATGAGTCAGTTTGGGGTGATGAATCAATTTGAGGTGATGGTTCAGTTTAGGTTTTTGGGTCAGTTTCGGGTGATTGGTCAGTTTCGGGTGATGGGTCAGTTTAGGGTGATGGGTCAGATTGGGGTGATGGGTCAGTTTGTGGGTGATGAATAAATTTCGGGCGATGAGTCAGTTTGGTATGATTGGTCAGTTTGTGGTAATGAGTCAGTTTGAGGTGATGAGTCAATTTGATGTAATGGGTCAGTTTTTGGTCAATGAGCCAGTCTCTGCTGGTGCGTTATATTGGGGTGATGAGTCAGTTTGGGGTGATGGGTCACTTTGGGATGATGGGTCAGTTTGGGTGATGTGTCAGTTTGGAGTGATGGGTCTGTTTGGGGTGATGAATCAGTTTGTGGTTGAGGCGTCAGTTTGGGGTGATGTGTCAGTTTGGGGTGATGAATAAGTTTGGGGTGATGAGACAGTTTGGGGTGATGGGTCAGTTTGGGGTGATGAGTCAGTTTTTCGGTGATGCGTCAGTTTGGGTGATGGGTTAGTTTGTGGTGATGAATCAGTTTGGGATGATGAGTCAATTTCGGATGATGGATCTGTTTTAGGTGATGAGTCAATTTGGGTTGATTAGTCAATTTGGGGTGATAGATCATTTTTTGCTGATGAGTCTGTTTGTGGGTGGTGAGTCAGTTTGGGGTGGTGGGTCAGTGTGGGGTTATGGGTCAATTTGGGATCATGGGTAACTTTCGGGTGATGCGTCAGTTTGGGGTGATGGTTCAATTTGGGGTCATGGTTCAGTTTGGGGTGATGATTCAGTTTGGGATGATGGGACTGTTTTTGCTGATAAGTCAGTTTGGGGTGATTTGTCAGTTTGGGGTGATATGTCACTTTGGGGTGATAGTTTCGATTGGGGTGATGAGTCAATTTGGGGTGATGAGCTAGTTTGGGATGATCGTTCAGTTTGGGGTGATAGGTCATTTTGGGGTGATGGGTCAGTTTGGGGAGATGGGATTGTATGGCTAATGGGTCAATTTGGGTTGGTGATTCAGTTTGGTGTGATGAGTCAGTTTGTGGTGATGGGACAGTGTGGGGTGATGGGTCAGTTTGCGGTGATGGGTCAGCTGGGGTGAGGTGTCAGTTTGTCGGTGATGCGTCAGTTAGGGGCGATGGGTTAGTTTCTGTTGATGAATCAGTTTGGGGTGATGGGTCAGATTGGGGTGATGGGTAAGTTTGTGGGTGATGCGTCAGTTTGGGGTAATTGCTCAGTTTGAGGTGATGAGTCAATTAGGGGTGATGAGTATATTTCGGGCGATGAGTCAGTTTGGGGAAATGGGTCAGTTTGTTGTGATGGGACAGTGTGGGGTGATGGGTCAGATTAGCGTGATGGTTCAGATTGGGGTGATGGTTCAGGTTTTGGGTGATGCGTCAGTTTGGATGATTGGTCAGTTTGGGGTGATGAGTCAGTTTGGGGTGATGAGTCAGTTTGGGGTGATGCTTCAGTTTGGGGCGATGTGTCAGTTTCGGGTGATAAGTCAGTTTAGGGTGATGGGTCAATTTGGGGTGATGGGTCAGTTTGGGGTAATGAGTCAATTTGAGGTGATGGGTCAGTTTGGGGTAATGGGTCAGATTGCAGTGATAAATCAGTTTGGTGTAATGGGTCAGTTTTTGGTCATGAGTCAATCTCTGGTGGTGCGTCAGTTTGGGGTGATTGGTCAGTTTGGGGTGATTTGTCAGTTTGTGGTCATTGGTCAGATTCGGGTGATGATTCAGTGTGGGGTGATGAGTCAGTTTGTGTTGATAGGTGTGTTTTTGGTGCTGGTCAGTTTGGGGTGATGAGTCAGTTTGTGGTGATGGGTCAGTCTGGGGTGATCGGTCTGTTTGGAGTGATGGGTCAGTTTGGAGTGATGAGTCAGTTTGTTGGTGATGCGTCAGTTTGTAGTGATGGGTTAGTTTGTGGTGATGAATCAGCTTGGGGTGATGGGTCAATTTGGGATGATGGATATGTTCTTGCTGATGAGTCAATTTTTGGGCGATTCGTCAATTTGGGTTGGTAGGTCATTTTTTGCTGATGAGTCAGTTTTTGGGTGATGAGTCACTTTGGGGTGATGGGTCAATTTGGGGTAATGAGTATATTTCGGGCGATGAGTCAGTTTGGGGTGATGGGTCAGTTTGGGGTGATGGATCAGATTGGAGTATTGGTCAGTTTCGGTGGATGAGTCTCTTTGGAGCGATGAATCATTTTGGGATGATGGGTCTGTTTTTGGTGATGAGTCCGTTTGGGCTGATGGGTTAATTTGTGGTGATGAATCAGTTTGGGGTGTTAGTCAGTTTGGGTTGATGCATCAGTTTAGGGTGATGTGCCAGTTTGGGGTGATGAGTCAATTTGGGATGATTGGTCAATTTGGGGTGATGAGTCAGTTTGGGGTAATGAGTCAGTTTGAGGAGATGGGTTAGTTTGGGGTAATGGGTCAGATTATAGTGATGATTCAGTTTGCTGTAATGGATCAGTTTTTGGTCATGAGTCAGTCTCTGGTGGTGCGTCAGTTTGAGGTGATGAGGCAGTTAGGGGTGATGATTTAATTTGGAGTGATAGGTCTGTTTGGAGTGATGGATCAGTTTGTGGGTGATGCGTTAGTTTGGGGTGATGTGCCAGTTTGGGGCGATGTGTCAGTTTGGGGTGATGAGTCAGTTTGAAGTGATGGTTCAGTTTGGGGTGATGAGTCAGTTTGGGGTGATGGGTCAGTTTGGGGTGATGGGTCAGTTTGGTGTGATGGGTCAGTTTGGGGTGATGGGTCATTTTGTGGTGATGTGTCAGTATGGGGTGATTGGTCCGTTTGGGGTGATGGTTCAGATTGGGGTGATTGGTCAATTTGGGTTGATGGATCAGTTTGGTGTGATGAGTCAGTTTGTGGTGATGGGACGGTGTTGGGTGGTGGTTCAGTTTGGGGTGATGGGGCAGCTGGGGTGAGGTGTCAGTTTGTCGGTGATGCGTCAGTCAGGGGCGATGGGTTAGTTTGTGTTGATGAATCAGTTTGGGATGATGAGTCAATTTGGGGTGATGAGTCAATTTGTGTTGTTGGGTCAGTTTCGGGTGATGGGTCAGTTTGGGGTGATGGGACTGTTTTTGCTGATAAGTCAGTTTGGTGTGATTGGTAAGTTTGGGGTGATGTGTCACTTTGGGGTGATAGTTACGATTGGGGTGATGAGTCAATTTGGGATGATGGATCTGTTTTTGGTAATGAGTCAATTTGGGGTGATTAGTCAATTTGGGGTGGTAGGTCATTTTTTGCTGATGAGTCTGTTTGTGGGTGGTGAGTCAGTTTGGGGTGGTGGATCAGTGTGGGGTTATGGGTCAATTTGGGGTCATGGGTCACTTTCGGGTGATGCGTCAATTTGGGGTGATGGTTCAATTTGGGGTCATGGTTCAGTTTCAGGTGATGAGTCAGTTTGGGGTGATGGGACTGTTTTTGCTGATAAGTCAGTTTGGTGTGATTGGTAAGTTTGGGGTGATGTGTCACTTTGGGGTGATAGTTACGATTGGGGTGATGAGTCAATTTGGGGTGATGAGTTAGTTTGGGGTGATGGTTCAGTTTGGGGTGATAGGTAATTTTGGGGTGATGGGTCAGTTTGGGCTGATGGGTCAGTATGGCTAATGGGTCAATTTGGGTTGATGGGTCAGTTTGGTGTGATGAGTCAGTTCGTCGGTGATGGGACAGTGTGGGGTGATGGGTCAGCTGGGGTGAGGAGTCAGTTTGTCGGTGATGCGTCAGTTAGGGGCGATGGGTTAGTTTGTGTTGATGAATCAGTTTGGGATGATGAGTCATTTTGGGGTGATCAGTCAATTTGTGGTGATGAATCAGTTTGTGGTGTTGGGTCAGTTTCGGGTGATGGATCACTTTAGGTTGATGGGCCAGTATGGGATGATGGGTCAGTTTGTGGGTGATGAGTCAGTTTGGTTTGACGAGTCAATATTTGCTGATGAGTCAGTTTGGGGTGATGTGTCAGTATGACGTGATGAGTCAGGTTTGGGTGATGGATCAGTTTGGAGTGTTGGGTCAGTTTCGGGTGATGCGTTAGTTTCAGGTGATGGGTCAGATTAGCGTGATGCGTCAGTTTGGGGAGATGGGTCAGTTTGTGGGAATGCATCAGTTTGGCGTGATTGGACAGTTTGGGTGATGAGTCAATTTGGGTTGCTGAGTATATTTCAGGCGATGAGTCAGTTTAGGGTGATGGGTCAGTTTGGAGTGTTGGGTCAGTTTCGGGTGATGCGTTAGTTTCAGGTGATGGGTCAGATTAGCGTGATGGGTCAGTTTGGGGAGTTGGGTCAGTTTGTGGGTTGCATCAGTTTGGCGTGATTGGTCAGTTTGGGGTGATGAGTCAATTTGGGTTGCTGAGTATATTTTGGGCGATGACTCAGTTTGGGGTGAAGGGTCAGTTTGGGGTGATGGGTCAGTTTGGGGTCATTGGTCAGTTTCGGTTGATGATTCAGTGTGGGGTGATGACTCAATTTGGGTTGATGGGTGTATTAAGGTGCTGAGTCAGTTTGGGGTGATGAGTCAATTTATGGTGATGGGTCAGTGTGGGATGATGGGTCAGTTTGGGGTGATGGGTCAGTTTGGGGTGATGAGTCAGTTTGTCGGTGATGCGTCAGTTTGGTTGATGGGTTAGTTTGTGGTGATGAATCAGCTTGGGATGATGAGTCAATTTCGGATGATGGATCTGTTTTTGGTGATGAGTCAATTTGGGGTGATTAGTCAATTTGGGGTGGTAGTTCATTTTTTGCTGATGAGTCTGTTTGTGGGTGGTGAGTCAGTTTGGGGTGGTGGATCAGTGTGGGGTTATGGGTCATTTTGGGGTCATGGGTCACTTTCGGGTGATGCGTCAATTTGGAGTGATGGTTCAATTTGGGGTCATGGTTCAGTTTCGGGTGATGAGTCAGTTTGGGGTGATGAGTCAGTTTGGGATGATGGGACTGTTTTTGCTGATAAGTCAGTTTGGTGTGATTGGTCAGTTTGGGGTGATGTGTCACTTTGGGGTGATAGTTTCGATTGGGGTGATGAGTCAATTTGGGGTGATGAGTTAGTTTGGGGTGATGTTTAAGTTTGGGGTGATAGGAAATTTTGGGGTGATGGGTCAGTTTGGGCTGATGGGTCAGTATGGCTAATGGGTCAATTTGGGTTGATGGGTCAGTTTGGTGTGATGAGTCAGTTTGTGGTGATGGGACATTGTGGGGTGATGGGTCAGCTGGGGTGAGGAGTCAGTTTGTCGGTGATGCGTCAGTTAGGGGCGATGGGTTAGTTTGTGTTGATGAATCAGTTTGGGGTGATGGGTCAGATTGGGGTGATGGGTCAGTTTGTGGGTGATTCGTCAGTTTAGGGTGATTGCTCAGTTTGCAGTGATGAGTCAATTTGGGGTGATGAGTATATTTCGGGTGATGAGTCAGTTTGGGGTAATGGGCCAGTTTGTGGTGATGGGACAGTGTGGGGTGATGGGTCAGATTAGGGTGATGGTTCAGATTGTGTGATGGGTCAGTTTTTGGGTGATGCGTCAATTTGGATGATTGGTCAGTTTGAGGTGATGAGTCAGTTTGGGGTGATGAGTCAGTTTGGGGTGATGCATCAGTTTGGGGCGATGTGTCAGTTTCGGGTGATAAGTCAGTTTAGGGTGATGGGTCAATTTGGGGTGATAGGTCAGTTTGGGGTAATGAGTCAATTTGGGGTAATGGGTCAGATTGCAGTGATAAATCAGTTTGGTGTAATGGGTCAGTTTTTGGTCATGAGTTAATCTCTGGTGGTGCGTCAGTTTGGTGTGATGAGGCAGTTTGGGGTGAAGGGTCAGTTTGGGATGATGGGTCAGTTTGGGTTGATGAGTCGATTTGGAGTGATGGGTCTGTTTGGCGTGATGAATCAGTATGTGGGTGATGCGTCAGTTTGGGGCGATGTGTCAGTTTGGGATGTTGAGTCAGTTTGGGGTGATGGTCCAGTTTGGGGTGATGGGTCAGTTTGTGGTGATGGGTCACTTTCAGGTGATGGGCCAGTATGGGGTGATTGGTCAGTTTGTGGGTGATGAATCAGTTTGGTGTGATGAGTCAATTTTGGGTGGTGAGTATATTTCGGGCGATGAGTCAGATTGGGGTGTTGGGTCAATTTGGGATGATGGGTCAGATTGGTGTCATTGGTCTCTTTCGGGGGATGAGTCAGTTTGGAGTGATGAGTCAGTTTGGGATGATGGGATAATTTGTGGTGATGAATCAGTTTGGGGTGATGAGTCAGTTTGGGGCGATGCGTCAGTTTGGGGCGATGTGTCAATTTGTGGTGATGTGTCAGTTTGGGGTGATGAATAAGTTTGGGGCGATGAGTCAGTTTGGGGTGATGAATCAGTTTGGGGTGAGTTTTGGGTGTTGGGTCAGTTTCGGGTGATGGGTCAGATTGGGGTGATGGGTCAGTTTGTGGGTGATGCGTTAGTTTGGTGTGATTGGTCAGTTTGGGGTGATTTGTCAGTTTGTGGTCATTGGTCAGACTCGGGTGATGAGTCAGTGTGGGTTGATGAGTCAGTTTGGGTTGATGGGTCTGTTTTTGGTGATGCGTCAGTTTGGGGTCATGGGTCAATTTGGGGTCATGGTTCAGTTTCGGGTAATGAGTCAGTTTGGTGTGATGATGCAGTTTGGGATGATGGGTCTGTTTTTTGTGAAAAGTCAGTATGGGGTTATTGGTCAGTTTGGGGTGATGTTTCACTTTGGAGTGATAGCTTCGATTGGGGTGATGAGTCAATTTGGTGTGATGAGTCAATTTGGTGTGATGAGTCAGTTTGGGGTGATGGGTCAGTTTGGGATGATGGGTCAGTTTGGGGTGATTGGGCAATTTGTTGGTGCTGAGTCAGTTTGGGGTGATGGATCAGTTTTGGGTGATGGTTTAGTTTGGGATGATAGGTCTATTTTTGATGATGAGTCAATTTGGGATGATAGGTCAGTTTGTGGTGATGGTTCTGTTTGGGGTGATGGGTTATTATGGGGTGATGAGTCAGTTTGTGGGTGATGAGTAGTTTGGGGTGATGATCCAGTTTGTGGTGATGGTTCAGTTTGGGGTGATGTGTCAGTTTGGGGTGATCTGTCAATTTGGGGTGATGGGTTAGTTTGGGGTGATGGGTCAATTTGGGTTGATGAGTCAGTTTGGGCCGATGTGTTAGTTTGTGTTGATGAATCAGTTTGGGGTGATGAGTCAGTTTGGGGCGATGGGTCATTTGGGGTGATGAATCAGTTTGTGGGTGATGCGTCAGTTTGGGGCGATGGATTAGTTTGTGTTGATGAATCAGTTTGGGGCGATGAGTCAATTTGGGGTGATGTGTCAGTTTGGGGTGATGCTTCATTTTGGGGCGATGAGTCAGTTTGGGGTGATGAATCATTTGGCGTGATGGTTCAGTTTGTGGTGTTGGGTCAGTTTCGGGTGATGGGTCAGTTTAGGGTGATGGGTCAGATTGGGGTGATGGGTCAGTTTGTGGGTGATGCGTCAGTTTGGAGTAATTGGTCAGTTTGGGGTGATGAGTCAATTTCGGGTGATGTGTATATTTCGGGCGATGAATCAGTTGGTGTGATTGGTCAGTTTGGGGTGATGGGTCAAATTGTGGTCATTGATCAGTTTCCGGGGATGACTCAGTTTGGAGTGATGAGTCAGTTTGGGATGATGGGTCTATTTTTAGTGATGAGTCAGTTTGGGGTGCTGGGTCAGTGGGGGGTCATGGTTCAATTTGGGATCATGGGTCAGTTTCGCGTGATGCGTCAGTTTAGGATGATGGTTCAATTTGGGGTCATGGTTTAGTTTCGGGTGATGATTCATTTTGGGATGATGAGTCAGTTTGTGATGATGGGTCTATTTTTGGTGATAACTCAGTTTGGGGTTATTGTTCAGTTTGGGGTGATGTGTCTCTTTGGAGTGATAGTTTCGATTGGGGTGATGAGTCAGTTTGGGGTGATGGTTCAGTTTGGGGTGATGGATCATTTTGGGGTGATGGTTCATTTTGGGATGATGGGTCAGTTTGGGGTGGTGAATCAGTTTGGGGTGATGAGTCAATTTGGGTTGATGGGTCAGTTTGGTGTAATGAGTCAGTTTGTGGTGATGGGACAGTGTGGGGTGATGGGTCAGTTTGGGGTGATGCGTCAATTTGGGGCGATGAGCTAATTTGGAGTGATGAATCAGTTTGGGGTGATGGTTCTGTTTGAGGTGTTGGGTCAGTTTCGGGTGATGGGTCAGTTGAGGGTGATGGGTCAGATTGGGTTGATGGGTCAATTTGTGGGTGATGCGTCAGTTTGTGGTGATTGGTCAGTTTGGGGTGATGAATCAATTTGGAGTGATGAGTATATTTCGGGCGATGATTCAGTTTGGGTTGATGGGTCAATTTGGGATGATGGGTAAGATTGTGGTCATTAGTCAGTTTCGGGGGATGAGTCAGTTTGGAGTGATGATTCAGTTAGGGATGTTGCGTCTCTTTTTGGTGATGAGTCAGTTTGGGGTGATGGGTTATTTTGTGTTGATGAATCAGTTTGGGGTGAAGAGTCAGTTTGGGGTGATGGGTCAGTTTGGCATAATGGGTCAGTTTGGGGTGATGAGTCATTTGGAGTGATTGTTCTGTTGGGGTGATGAATCAGTTTGTGGGTGATGCGTCCGTTTGGGGTGATGTGTCAGTTTGGCGTGATGATTCAGTTTGGGGCAATGAGTCAGTTTGGGGTGATGAATCAATTTGAGGTGATGGTTCAGTTTAGGTTTTTGGGTCAGTTTCGGGTGATTGGTCAGTTTCGGGTGATGGGTCAGTTTAGGGTGATGGGTCAGATTGGGGTGATGGGTCAGTTTGTGGGTGATGAATAAATTTCGGGCGATGAGTCAGTTTGGTATGATTGGTCAGTTTGTGGTAATGAGTCAGTTTGAGGTGATGAGTCAATTTGATGTAATGGGTCAGTTTTTGGTCAATGAGCCAGTCTCTGCTGGTGCGTTATATTGGGGTGATGAGTCAGTTTGGGGTGATGGGTCACTTTGGGATGATGGGTCAGTTTGGGTGATGTGTCAGTTTGGAGTGATGGGTCTGTTTGGGGTGATGAATCAGTTTGTGGTTGAGGCGTCAGTTTGGGGTGATGTGTCAGTTTGGGGTGATGAATAAGTTTGGGGTGATGAGACAGTTTGGGGTGATGGGTCAGTTTGGGGTGATGAGTCAGTTTTTCGGTGATGCGTCAGTTTGGGTGATGGGTTAGTTTGTGGTGATGAATCAGTTTGGGATGATGAGTCAATTTCGGATGATGGATCTGTTTTAGGTGATGAGTCAATTTGGGTTGATTAGTCAATTTGGGGTGATAGATCATTTTTTGCTGATGAGTCTGTTTGTGGGTGGTGAGTCAGTTTGGGGTGGTGGGTCAGTGTGGGGTTATGGGTCAATTTGGGATCATGGGTAACTTTCGGGTGATGCGTCAGTTTGGGGTGATGGTTCAATTTGGGGTCATGGTTCAGTTTGGGGTGATGATTCAGTTTGGGATGATGGGACTGTTTTTGCTGATAAGTCAGTTTGGGGTGATTTGTCAGTTTGGGGTGATATGTCACTTTGGGGTGATAGTTTCGATTGGGGTGATGAGTCAATTTGGGGTGATGAGCTAGTTTGGGATGATCGTTCAGTTTGGGGTGATAGGTCATTTTGGGGTGATGGGTCAGTTTGGGGAGATGGGATTGTATGGCTAATGGGTCAATTTGGGTTGGTGATTCAGTTTGGTGTGATGAGTCAGTTTGTGGTGATGGGACAGTGTGGGGTGATGGGTCAGTTTGCGGTGATGGGTCAGCTGGGGTGAGGTGTCAGTTTGTCGGTGATGCGTCAGTTAGGGGCGATGGGTTAGTTTCTGTTGATGAATCAGTTTGGGGTGATGGGTCAGATTGGGGTGATGGGTAAGTTTGTGGGTGATGCGTCAGTTTGGGGTAATTGCTCAGTTTGAGGTGATGAGTCAATTAGGGGTGATGAGTATATTTCGGGCGATGAGTCAGTTTGGGGAAATGGGTCAGTTTGTTGTGATGGGACAGTGTGGGGTGATGGGTCAGATTAGCGTGATGGTTCAGATTGGGGTGATGGTTCAGGTTTTGGGTGATGCGTCAGTTTGGATGATTGGTCAGTTTGGGGTGATGAGTCAGTTTGGGGTGATGAGTCAGTTTGGGGTGATGCTTCAGTTTGGGGCGATGTGTCAGTTTCGGGTGATAAGTCAGTTTAGGGTGATGGGTCAATTTGGGGTGATGGGTCAGTTTGGGGTAATGAGTCAATTTGAGGTGATGGGTCAGTTTGGGGTAATGGGTCAGATTGCAGTGATAAATCAGTTTGGTGTAATGGGTCAGTTTTTGGTCATGAGTCAATCTCTGGTGGTGCGTCAGTTTGGGGTGATTGGTCAGTTTGGGGTGATTTGTCAGTTTGTGGTCATTGGTCAGATTCGGGTGATGATTCAGTGTGGGGTGATGAGTCAGTTTGTGTTGATAGGTGTGTTTTTGGTGCTGGTCAGTTTGGGGTGATGAGTCAGTTTGTGGTGATGGGTCAGTCTGGGGTGATCGGTCTGTTTGGAGTGATGGGTCAGTTTGGAGTGATGAGTCAGTTTGTTGGTGATGCGTCAGTTTGTAGTGATGGGTTAGTTTGTGGTGATGAATCAGCTTGGGGTGATGGGTCAATTTGGGATGATGGATATGTTCTTGCTGATGAGTCAATTTTTGGGCGATTCGTCAATTTGGGTTGGTAGGTCATTTTTTGCTGATGAGTCAGTTTTTGGGTGATGAGTCACTTTGGGGTGATGGGTCAATTTGGGGTAATGAGTATATTTCGGGCGATGAGTCAGTTTGGGGTGATGGGTCAGTTTGGGGTGATGGATCAGATTGGAGTATTGGTCAGTTTCGGTGGATGAGTCTCTTTGGAGCGATGAATCATTTTGGGATGATGGGTCTGTTTTTGGTGATGAGTCCGTTTGGGCTGATGGGTTAATTTGTGGTGATGAATCAGTTTGGGGTGTTAGTCAGTTTGGGTTGATGCATCAGTTTAGGGTGATGTGCCAGTTTGGGGTGATGAGTCAATTTGGGATGATTGGTCAATTTGGGGTGATGAGTCAGTTTGGGGTAATGAGTCAGTTTGAGGAGATGGGTTAGTTTGGGGTAATGGGTCAGATTATAGTGATGATTCAGTTTGCTGTAATGGATCAGTTTTTGGTCATGAGTCAGTCTCTGGTGGTGCGTCAGTTTGAGGTGATGAGGCAGTTAGGGGTGATGATTTAATTTGGAGTGATAGGTCTGTTTGGAGTGATGGATCAGTTTGTGGGTGATGCGTTAGTTTGGGGTGATGTGCCAGTTTGGGGCGATGTGTCAGTTTGGGGTGATGAGTCAGTTTGAAGTGATGGTTCAGTTTGGGGTGATGAGTCAGTTTGGGGTGATGGGTCAGTTTGGGGTGATGGGTCAGTTTGGGGTGATGGGTCAGTTTGGGGTGATGGGTCATTTTGTGGTGATGTGTCAGTATGGGGTGATTGGTCCGTTTGGGGTGATGGTTCAGATTGGGGTGATTGGTCAATTTGGGTTGATGGATCAGTTTGGTGTGATGAGTCAGTTTGTGGTGATGGGACGGTGTTGGGTGGTGGTTCAGTTTGGGGTGATGGGGCAGCTGGGGTGAGGTGTCAGTTTGTCGGTGATGCGTCAGTCAGGGGCGATGGGTTAGTTTGTGTTGATGAATCAGTTTGGGATGATGAGTCAATTTGGGGTGATGAGTCAATTTGTGTTGTTGGGTCAGTTTCGGGTGATGGGTCAGTTTGGGGTGATGGGACTGTTTTTGCTGATAAGTCAGTTTGGTGTGATTGGTAAGTTTGGGGTGATGTGTCACTTTGGGGTGATAGTTACGATTGGGGTGATGAGTCAATTTGGGATGATGGATCTGTTTTTGGTAATGAGTCAATTTGGGGTGATTAGTCAATTTGGGGTGGTAGGTCATTTTTTGCTGATGAGTCTGTTTGTGGGTGGTGAGTCAGTTTGGGGTGGTGGATCAGTGTGGGGTTATGGGTCAATTTGGGGTCATGGGTCACTTTCGGGTGATGCGTCAATTTGGGGTGATGGTTCAATTTGGGGTCATGGTTCAGTTTCAGGTGATGAGTCAGTTTGGGGTGATGGGACTGTTTTTGCTGATAAGTCAGTTTGGTGTGATTGGTAAGTTTGGGGTGATGTGTCACTTTGGGGTGATAGTTACGATTGGGGTGATGAGTCAATTTGGGGTGATGAGTTAGTTTGGGGTGATGGTTCAGTTTGGGGTGATAGGTAATTTTGGGGTGATGGGTCAGTTTGGGCTGATGGGTCAGTATGGCTAATGGGTCAATTTGGGTTGATGGGTCAGTTTGGTGTGATGAGTCAGTTCGTCGGTGATGGGACAGTGTGGGGTGATGGGTCAGCTGGGGTGAGGAGTCAGTTTGTCGGTGATGCGTCAGTTAGGGGCGATGGGTTAGTTTGTGTTGATGAATCAGTTTGGGATGATGAGTCATTTTGGGGTGATCAGTCAATTTGTGGTGATGAATCAGTTTGTGGTGTTGGGTCAGTTTCGGGTGATGGATCACTTTAGGTTGATGGGCCAGTATGGGATGATGGGTCAGTTTGTGGGTGATGAGTCAGTTTGGTTTGACGAGTCAATATTTGCTGATGAGTCAGTTTGGGGTGATGTGTCAGTATGACGTGATGAGTCAGGTTTGGGTGATGGATCAGTTTGGAGTGTTGGGTCAGTTTCGGGTGATGCGTTAGTTTCAGGTGATGGGTCAGATTAGCGTGATGCGTCAGTTTGGGGAGATGGGTCAGTTTGTGGGAATGCATCAGTTTGGCGTGATTGGACAGTTTGGGTGATGAGTCAATTTGGGTTGCTGAGTATATTTCAGGCGATGAGTCAGTTTAGGGTGATGGGTCAGTTTGGAGTGTTGGGTCAGTTTCGGGTGATGCGTTAGTTTCAGGTGATGGGTCAGATTAGCGTGATGGGTCAGTTTGGGGAGTTGGGTCAGTTTGTGGGTTGCATCAGTTTGGCGTGATTGGTCAGTTTGGGGTGATGAGTCAATTTGGGTTGCTGAGTATATTTTGGGCGATGACTCAGTTTGGGGTGAAGGGTCAGTTTGGGGTGATGGGTCAGTTTGGGGTCATTGGTCAGTTTCGGTTGATGATTCAGTGTGGGGTGATGACTCAATTTGGGTTGATGGGTGTATTAAGGTGCTGAGTCAGTTTGGGGTGATGAGTCAATTTATGGTGATGGGTCAGTGTGGGATGATGGGTCAGTTTGGGGTGATGGGTCAGTTTGGGGTGATGAGTCAGTTTGTCGGTGATGCGTCAGTTTGGTTGATGGGTTAGTTTGTGGTGATGAATCAGCTTGGGATGATGAGTCAATTTCGGATGATGGATCTGGTTTTGGTGATGAGTCAATTTGGGGTGATTAGTCAATTTGGGGTGGTAGTTCATTTTTTGCTGATGAGTCTGTTTGTGGGTGGTGAGTCAGTTTGGGGTGGTGGATCAGTGTGGGGTTATGGGTCATTTTGGGGTCATGGGTCACTTTCGGGTGATGCGTCAATTTGGAGTGATGGTTCAATTTGGGGTCATGGTT
Source organism: Pristiophorus japonicus (assembly GCF_044704955.1). Taxonomy (NCBI): domain Eukaryota; kingdom Metazoa; phylum Chordata; class Chondrichthyes; family Pristiophoridae; genus Pristiophorus; species Pristiophorus japonicus. The sequence continues at coordinate 5,391,317 of NW_027254201.1, read as the reverse complement.
CAGTTTCGGGTGATGAGTCAGTTTGGGGTGATGAGTCAGTTTGGGATGATGGGACTGTTTTTGCTGATAAGTCAGTTTGGTGTGATTGGTCAGTTTGGGGTGATGTGTCACTTTGGGGTGATAGTTTCGATTGGGGTGATGAGTCAATTTGGGGTGATGAGTTAGTTTGGGGTGATGTTTAAGTTTGGGGTGATAGGAAATTTTGGGGTGATGGGTCAGTTTGGGCTGATGGGTCAGTATGGCTAATGGGTCAATTTGGGTTGATGGGTCAGTTTGGTGTGATGAGTCAGTTTGTGGTGATGGGACATTGTGGGGTGATGGGTCAGCTGGGGTGAGGAGTCAGTTTGTCGGTGATGCGTCAGTTAGGGGCGATGGGTTAGTTTGTGTTGATGAATCAGTTTGGGGTGATGGGTCAGATTGGGGTGATGGGTCAGTTTGTGGGTGATTCGTCAGTTTAGGGTGATTGCTCAGTTTGCAGTGATGAGTCAATTTGGGGTGATGAGTATATTTCGGGTGATGAGTCAGTTTGGGGTAATGGGCCAGTTTGTGGTGATGGGACAGTGTGGGGTGATGGGTCAGATTAGGGTGATGGTTCAGATTGTGTGATGGGTCAGTTTTTGGGTGATGCGTCAATTTGGATGATTGGTCAGTTTGAGGTGATGAGTCAGTTTGGGGTGATGAGTCAGTTTGGGGTGATGCATCAGTTTGGGGCGATGTGTCAGTTTCGGGTGATAAGTCAGTTTAGGGTGATGGGTCAATTTGGGGTGATAGGTCAGTTTGGGGTAATGAGTCAATTTGGGGTAATGGGTCAGATTGCAGTGATAAATCAGTTTGGTGTAATGGGTCAGTTTTTGGTCATGAGTTAATCTCTGGTGGTGCGTCAGTTTGGTGTGATGAGGCAGTTTGGGGTGAAGGGTCAGTTTGGGATGATGGGTCAGTTTGGGTTGATGAGTCGATTTGGAGTGATGGGTCTGTTTGGCGTGATGAATCAGTATGTGGGTGATGCGTCAGTTTGGGGCGATGAGTCAGTTTGGGATGTTGAGTCAGTTTGGGGTGATGGTCCAGTTTGGGGTGATGGGTCAGTTTGTGGTGATGGGTCACTTTCAGGTGATGGGCCAGTATGGGGTGATTGGTCAGTTTGTGGGTGATGAATCAGTTTGGTGTGATGAGTCAATTTTGGGTGGTGAGTATATTTCGGGCGATGAGTCAGATTGGGGTGTTGGGTCAATTTGGGATGATGGGTCAGATTGGTGTCATTGGTCTCTTTCGGGGGATGAGTCAGTTTGGAGTGATGAGTCAGTTTGGGATGATGGGATAATTTGTGGTGATGAATCAGTTTGGGGTGATGAGTCAGTTTGGGGCGATGCGTCAGTTTGGGGCGATGTGTCAATTTGTGGTGATGTGTCAGTTTGGGGTGATGAATAAGTTTGGGGCGATGAGTCAGTTTGGGGTGATGAATCAGTTTGGGGTGAGTTTTGGGTGTTGGGTCAGTTTCGGGTGATGGGTCAGATTGGGGTGATGGGTCAGTTTGTGGGTGATGCGTTAGTTTGGTGTGATTGGTCAGTTTGGGGTGATTTGTCAGTTTGTGGTCATTGGTCAGACTCGGGTGATGAGTCAGTGTGGGTTGATGAGTCAGTTTGGGTTGATAGCTGTGTTTTTGGTGCTGGTCAGTTTGGGGTGATGAGTCAGTTTGTGGTGATCGGTCAATCTGGAGTGATGAGTCAGTGCGTCGGTGATGCGTCAGTTTGGGGTGATGGGTTAGTTTGTGGTGATGAATCAGCTTGGGGTGATGAGTCAATTCGGGATGATGGATCTGATTTTGGTGATGAGTCAATTTGGGGCATTTCGTCAATTTGGGTTGGTAGGTAATTTTTTGCTGATGAGTCAGTTTTTGGGTGATTAGTCACTTTGAGGTGATGGGTCAATTTGGGGTAATGAGTATATTTCGGGCGATGAGTCAGTTTGGGGTGATGGGTCAGTTTGGGGTGATGGGTCAGATTTGGAGTATTGGTCAGTTTCGGGTGATGAGTCTGTTTGGAGCGATGAATCAGTTTGGGATGATGGGTCTGTTTTTGGTGATGAGTCCGTTTGGGTTGATGGGTTAATTTGTGGTGATGAATCAATTTGGGGTGTGAGTCAGTTTGGAGTGATGCTTCAGTTTAGAGTGATGTGCCAGATTGGGGTGATGAGTCAATTTGGGGTGATTGGTCAATTTGGGGTGATGAGTCAGTTTCGGGTAATGAGTCAGTTTGAGAAGATGGGCTAGTTTGGGGTAATGGGTCAGATTGTAGTGATGAGTCAGTTTGCTGTAATGGATCAGTTTTTGGTCATGAGTCAGACTCTGGTGGTGCGTCAGTTTGAGGTGATGAGGCAGTTTGGGGTGATGATTTAATTTGGAGTGATAGGTCTGTTTGGAGTGATGAATCAGTTTGTGGGTGAGGCGTCAGTTTGGGGTGATGTGCCAGTTTGGGGCGAAGTGTCAGTTTCGGGTGATAAGTCAGCTTAGGGTGATGGGTCAATTTGAGGTGATGGGTCAGTTTGGGGTAATGGGTCAGATTGCAGTGATAAGTCAGTTTGGTGTAATGGATCAGTTTTTGGTCATGAGTCAATCTCTGGTGGTGCGTCAGTTTGGCGTGATTGGTCAGTTTGGGGTGATTTGTCAGTTTGTGGTCATTTGTCAGATTCGGGTGATGAGTCAGTGTGGGGTGATGAGTCAGTTTGGATTGATAGGTGTGTTTTTGGTGCTGGTCAGTTTGGGGTGATGAGTCAGTTTGTGGTGATGGGTCAGTCTGCGGTGATCGGTCAGTTTGGAGTGATGGGTCAGTTTGGAGTGATGAGTCAGTTTGTCGCTGATGCGTCAGTTTGGGGTGATGGGTTAGTTTGTGGTGATGAATCAGCTCGGGGTGATCAGTCAATTTGGGATGATGGATATGTTTTTGCTGATGAGTCAATTTTGGGCGATTAGTCAATTTGGGTTGGTAGGTCATTTTTTGCTGATGAGTCAGTTTTTGGGTGATGAGTCACTTTGGGGTGATGGGTCAATTTGGGGTAATGAGTATATTTCGGGCGATGAGTCAGTTTGGGGTGATGGGTCAGTTTGGGGTGATGGATCAGATTGGAGTATTGGTCAGTTTCGGGGGATGAGTCTGTTTGGTGCGATGAATCAGTTTGGGATGATGGGTCTGTTTTTGGTGATGAGTCCGTTTGGGTTGATGGGTTAATTTGTGGTGATGAATCAGTTTGGGGTGTGAGTCAGTTTGGGTTGATGCATCAGATTAGGGTGATGTGCCAGTTTGGGGTGATGAGTCAATTTGGGGTGATTGGTCAATTTGGGGTGATGAGTCAGTTTGGGGTAATGAGTCAGTTTAAAGAGATGGGCTAGTTTGGGCTAATGGGTCAGATTGTAGTGATGATTCAGTTTGCTGTAATGGATCAGTTTTTGGTCATGTATCAGTCTCTGGTGGTGCGTCAGTTTGAGGTGATGAGGCAGTTTGGGGTGATGATTTAATTTGGAGTGATAGGTCTGTTTGGAGTGATGGATCAGTTTGTGGGTGATGCGTTAGTTTGGGGTGATGTGCCAGTTTGGGGCGATGATTCAGTTTGGGGTGATGAGTCAGTTTGAGGTGATGGTTCAGTTTGGGGTGATGGGTCAGTTTGGGGTGATGTGCCAGTTTGGGGCGATGAGTCAGTTTGGGGTGATGAGTCAGTTTGGGGTGATGGTTCAGTTTTGGGTGATTGGTCAACTTGGGTTGATGGATCAGTTTGGTGTGATGAGTCAGTTTGTGGTGATGGGACGGTGTTGGGTGGTGGTTCAGTTTGGGGTGATGGGGCAGCTGGGGTGAGGAATCAGTTTGTCGGTGATGCGTCAGTCAGGGGCGATGGGTTAGTTTGTGTTGATGAATCAGTTTGGGATGATGAGTCAATTTGGGGTGATGAGTCAATTTGTAGTGATGAATGAGTTTGTGGTGTTGGGTCAGTTTCGGGTGATGGGTCACTTTAGGTTGGTGGGCCAGTATGGGGTGATGGGTCAGTTTGTGTGTGATGAGTCAGTTTGGTTTGACGAGTCAATATTTGCTGATGAGTCAGTTTGGGGTGATGTGTCAGTATGACGTGATGAGTCAGGTTTGGGTGATGGGTCAGTTTGGAGTGTTGGGTCAGTTTCGGGTGATGCGTTAGTTTCAGGTGATGGGTCAGATTAGCGTGATGCGTCAGTTTGGGGAGATGGCTCAGTTTGTGGGAATGCATCAGTTTGGCGTGATTGGACAGTTTGGGTGATGAGTCAATTTGGGTTGCTGAGTATATTTCAGGCGATGAGTCAGTTTGGGGTGATGGGTCAGTTTGTGGTCATTGGTCAGTTTCGGGTGATGATTCAGTGTGGGGTGATGACTCAATTTGGGTTGATTGGTGTGTTAAGGTGCTGAGTCAGTTTGGGGTGATGAGTCAATTTATGGTGATGGGTCAGTGTGGGATGATGGGTCAGTTTGGGGTGATGGGTCAGTTTGGGGTGATGAGTCAGTTTGTCGGTGATGCGTCAGTTTGGGTGATGGGTTAGTTTGTGGTGATGAATCAGCTTGGGATGATGAGTCAATTTCGGATGATGGATCTGTTTTTGGTGATGAGTCAATTTGGGGTGATTCGTCAATTTGGGGTGGTAGGTCATTTTTTGCTGATGAGTCTGTTTGTGGGTGGTGAGTCAGTTTGGGGTGGTGGATCAGTGTGGGGTTATGGGTCAATTTGGGGTCATGGGTCACTTTCGGGTGATGCGTCAATTTGGGGTGATGGTTCAATTTGGGGTCATGGTTCAGTTTCGGGTGATGAGTCAGTTTGGGGTGATGAATCAGTTTGGGATGATGGGACTGTTTTTGCTGATAAGTCAGTTTGGTGTGATTGGTCAGTTTGGGGTGATGTGTCACTTTGGGGTGATAGTTTCGATTGGGGTGATGAGTCAATTTGGGGTGATGAGTTAGTTTGGGGTGATGGTTCAGTTTGGGGTGATAGGTAATTTTGGGGTGATGGGTCAGTTTGGGCTGATGGGTCAGTATGGCTAATGGGTCAATTTGGGTTGATGGGTCAGTTTGGTGTGATGAGTCAGTTTGTGGTGATGGGACAGTGTGGGGTGATGGGTCAGCTGGGGTGAGGAGTCAGTTTGTCGGTGATGCGTCAGTTAGGGGCGATGGGTTAGTTTGTGTTGATGAATCAGTTTGGAGTGATGGGTCAGATTTCGGTGATGGGTCAGTTTGTGGGTGATGCGTCAGTTTAGGGTGATTGCTCAGTTTGCGGTGATGAGTCAATTTGGGGTGATGAGTATATTTCGGGTGATGAGTCAGTTTGGGGTAATGGGCCAGTTTGTGGTGATTGGACAGTGTGGGGTGATGGGTCAGATTAGGGTGATGGTTCAGATTGGGGTGATGGGTCAGTTTTTGGTGATGCGTCAGTTTGGATGATTGGTCAGTTTAGGGTGATGAGTCAGTTTGGGGTGATGCTTCAGTTTGGGGCGATGTGTCAGTTTCGGGTGATAAGTCAGTTTAGGGTGATGGGTGAATTTGGGGTGATGGGTCAGTTTGGGGTAATGAGTCAATTTGAGGTGATGGGTCAGTTTGGGGTAATGGGTCAGATTGCAGTGATAAGTCAGTTTGGTGTAATGACTCAGTTTTTGGTCATGAGTCAATCTCTGGTGATGCGTCAGTTTGGTGTGATGAGGCAGTTTGGGGTGAAGGGTCAGTTTGGGATGATGGGTCAGTTTGGGTTGATGAGTCAATTTGGAGTGATGGGTGTGTTTGGCGTGATGAATCAGTATGTCGGTGATGCGTCAGTTTGGGGCGATGAGTCAGTTTGGGATGTTGAGTCAGTTTGGGGTGATGGTTTAGTTTGGGGTGATGGGTCAGTTTGTGGTGATGGGTCAGTTTGGGGTGATGAATCAGTTTGGGGTGATGGGCCAGTATGGGGTGATTGGTCATTTTGTGGGTGATGACTCAGTTTGGTGTGATGATTCAATTTTGGGTGGTGAGTATATTTCGGGCGATGAGTCAGATTGGGGTGTTGCGTCAATTTGGGATGATGGGTCAGATTGAGGTCATTGGTCTGTTTCGGGGGATGAGTCAGTTTGGAGTGATGAGTTAGTTTCGGATGATGGGATAATTTGTGGTGATGAATCAATTTGGGGTGATGAGTCAGTTTGGGGCGATGCGTCAGTTTGGGCGATGTGTCAGTTTGTGGTGATGTGTCAGTTTGGGGTGATGAATAAGTTTGGGGCGATGAGTCAGTTTGGGGTGATGAATCAGTTTGGGGTGAGTTTTGGGTGTTGGGTCAGTTTCGGGTGATGGGTCAGATTGAGGTGATGGGTCAGTTTGTGGGTGATGCGTTAGTTTGGTGTGATTGTTCAGTTTGGGATGATTTGTCAGTTTGTGGTCATTGGTCAGACTCGGGTGATGAGTCAGTGTGGGTTGATGAGTCAGTTTGGGTTCATAGGTGTGTTTTTGGTGCTGGTCAGTTTGGGGTGATGAGTCAGTTTGTGGTGATCGGTCAGTCTGGAGTGATCAGTCAGTTTGGGGTGATGGGTCAGTTTGGAGTGATGAGTCAGTGTGTCGGTGATGCGTCAGTTTGGGGTGATGGGTTAGTTTGTGGTGATGAATCAGCTTGGGGTGATGAGTCAATTTGGGATGATGGATCTGTTTTTGGTGATGAGTCAATTTGGGGCGATTCGTCAATTTGGGTTGGTAGGTAATTTTTTGACGATGAGTCAGTTTTTGGGTGATGAGTCACGTTGGGGTGATGGGTCAATTTGGGGTAATGAGTATATTTCTGGCGATGAGTCAGTTTGGGGTGATGGGTCAGTTTGGGGTGATGGGTCAGATTGGAGTATTGGTCAGTTTCGGGGGATGAGTCAGTTTGGAGCGATGAATCAGTTTGGGATGATGGGTCTGTTTTTGGTGATGAGTCCGTTTGGGTTGATGGGTTAATTTGTGGTGATGAATCAGTTTGGGGTGTGAGTCAGTTTGGGGTGATGCTTCAGTTTAGGGTGATGTGCCAGTTTGGGGTGATGAGTCAATTTGGGGTGATTGGTCAATTTGGGGTGATGAGTCAGTTTCGGGTAATGAGTCAGTTTGAGGAGATGGTTTAGTTTGGGGTAATGGGTCAGATTGTAGTGATGAGTCAGTTTGCTGTAATGGATCAGTTTTTGGTCATGAGTCAGACTCTGGTGGTGCGTCAGTTTGAGGTGATGAGGCAGTTTGGGATGATGATTTAATTTGGAGTGATAGGTCTGTTTGGAGTGATGAATCAGTTTGTGGGTGAGGCGTAAGTTTGGGGTGATGTGCCAGTTTGGGGCGATGAGTCAGTTTGGATTGACGGGTCAGTTTGGGGTGATGGGCCAGTATGGGGTGATGGGTCAGTTTGTGGGTGATGAGTCAGTGTGGTGTGACGAGTCAATTTTTCTGATGAGACAGTTTGGGGTGATGTGTCAGTATGGGGTGATTGGTCAGTTTGGGGTGATGGTTCAGTTTGGTTTGATGGTTCAGTTGGGCTGATAGGTCATTTTGGGATGATGGGTAGTTTGGCGTGATGGGTCAGTTTGGGGTGATTGGTCAATTTGGGTTGATGGTTCAGTTTGGTGTGATGAGTAAGTTTGTGGTGATGGGACAGTGTTGGGTGGTGGTTCAGTTTGGGGTGATGGGGCAGCTGGGGTGAGGTGTCAGTTTGTCGGTGATGCGTCAGTTAGGGGTGATGGGTTAGTTTGTGTTGATGAATCAGTTTGGGATGATGAGTCAATTTGGGGTGATGACTCAATTTGTGGTGATGAATCAGTTTGGGGTGAAGGTTCAGTTTGTGGTGTTGGGTCAGTTTCGGGTGATGGGTCACTTTAGGATGATGGCCCAGTATGGGGTGATGGGTCAGTTTGTGGGTGATGAGTCAGTTTGGTGTGACGAGTCAATATTTGCTGATGAGTCAGTTTGGGGTGATGTGTCAGTATGACGTGATGAGTCAGGTTTGGGTGATGGATCAGTTTGTTGTGTTGGATCAGTTTCGGGTGATGGGTTAGTTTCAGGTGATGGGTCAGATTAGCGTGATTGGTCAGTTTGGGGGGATGGGTCAGTTTGTGGGATTGCGTCAGTTTGGCGTAATTGGTCTGTTTGGGTTGATGAGTCAATTTCGGTTGCTGAGTATATTTCGGGCGATGAGTCAGTTTGTGGTGATGGGTCAGTTAGGGGTGATGGGTCAGTTTGGGGTCATTGGTCAGTTTCGGGTGATGAGTCAGTGTGGGGTGATGACTCAATTTGGTTTGATGGATGTGTTTTTGGTGCTGAGGTCAGTTTGGGGTGATGAGTCAATTTATGGTGATGGGTCAGTGTGGGATGATGGGTCAGTTTGGGGTGATGGGTCAGTTTGGGGTGATGAGTCAGTTTGTCGGTGATGCGTCAGTTTGGGTGATGGGTTAGTTTGTGGTGATGAATCAGCTTGGGATGATGAGTCAATTTGGGATGATGGATCTGTTTTTGGTGATGAGTCAATTTGGGGTGATTAGTCAATTCGGGGTGGTCAGTCATTTTTTGATGATGAGTCTGTTTGTGGGTGGTGAGGCACTTTGGGGTGGTGGGTCACTGTGGGTTTATGGGTCAATTTGGAGTCATGGTTCACTTTCGGGTGATGCGTCAGTTTGGGGTGATGGTTCAATTTGTGGTCATGGTTCAGTTTCGGGTGATGAGTCAGTTTGGGGTGATGAGTCAGTTTGGGATGATGGGACTGTTTTTGCTGATAAGTCAGTTTGGCGTGATTGGTCAGTTTGGGGTGATGTGTCACTTTGGGGTGATAGTTTCGATTCGGGTGATGAGTCAATTTGGGGTGATGAGTTAGTTTGGGGTGATGGTTAAGTTTGGGGTGATAGGTCATTTTGGGGTGATGGGTCAGTTTGGGGTGATGGGTCAGTATGGCTAATGGGTCAATTTGGGTTGATGGGTCAGTTTGGTGTGATGAGTCAGTTTGTGGTGATGGTACAGTGTGGGGTGATGGGTCAGTTTGGGGTGATGGGTCAGCTGGGGTGCGGAGTCAGTTTGTCGGTGATGCGTCAGTTACGGGTGATGGGTTAGTTTGTGTTGATGAATCAGTTTTGGGTTATGGGTCACATTGGGGTGATGGGTCAGTTTGTGGGTGATGCGTCAGTTTGGGGTGATTGCTCAATTTGCGGTGATGATTCAATTTGGGGTGATGAGTATATTTCGGGCGATGAGTCAGTTTAGGGTGATGATTCAATTTGGGGTGATGAGTATATTTCGGGCGATGAGTCAGTTTGGGGTGATTTGTCAGTTTGGGGTGATGGTCAGATGGGGGTCATTGGTCAGTTTCGGGGGATGAGTCAGTTTGGAGTGATGAGTCAGTTTGGGATGATGGGTCTGTTTTTGGTGATGAGTCAGTTTTGGGTGATGGGTTAATTTGTGGTGATGAATCAGTTTGGCTGTGATGAGTCAGTTTGGGGTGATGCGTCAGTTTGGGGTGATGTGTCAGTTTGGGGTGATGAGTCAGTGTGTGGTGATGGGTCAGTTTGGGGTGATTGGTCAGTTTGGAGTGATGAGTCAGTTTGTCGGTGATGAGTCAGTTTGGGGTAATGGGTCAGTCTGTGGTGATGGGACAATGTCGGCTGATGGGTCAGATTATGGTGGTGGTTCAGATTGGGGTGATGTGTCAGTTTTTGGGTGATGCGTCAGTTTGGATGATTGGTCAGTTTGGGGTGATGAGTCAGTTTGGGGTGATGAGGCAGTTTGGGGTGATACTTCAGTTTGGGGCGATGAGTCAGTTTCGGGTGATAAGTCAGTTTAGGGTGATGGGTCAATTTGGGGGTGATGGGTCAGTTTGGGGTAATGAGTCAATTTGAGGTGATGGGTCAGTTTCGGGTAATGGGTCAGATTGCAGTGATAAGTCTGTTTGGTGTAATGGATCAGTTTTTGGTCATGATTCAATCTCTGGTGGTGCGTCAGTTTGGTGTGATGAGGCAGTTTGGGGTGATGGGTCAGTTTGGGATGATGGGTTAGTTTGGGTTGATGAGTCAATTTGGATTGATGGGTCTGTTTGGCGTGAAGAATCAGTTTGTGGGTGATGCGTCAGTTTGGGGTGATGGGTCAGTTTGTGATGATGAGTCAGTTTTGGGTGATGGTTCAGTTTGTGGTGATGGGTCACTTTGGGGTGATGGGTCACTTTCAGGTGATGGGCCAGTATGGGTTGATTGGTTAGTTTGTGGGTGATGACTCAGTTTGTTGTGATGAGTCAATAATGGGTGGTGAGTATATTTCGGGCGATGAGGCAGTTTGGGGTGTTGGGTCAATTTGGGATGATTGGTCAGATTGGGGTCATTGTTCAGTTTCGGGGGATGAGTCAGTTTGGAGTGATGAGTCAGATTGGGATGATGGGTTAATTTGTGGTGATTAATCAGTTTGGGGTCATGAGTCAGTTTGTGGCGATGTGTCACTTTGGGGTAATGATTCAGTTTGGGTGATGGGTCAATTTGGGATGATGGATCTGTTTTTGGTGATGAGTCAATTTGGGGCGATTAGTCAATTTGGGATGGTAGGTCATTTTTTGCTGATGAGTCAGTTTGTGTGTGATGAGTCAGTTTGGGGTGATGGGTCAATTTTGGCTGATGAGTATATTTCGGGCGATGAGTCAGTTTGGTGTGATGGGTCAGTTGGGGTGATGAGTCAGTTTGTGGGTGATGCGTCAGTTAGGGTCGATGGGTTAGTTTGTGTTGATGAATCCATTTGGGGTGATGATTCAGTTTGGGGTGTTGGGTCAGTTTCGGGTAATGGGTCAGTTTTGGGTGATGGATCAGATTGGGTTGATGGGTCAGTTTGTGGTGATGCGTCAGTTTGGGGTGATTGTTCAGTTTGGGGTGAAGAATCAATTTGGAGTGATGAGTATATTTCGGGCGATGAGTCAGTTTGGGATGATGGGTCAATTTGGGATCATTTGTCAGATTGGGATCATTGGTCAGTTTCGGGGGATGTGTCAGTTTGGAGTGATGAGTCAGCTTGGGATGATGGGTCTGTTTTTGGTGATGAGTCAGTTTGCTGTGATGGGTTAATTTGTAGTGATGAATCAGTTTAGGCTGATGAGTTAGTTTGGGGTGATGCTTCAGTTTGGGGCGATGTTTCAGTTTCTTGTAATGGGTCAGTTTTTGGTCATGAGTCAGTTTATGGTTGTGTGTCAGTTTGGGGTGATGAGTCAGTTTGGAGTGATGGGTCTGTTTGGGGTGATGAATCATTTTGTGGCTGATGCGTCAGTTTGGGGTGATGTGTCAGTTTGGGGTGATGAGTCAGTTGGGGGCGATGAGTCAGTTTGGGTGATGAATCAGTTTGGAGTGATGGTTCATTTTGGGATGTTGGGTCAATTTCGCGTGATTGGTAATTTTCGGGTGATGGGTCAGTTTAGGGTGACGGGTCAGATTGGGGTGATGGGTCAGTTTTTTGGGTGATGCGTCAGATTAGGGTGATTGGTCAGTTTGGTGTGATGTGTCAATTTGGGGTGATGAGTTGATTTCGGGCGATGAGCCAGTGTGGTGTGATTGGTCAGTTTGTGGTGATCGGTCATATTGGGATCATTGGTCAGTTTCGGGGGATGAGTCAGTTTTGTGTGATGAGTCAGTTTGGCAGGATGGGTCTGTTTTTGGTGATGAGTCAGTTTGGGGTGATGGGTTAATTTGTGGTGATGAATCAGTTTGGGGTGATGAGTCAGTTTAGGGTGATTGGTCAATTTGGGGTGATGGATCAGTTTGGGGTAATGAGTCAATTTGAGGTGATGGGTCAGTTTGGGGTAATGGGTCAGATTATAGTGATGAGTCAGTTTGGTGTAATGGGTCAATTTTTGGTCATGAGTCAGTCTCTGGTGGTGCTTCAGTTTGGGGTGATGAGGCAGTTTGGGGTGATGGGTCAGTTTGGGATGATGGTTCAGTTTGTGGATGATGCGTCAGTTTGGGGTGATGGGTCAGTTTGTGGTGATCGGTCATATTGGGATCATTGGTCAGTTTCGGGGGATGAGTCAGTTTTGTGTGTTGAGTCAGTTTGGCAGGATGGGTCTGTTTTTGGTGATGAGTCAGTTTGGGGTGATGGGTTAATTTGTGGTGATGAATCAGTTTGGGGTGATGAGTCAGTTTAGGGTGATGGGTCAATTTGGGGTGATGGATCAGTTTGGGGTAATGAGACAATTTGAGGTGATGGGTCAGTTTGGGGTAATGGGTAAGATTATAGTGATGAGTCAGTTTGGTGTAATGGGTCAATTTTTGGTCATGAGTCAGTCTCTGGTGGTGCTTCAGTTTGGGGTGATGAGGCAGTTTGGGGTGATGGGTCAGTTTGGGATGATGGTTCAGTTTGTGGATGATGCGTCAGTTTGGGGTGATGGGTCAGTTTGGGGTGATGTGTCAGTTTGAAGCGATGCGTCAGTTTGGGGTGATGAATCAGTTTGGGGTGACGGTTCAGTTTGGGGTGATGGGTCAGTATGTGGTGATGGGTCAGCTTTGGGTGATGAGTCACTTTCAGGTGATGGGCCAGTTTGGGGTGATGAGTCAGTTTGGGGTGATGAGTCAGTTTGGGGTGATGAGTCAGTTTGGGGTGATGCTTCAGTTTGGGGCGATGGGTCAGTTTAGGGTGATGGGTCAATTTGGGATGATGGATCAGTTTGGGGTAATGAGTCAATTTGAGTTGATGGGTCAGTTTGGGGTAATGGGTCAGATTAGAGTGATGAGTCAGTTTGGTGTAATGGGTCAATTTTTGGTCATGAGTCAGTCTCTGGTGGTGCTTCAGTTTGGGGTGATGAGGCAGTTTGGGGTGATGGGTCAGTTTGGGATGATGGTTCAGTTTGTGGATGATGCGTCAGTTTGGGGTGATGGGTCAGTTTGGGGTGATGTGTCAGTTTGAAGCGATGCGTCAGTTTGGGGTGATGAATCAGTTTGGGGTGACGGTTCAATTTGGGGTGATGGGTCAGTATGTGGTGATGGGTCAGCTTTGGGTGATGAGTCACTTTCAGGTGATGGGCCAGTATGGGGTGATGGGTCAGTTTGTGGGTGATGAGTCAGTTTGGTGTGATGAGTCAATTTGGGTTGATGAGTATTTTTCTGGCGATGAGTCACTTTGGGGTGTTCGGTCAATTTGAGATGATGGGTCAGATTGGGGTCATTGGTCAGTTTCGGGGGATGAGTCAGTTTGGAGTGAGGAGTCAGTTTGGGATGATGGGTTAATTTGTGGTGATGAATCAGTTTGGGGTGATGAGTCAGTTTGGGGCGATGCGTCAGTTTGGGGCGATGCGTCAGTTTGGGGCGATGTGTCAGTTTGGGGTGATGTGTCAGTTTGGGTGATGGGTCAATTCGGGGTGATGGCTCACTTTGGAGTAATGAGTCAGTTTGAGGTGATGGGTCAGTTTGGGGTAATGGGTCACATTGTAGAGATGTGTCAATTTGGTGCAATGGTTCAGTTATTGGTCATGAGTCAGTTTGGAATGATGAATCAGTTTGGGGTGATAGTTCAGTTTAGGGTGTTGCGTCGGTTTCGTGTGATGGGACATTTTCGGGTGATGGGTCTGATTGGGGTGATGGGTCAGTTTGTGGGTGATGCGTCAGTTTGGAGTGATTGGTCTGTTTGGGGTGATGAGTCAATTTGGATTGATGGGTCAGTGTGGCGTGATGGGTCAGTTTGGGGTGATGGGTTAGTTTGGAGTGATGAGTCAGTTTTTCGGTGATGCGTCAGTTTTGGGTGATGGGTTAGTTTATGGTGATGATTCAGTTTGGGGTGATGAGTCAATTTGGGATGATGGATCTGTTTTTGGTGATGTGTCAATTTGGGGCGATTAGTCAATTTGGGATGTTCGGTCATTTTTTGCTGATGATTCAGTTTGTGGGTGATAAGTCAGTTTGGGATGATTGGTCAATTTGGGGTGATGAGTTTATTTCGGGCGATGAGTCAGTTTGGGGTAATGGGTCAATTTTTGGGACAATGTGGGGTGATGGGTCAGTTTAGGGTGATGGGTCAGATTGGGGTGAAGGGTCAGTTTTTGGGTGATGCGCCAGTTTGGAGTGATTGGTCAGTTTGGGGTGATGAGTCAATTTGGATTGATGGGTCAGTTTGGAGTGATGAATCAGTTTGTCAGTGATGCGTAAGTTTTGGGTGACGGGTTAGATTGTGGTGATGAATCAGTTTGGGGTGATGAGTCAATTTGGGATGATGGAGCTGTTTTTCGTGATGAGTCAATTTGGGGCGATTAGTCAATTTGGGATGATAGGTCATTTTTTGCAAGTGAGTCAGTTTGTGGTTGATGAGTCAGTTTGGGGTGATGGGTCAATTTGGGGTGATGAGTATATTTCGGGCGATGAGTCAGTTTGGATTGATGGGTCAGTTTGTGGTGACGGGACAGTGTGGGGTGATAGGTCAGTTTAGGGTGATGGGTCAGATTGGGGTGATGGGTCAGTTTTTTGGTGATGCATCAGTTTGGAGTGATTGGTCAGGTTGGGGTGATGAGCCAATTTGGATTGACGGGTCAGTGTGCGGTGATGGGTCAGTTTGGGGTGATGGGTCAGTTTCAGTGAGGAATCAGTTTGTCGGTGATGCGTCAATTTTGGGTGATGGGTTAGTTTGTGGTGATGAATCAGTTTGTGGTGAAGAGTCAATTTGGGATGATGGATCTGTTTTTGGTGATGAGTCAATTTGGGGCGATTAGTCAATTTGGGATGGGAGGTCATTTTTTGCTGATGAGTCAGTTTGTGGGTGATGAGTCAGTTTGGGGTGATGGGTCAATTTGGGGTGATGAGTCAGTTTGTGGGTGATGCGTTAGTTAGTGGCGATGGGTTAGTTTGTGTTGATGAATCAGTTTGGGGTGATGATTCAAATTGGGGTGATGAGTCAGTTTGGGGTGATGCGTCAGTTTGGAGTGTTGGGTAATTTCGGGTAATGGGTCTGTTTAGGGTGATGGAACAGATTGGGATGATGGGTCAGTTTGTGGGTGATTCGTCAGTTTGGGGTGATTGGTCCGTTTGGGGTGATGGGTCAATTTGGGATGATTGGTCAGATTGGGGTCGTTGGTCAGTTTCGGGAGATGAGTCAGTTTAGAGTGATGAGTCATTTTGGGATGATGGGTCTGTTTTTGGTGATGAGTCAGTTTGGGGTGATGAGTCAGTTTGGGTTGATGCGTCAGTTTGGGGAGATGTGTCAGTTTGGGTTAATGGGTCAGTTTTTGGTCATGAGTCAGTTTGGGTGATGAATCAGCTTGGGGTGATGGTTCAGTTTGGGGTGTTGGGTCAATTTCGGGTGATGGGTCATTTTCGGGTGATGGGCCAGTTTAGGGTGATGGGTCAGATTGGGGTGATGGGTCAGTTTGTGGGTGATGCGTCAGATTGGGTGATTGGACAGTTTGTGGTGATGCGTCAATTTGGGGTGATGAGTATATTTCGGGCGATGAGTCAGGTTGGGGTGATTGTTCAGTTTGTGGTGATGGGTCATATTGGGATAATTGTTCAGTTTCGCGGGTGAATCAGTTTTGAGTGGTGAGTCAGTTTGGGATGATGGGTCTGTTTTTGGTGATGAGTCAGTTTGGGGTGATGGGTTAATTTGTGGTGATGAATCAGTTTCGGGTGATGAGTCAGTTTGGGGTGATGCGTCAGTTTGGGGCGATGTGTCAGTTTGGGGTGATAAGTCAGTTTGGGGTGATGAGTAAGTTTGGGATGATGCTTCAGTTTGGGGCGATGTGTCAGTTTAGAGTGATAAGTCAGTTTAGGGCGATGGGTCAATTTGTGGTGATGGGTCATGTTGGGGTAATGCGTCAGTTTGAGGTGATGGGTCTGTTTGGGGTAATGGGATAGATTGGAGTGATGAGTCAGTTTGCTGTAATGGGTCAGTTTTTGGTCATGAGTCAGTCTCTGGTGGTGCGTCAGTTTGGGGTGATGGGTCAGTTTGTGGGTGATTCGTCAGTTTGGGGTCATTGGTCAGTTTCGGGTGATGAGTCAGTTTGGGATGATGGGTCTGTTTTTGGTGATATGTCAGTTTGTGGTTATTGGTCAGTTTGAGGTTATGTTTCACTTTGTGTTGATGTTTCACTTTGGGGTGATGGTTCAGATTGGGGTGATGGGTCAGTTTGGGCTGATGGGTCAGTTTTGGGTGATGTGTCAGTTTGTGGGTGATGCAATAGTTTGGGGTGATGAGTCAGTTTGGGGGAGATGCGTCAGATTGGGGCGATGGGTTAGTTTGTGTTGATGAATCAGTTTTGGGTGATGATTCAATTTGGGTGATGAGTCAGTTTGGGGTGATGCGTCAATTTGGGGCGATGAATCAGTTTGGGGTGATGGTTCAGTTTGTGGTGTCGGGTCAGTTACGGCTGATGGGTCAGTTTAGGTTGATGGGTCATATTGGGGTGATGGTTCAGTTTGTTGGTGATGCGTCAGTTTGGGGTGATTGCTCAGTTTGGGGTGATGAGTCAATTTGGTGTGATGAGTAAATTTCCGGCGATATGTCATTTTGAGTAGATGGGTCAGTTTGGGGTGATGGGTCAGATTGGGGTCATTGGTCAGTTTCGGGGGATGAGTCAGTTTGGAGTGATGAGTCAGTTTGGGATGATGGGTCTGTTTTTGGTGATGAGTCAGTTTGGGGTGATGGGTTAATTTGTGGTGATGATTCAGTTTGGGGTGATGAGTCAGATTGGGGTGATGGGTCAATGTGGGATAATGGGTCAGTTTGGGGTAATGAGTCAGTTTGAGGAGATGACTCAGTTTGTGGTAATGGGTCAGATTGTAGTGATGAATCAGTTTGGTATAATGGCTCAGTTTGGGGTGATGGGTCAGTTTGGGGTGATGCGTCAGTTTGGAGTGATGAGTCTGTATGGGGTGATGAATCAGTTTTTGGGTGATGCTTCAATTTGGGGTAATGTGTCAGTTTGGGGTGATGAGTCAGTTTGGGGCGATGAGTCAGTTTGAGGTGATGAATCAGTTTGGGGTGATGGTTCAGTTTGGGGTCTTGAGTCCTTTTCGGGTGATGGGTCACTTTATGGCGATGGGTCAGATTGGGGTGATGGGTCAGTTTGTGGGTGATGGGTCAGTTTGGGGTGTTGTGTGAGTTTGGTGTGATAGGTCAGTTTGGGATGATGGATTAATTTGTACGTGATGGGTCAGTTTTTGGCTGCTGGGTCGGTTTAAGGTGATGGGTCTGTTTGGGGGTGATGGGTCGGTTTGGGTGATGGGTCAGTTTGGTGTGATTGGTCAGTTTGGGATGATGGGTCAGTTTGTGATTGATGGGTTAGTTTGTGGGTGATGGGTCAGTTTGGGGCTGATGGGTCAATGTGGGATAATCGGTCAGTTTGGGGTAATGAGTCAGTTTGAGGAGATGACTCAGTTTGTGGTAATGGGTCAGATTGTAGTGATGAATCAGTTTGGTATAATGGGTCAGTTTTTGGTCATGAGTCAGTCTCTGGTGGTGCTTCAGTTTGGGGTGTTGAGTCAGTTTGGGGTGATGGGTCAGTTTGGGATGATGGGTCAGTTTGGGGTGATGCGTCAGTTTGGAGTGATGAGTCTGTATGGGGTGATGAATCAGTTTGTGGGTGATGCGTCAGTTTGGGGTAATGTGTCAGTTTGGGGTGATGAGTCAGTTTGGGGCGATGAGTCAGTTTGAGGTGATGAATCAGTTTGGGGTGATGTTTCAGTTCGGGGTCTTGAGTCCTTTTCGGGTGATGGGTCAGTTTATGGCGATGGGTCAGATTGGGGTGATGGATCAGTTTGTGGGTGATGGGTCAGTTTGGGGTGTTGTGTCAGTTTGGTGTGATAGGTCAGTTTGGGATGATGGATTAGTTTGTACGTGATGGGTCAGTTTTTGACTGCTGGGTCAGTTTAGGGTGATGGGTCTGTTTGGGGGTGATGGGTCGGTTTGGGTGATGGGTCAGTTTGGTGTGATTGCTCAGTTTGTGTTGATGGGTCAGTTTGTGATTGATGGGTTAGTTTGTGGGTGATGGTTCAGTTTGGGGCTGATGGGTCAGTTTCTGTGATGGGTCAGTAAAGCGTGATGGGTCAGTTTGTTGGTGATGGGTCAGTTTGTGTGTGCTCGATCAGTTTGGCGTGATGGTCAGTTTGGGGGAAATGGGTCAGTTTAGTTTATGAGTCAGTTTTAGGTGATGAGTCACTTGGGGGTGATGGATCAGTTTGGGGTGATGTTTCAGTTTGTGGGTGATGGGTCCGTTTGGGGTGATCGGTCAGTTTTGTATGATGGCGCAGTTTTTGGTGATTTGTCAGTTTGGAGTGAAGGGTCTGTTTGTGGTAATGGGGCAGTTTGTGGTGATGGGGCAGTTTGGCGTGACGTGTCAGTTTGTAGCTGATGGGTCAGTTTGGGGTGATGGGTCAGTTTGGGGCGATGAGTCAGTTTGGAGTGATGAATCAATTTGGGGTGATGATTATATTTCGGGCGATATGACATTTTGGGGTGATGGGTCAGTTTGCGTTGATGGTTCAGATTGGGGTCATTGGTCAGTTTCGGAGGATGAGTTAGTTTGGAGTGATGGTTCAGTTTGGGGTGTCGGGTCAGTTACGGCTGATGGGTCAGTTTATGGTGATGGGTCATATATGGGTGATGGATTAGTTTGTGGGTGATGCGTCAGTTTGGGGTGATTGCTCAGTTTGGGGCGATGTGTCAGTTTGAGGTGATGAGTCAGTTTGGAGTGATGGGTCAATTTGGGGTGCTGGGTCAGTTTGGGGTAATGAGTCAGTTTGAGGTGATGGGTCAGTTTGTGGTAATGGGTCAGATTGTAGTGATGAGTCAGTTTGGTGTAATGGGTCGGTTTTTGGTCATGAGTCAATCTCTGGTTGTGGGTCATTTTGGGGTGATGAGTCAGTTTCGGGTGATGGGTCAGTTTGGGATGATGGTTCAGTTTGGAGTGATGAATCTGTTTGGGGTGATGATTAAGTTTGTGGGTGATGCGTCAGTTGGGGTGATGTGTCATTTTGGTGTGATGAATCATTTTCTGGCGAGGAGTCAATTTGGGGTGATGTATCAGTTTGGTGTGTTGGTTCAGTTTGGGGTGTTGGATCCTTTTCGGGTGATGGGTCAGTTTAGGGTGATGGGTCAGATTGGTGTGATGGGTCAGTTTGTGGGTGATGCATCAGTTTGGGGTGATGGGTCAGTTTCGGGTGATGAGTCAGTTTTTGGTGAGGGGTCAATTTGTGGGTGTTGGGTCAGTTAAGGGTGATGGGTCAATTTGGGGTGATGTGTCAGTTTGGGATGCTGGGTCAGTTTTTGGTGATGTGTCAGTTTGGGGTGATTGGTCAGTTTGTGGTAATGTTTCAGTTCGTGGCTGATGGGTGAGTTTGTGGTGATGGGTCAGTTTTGTATAATGGCGCAGTGTTTGGTGATGTGTCAGTTTGGGGTGAGGGGTCTGTTTGGGGTAATGGGGCAATTTGTGGTGATGCTGCAGTTTGGGGTGACGGGTCAGAATTAGTGATGGGTAAGTTTGGGGTGATGGATCATTTTGGGGGTGATGGGTCTTTTTCGGGTGATGCCTCAGTTTGTGGGTGATGGGTCAGTTTGGGGTGTTGGTTCTGTTTGGTGTGATAGGTCAGTTTGGGATGACGGATCATTGTGTGCGTGATGGGTCAGTTTGTGGGTGATCGGTCAGTTTGGGGTGATGGGTCAGTTTGTAGTTGATGGGTTAGTTTGTGGGTGATGGGTCAGTTTGGGGCTGATGGGTCAGTTTCGGTGACGGGTCAGTTTTGCGTGATGGGTCAGTTTGTTGGTGATGGGTCAGTTTGTGTTTGATCGCTCAGCTTGGCATGATGGGTCAGTTTGGGGAAAATGGGTCAATTTAGTTTATGGGTCAGTTTTCGGTGATTAGTCAGTTGGGGGTGATGTTTCAGTTTGGGGTGATGTGTCAGTTTGTGGGTGATGGGTGAGTTTGGAGTGATGGATCAGTTTTTTTTATCATGGCGCAGGTTTTGGTGGTGTGTCAGTTTGGGGTGAAGGGTCTGTTTGGGTTAATGGGGCAGTTTGTGGTGATGGGGCAGTTTGGGGTGACGGGTCAATTTGTAGCTGATTGGTCACTTTGGGGTGATGCATCAGTTTGGGGTTGATGGGTCATTTTCGGGTGATGGGTCAGTTTGTGGGTGATGGGTCAGTTTGGGATGTTGGGTCAGTTTGGTGTGATAGGTCAATTTGTTGATGATGGGTCAGTTTGTGTGTGATCGCTCAGTTTGTGGTGATGGTTCAGTTTGGGGGAAATGGGTCAGTTTAGGTTATGGGTCAGTTTGGTGTGATGGGTCAGTTTGTGTGTAATCGATCAGTTTGGGATGATGGATCAAGTTTTGTAATGGATCTGTTTGTGGGTGAATTGTCAATTTGTGGGTGATGGGTCAGTTTAAGGTGATGGGTCCGTTTGGGGTGATGGGTCAGTTTCGGGTGATGAGTAAGTTTTTGATGAGGAGTTAATTTGTGGGTGTTGGGTCAATTTAGTGTGATGGGTCAATTTGGGGTGATGTGTCATTTTGGGATGATGGGTCAGTTTTTGTTGATGAGACATTTTGGGGTGATGCGTTAGTTTGGTGTGATGGGTCAGTTTTGTATGATGGCGCAGTTTTTGGTGATATGTCAATTTGGGGTGAAGGCTCTGTTTGGGGCAAAGCGGCAGTTTGTGGTGATGGGGCAGTTGGGGGGGACCTGTCAGTTTGTAGCTGATGGGTCAATTTGATGTGATTGGTCAGTTTGGGGTTGATGGTTTACACTTCAAGATTTCAGACAGTTATTGTTGCTCAAAAGCAGTAATCTCAGGAGTGTTACCAGTGCTACCTGCCATTCAGAGTAGGATTCGCAGGATCACTCAGATGAATACGTGGCTTGAGGAGTGGTACAGCAGGGAGGGATTCAAATTCCTTGGACATTGGAACCGGTTCTGGGGGAGCTGGGACCAGTACAAACCGGACGGTCTGCACCTGGGCAGGATCGGAACCAATGTCCTCGGGGGAGTGTTTGCTAGTGCTGTTGGGGAGGAATTAAACTAATGTGGCAGGGAGATGGGAACCTATGCAGGGAGACAGAGGGACGTACAATGGGAGCAGAATCAAACGGTGGATAGAAGAAAAGTAAAAGTGGAGGGCAGAGAAACCGAAGACAAAAAGCAAAAGGGGCCACATTACAGCGAAATTCTAAAGGGGCAATGTATGTTTGAAAGACAAGCCTGAAGGCTCTCTGCCTCAATACGAGGAGCATTCAGAATAAAGTGGACGAATTAACTGTGCAGATAGCAGTTAACCGGTATGATATAATTGGCATCACGTAGACATGGGTTCAGTGTGACCAAGGCTGGGAACTCAAAATCCAGGGGTATTGAACATTTAGGAAGGAGAGAAGGTAAGATAAAGGAGACGAGGTGGCATTGCTGATTTAAGAGGAAATTAATGCAATAGGAAGAAAGGACATTAGCTTGGATGATGTGAGATCGGTATGGGTGGAGCTAAGAATTACCTAAGTGCAGAAAACGCTAGTGGGAGTTGTTTACAGACCAACAAACAGTAGTTGTGAGTTTGTGGACAGCATCAAAAAAGGTATTAGGGATGCATGCAATAAAGGTACAGCAGTTATCATGGGTGACTTTAATCTACATATTGATTGGGCTAACCAAACTGGTAGCAATGCGGTGGAGGAGGATTTCGAGTTTATTAAAGATGGTTTCCTAGAACAGTATCTCGAGGAACCAACTAAGGAGCTGGCCATTCGAGACTGGGTGAGGAGTAAGGAGAAGGAATAATTATCAATCTTATTATGCGAGACCCCTTGGGGAAGAGTGACCATAACATGGTAATATTCGTTATTAAGATGGAGAGTGACACAGTTAATTCAGAAACTAGGCTTCTGAATTTAAAGAAAGTAAAAACTTCGATGGTTTGAGGCGTGATTTGGCAAGAATAGATTGGAAAATGATACTTAAAGGGCTGACGGTAGATAGGCAATGACAATCATTTGAAGATCACATGTATGAACATCAGCAATTGTACATACCTGCCTGGAGTAAAAATAAAACGTGAAGTTGGCTCGACCGTGGTAAACAAGGGAAATTAAGGATAGTGTTCAATCCAAAGAAGAGGCATATAAATTGGCCAGATAAAGAAGCAAACCTCAGATGTGGCAGAAATTTAGAATTCAGCAGAGGAGGACAAAGGTTTGAATTAAGAGGGGTAAAATAGAATACAAGAATAAGCTTGCCGAGAACTTAAAAACTGACTGCAAAAAATTCTATCGTTTAGTGAAGAGAAAAAGATTAGTGAAGCCAAACGTAGGTCCATTGCAGTCAGATTTAGCTGAATTGAAAATGGGGAACAAGGGAATGGCAGACCAATGGAACAAATACATTGTTGTTGCCTTCACGAAGGAAGTCACACATAACCTTCCCGAAGTACAAGGTGACCGAGGGTCTAGTGAGAAGGAGGAACTGAAGGATAAATTTATAAGGTGGGAAACTTTGTTTGGAAAATTGATGGGTTTGAAGGCGATAAATTCCCGTGCCCTGATAGTCTGCATCCCAGAGTACTTAAGCAAGTGGCCCGAGAAATAGTGGATGCATTGCTGACCATTTTCTAACAGTCGTTCCACTCTGGATCAGTTCCTTTGGACTGGAGGGTAGCTAATCAGGCATCACTTTTTAAAAAGGAAGGGAGAGCGAAAGCGGGTAATTATAGACTGGTTGGCCTGACATCAGTAATGGGGAAAATGTTGCAATCAATTATTAAGGATTAAATAGCAGCGTGTTTGGAAAGAAGTGACAGGAACGGTCCAAGTCAGCATGGATTTATCAAGCAGAAAGCATGCTTGACAAAACTTCAGGAATTTTTTGAGGATGTAACTTGTAGAAGGGATAAGGGAGAACCAGTGGATGTGGTGTATTTGGACTTTCAATAGGCTTTTGACAAGCTTTCACCCGAGAGATTCGTGTGCAAAATCAAAGCACATGATATTGATGGTAAGGTACTGAGGTGGATACAGAACTGGTTGGCTGACAGGAAGCAGAGAGTCGGGATAAACGGGTCCTTTTCAGAATGGCAGGTAGTGACTAGTAGAGTGCCTGCAGGGCTCAGTGCTGAGACCCCAGCTCTTTGCAATGTAAATAAATGATTTAGATCAAGGAAATGAGTGTAATATCTCAAAGTTTGCAGATTACACTAAACTGGGCGGTGGTGTGAGCTATGAGGGGACGCTATGAGGCTGCAGGGTGATTTGGACAGGTTCGGTGAAAGGAAAAATGCATGGCAGATGCAGTATAATGTAGATAAATGTGAGGTTATCCACTTTGCGGGCAAAAACGCGAAGACAGAATATTAGCTGAATGGCGGCAGATTAAAAAAGTAGTGGTGTAACGATACCTTGGTGTCCTATTTCATCAGGCATTGAAATTTGGCATACAGGTACAGCAGGCGGTGAAGAAGCAAAATGGTATTTTGGCCTTCATAGCTAGGGAATTTGAGTATTGGAGAACGGAGGTCTTACTGCAGTTGTACAGGGTCTTGGTGGGGCCTCACCTGGAATATTGTGTTCAGTTTTGGTCTCCTAATCTGAGGAAAAACATTCTTGCTATTGAGGGAGTGCAGCGCACGTTCACCAGAATGAATCCCGGAATGGCTGAACTGACATATGAGGAGTTCAGAACGATGAGAGGGGATCTCCTAGAAACAAATATAAATCTGACGGAACGGGAAATGTTAGATTCTGGAAGAATTTTCCTGATGCTGCGGAAGTTCAGAACCAGGGGACACAGTCTCACGTTAAGGGGTAGACCATTTAGGACTGAGATGAGGAGAAACTTCTTCATTCAGAATATTGTTAATCTGTGGAATTCCCTGCCGCAGAGAGTTGTTGATGCCAGTTTATTGGATATATTCAAGAGCAAGTTAGATATGGCCCTTATGGTTAAGGGGTTCAAGGGGTATGGAGAGAAAGCAGTAAAGTGCTACTGAGGGAATGATGAGCCTTGATCTTATTGAATGGTGGTGTAGGCTAGAAGGGCCGAATGGCCGACTCCTGCACCTATATTCTATGTTTCTATCTTTCTATGTTTCACGAGAATGATACCGGGGCGAATTAATATTAATTGGGAGGACAGATTACATAAATTAAACTTATTACATTCCCTCGAGGATAGAAGATGAAGGAGGCATCTAGCTGTGATGATTAGGAAGATTAAAGTACATAATATGGGAGATAGTGAGCATTTATTTCCTCTGGGGAGGAGGGGGGGCGGTGTCCAGAACATAAGCTTAAACTTAGTACTCGGCATTTCAGTGCTCCAGTCATGAAACACTTTTTTACATAATGAACATTGTAAATTTCGTAAATCCTTCCCCCAAAAGTAATTGAGGGTACAGATCAGTTGAAAATTTCAAAACTGTCGGTGATCGATGTATGTTACATGATTTTGTTATGAGTAGCAGAATCAAGTCAGGTAGATAAAGTCAAGTTACACATCAGCCAGGATCTAACTAACTGGTGGCATTGGCTCGAGGCGCTGAAACACCTAGTCGTGATACTATGTTCCAATAATTATGCTCATGTTTTATCAAGTGAAATTGATATGTCACTTTATTATAGTTTATACTTTCTGGAGTACTGAGGTGTATTCTTGGAAAGCCATCGTCGACATGCCTTGTAAGTATCTGCATAATAACTCACCATTTAAACAAAACAAGCCATTCTGTGGAATACTAAACTAATTTGAATTTCTGTTTGCTGAGCTGATTATTTCCTTCTGTAAAACATTGCCGTAAACTTGGCTTGTTCATATAAGTGGTAACCCCTCTAATGCGTAGATCTTGGGGATGTAATTGAAGAATTGCAGGCGAGAAAATCAAGCGATAATGAATCGGTTACCCTTCAGACGTCAGCCTCGATATTCAGTTCCAGTGGATTCATAATCGATATTTTCTGTTTTACGCTCAATGTGGGTAAAATCGGACTTTGTTGATGGTAAAGTGGTGATAGCGAGTCGGCAGCCCCTTTTAAAATCTACCACAAAATTGTTTCCACTTTAAGCGCCGTTATAATTCCAGACACTTATTGGAATTTCATTTTTACTGGGCAATAGTATTAAGGCGCTTTGGACCCAGGACGAGCGGTACAGTTAAGCTAAATTTCAGAAACAATCTAATTGAATGGTGGAACAGTTTCGAGAGGCTGAATTGCATCCAAAAGTTCCTAACTTCCTCTGTCCCCGATAATTGGTTAGCCGAGATTGTCCATGTAATTATGTTATTATTTGTTCAGTTGACTCTACCGCTGACCAGTGTAGTTTCCCCGCTAGTCACACCACTCAGCTGGCTCAGCAAAATCCAAGATGAAAAAGACGTTATCCTCTACTAATTAGATTGATATAAAGCCCACACTTTCTGTTGTCATTAAAGGCATCTACATAGCCTGCAATAATAGGTCAAATGTTTATTCCAGAAAGAAACATCGAATTTGACTGCCCTTTCAAAGAGCCGGCACAGACATTCTGGTCGCCTTGTGGGCTGTAAGATTCTATGATTCTATGGTTTTGCAATAAGTGCGTTTTGTATAGAATTTGGAATTACATATATGGTTTACACTAGAGTTTCCACCCAGACAAATAATGGCTTGGTAAAGATTTAATCAATTCATATATTTTAGTAATTTTTGCATATTCTTCAAAGGTGGCGACGTGTCTGGCGTTGAATGCGATATGTACCCTTCTTGGCGCAGCCAATCTGGTCCTGTTGTTCATTTACTTCGTGGTTAGAATCCCTCATATTATCTGCCCTTCGAGAGGTGTCGGCGATTTTAGGGACCTTAATTTGGTTGCAAGTACAGAATTGTATTTACCCTATTCCCCCTTTGAGATATATTATTGAATCTGCTTCAACCACGCTTTCAGACAATGCATTAGAGATCACAGCAACTCGCTGCCTATTGTTGGTATTCATTTCACCTCTGGGCCCTTCGCCAATGATGTTAACTCTATTTCTGGGTACCGACCGGTCTGCCACTGAAATCAGATTCTCCTTTTTTTATCTATCAAATTCCTACATGATTTTGATTATTTCTTTCAAGTTTTCAATTAACATCATTTGCTGTATGGAGAACAAATCCAGTTCTCTCGTCTCCCCACGTTACTGAAGATTTTTAATCTTTGGTATATTTCTATAAAATATCATCTTCACCCCCTCGAGGCTTTCACATCCTTCCGAAAGTGTGTTGCCTCGAATTGGCCACAGTACGCCAGCTGACGACGAATACTTTTGTATTAAAGGACTTTCATAACTTGTTAATACATGAATATGAGTTTATAATCAGCATTCACTCGGGCATATTATGGTTGCTTGCACAATTGAATACTTTCCAACAAAAATAATTCAGATTGCCCTTCACAGCATAGCTTTGCGCCGGTTTCCATTTCGCACGCGCATGCAGGTGTAATAAAACCAATGGTCAGCGGATCAACTTGAGAGAGATGCCGTGAGAAATCACTTAAGGAGGCGTTCTTAAAACTTTGGGGGTTTTCATATTACGAGGTGTAACCACAACACAAAGTCGAGTCAGCGTTACATTGGGATCAGGGAACATTCTGCAAACTGCTGTATATTGGAAACGAATTTGAAGTTGATATAAATCTTCAGAGATACTTTTTAAATTCAATGAAAATCCCAAAATAGCTAACAAAAAGATTTATTACATAGGTAGTGTGAATCATGTTTTCCATCGAGAAATTAAGGAGACGCTGATTCCAATGGCATACGGTCGGCAAGAAGAGGACACAGATACAATGTAATTGGCAAATGAAATGAGCGGGGAGATGTGGCGAACTGTTTTTGACGCAACGGCCTGTTCTGATCTGTAATGACTAAAAGGATGGCGGAAGCAGACTGAATAATAACTTTCAAAAGGGAACTGGATAAATAGTTGAATGGAAAATCATGCGGGGCTGTGGGCAAAGGACTTGAGGCTGTGTCAAATTTCGCTATCTCTTTCAAGGTGCAAGCACAGGCCTAATAGACTCCTTCTCTGCTGCACCATGCTATGATTTTATGAATTGGCACTGCGTAGATTCAAAGAGTCTTCGGCCTGTCCGCACATTCCATGTGCACAACCGATTCTAACATTTCCAATTATATATTGAGCTGTTCACATTTGTGACGAGCAGAGGTTAAGCTGTAATTACATACGATGGCATGGGATGGCGCAGTCGGACCTCCGTTTTGCGGCTGCCCCCTGCTCATCCGTTGGTGCAGTGGAGCTTCAATTAATTGCTCTTCTACAGTTCCAACATTGCGGTCAGTGTTGTTATCTAAGCGCACAGCTCAAACTCGCAAACGGGGCTGAATAATATTTCCACGCCCTGGACAATTAATTTCCTCCACCGCACTGAAATATGCTTTCTGCTGAATACATATTGTCGGTGCCCTGAGGGTGCTCACCTAATATTGAGACAATGGGGTGAAATTAGTCTGCGATAAGCTCCTCTAAATTTTATTTTCCATTGAATTCAATTAGAATGAAAAATGTGGAGCAGCGTACAACGGGCTTCCGATGCACGTTTCGCAAAACTAACAGATATCACCTTAATTCCCAATGTTTTTTGTTCGCCCACAATCGGCGAATCTTTAAGCTTCGATTTCATATTATCCTTAAATTGTGCTGTTGCTGTATGTATGACAGTTCTCATTGCCTGAAGTCGTCGTATTTCTGACGGTCCTGAACATGTCCTTGCTCCTGATCCTGGATACACCGTTTCAGTCTTATGCACTTTATCTGCCTGCTGGCATTGTTGGATCTGTCGCTATCAATTTTCGTATCCATTGTTGTAGGCATGGAATTGTGGAAATATTCGATAATACAAGTCAATAAGGTTTGTAATTACAAAACAAAATTAACAATCAATATTTACGGTTCTGCTGAATATTGACGCTAAAAATGCATAACTTAGCTTTTATAGTCCAAATGTATTCCAATGAGAAATAATAAACCAGGATTTACAGTAGCCAGCAGCAAACCGCGCTCTCCATGCACTAGACATATTTTTGGTAAGTCAGGAAGCAAGGATCAAGGAGTGGATATTTTTGACCTCGGGCCAGGGAGAATCACGTTTGAATATTATTAAACTGAATGATGCACTACTATGTTTTTTCCTTGGCTGCGTTCCTAGCATGTGGCTATCGCTGGCAAGGCCAGCATTTATTGCCCATTCCTATTGGTCCTTGAGAAGGGGGTGGTGAGCCACCTTTTGGAAATGTTGCAATGCGCATGATGAACGTACTCCCATAATGCTGATCGAGAGGTATTTCCAGGATTTTGACCCAGTAATGATGAAGTAATATCCATAAGATTTCAGGTTTGAATGGTATGTACCTTGCAGGGGAACGTGGAAGTGACACTGTTCGCATGCACTGAATGCCATTGTACTGAGAGGATGCTGGTTTGCGAGGTGCTGATGAAAAAACCTTGGCGAGTTTATGTCGATCACAGCAGATGGTCCACACGGCAGCCAAGGGGCGACGTTGGTGGAGGGCGTGAATGTTTGTTGTGTTGGATGTCGCGCCAATCATGGGGTACTGACAATTTTGGATGCTGTCCAACTTCTTGAGTGTTGTTGGAGCTGCACTCATCCACGTAACTGAGAAGTATTCCATCACACCCGTGACTTGTTCCATCATGCTCCTAACTTGTGCATTGTAGATTTGTAGGATTTTGCGGTATCATGGTGTGAATACCAAGCATTTGATTTGCTTTTGTGGCCACAGTATTTATGTGACTGATTATTTATGTTTCAGGTTAATGGTGAACCCCAGGTTGTTGAATGTGGGAGATTTAGCGATGCTAATGGATGTTGAATTTCAAGGCACGGTGTTTAGACTCACGCCTTTTGGAGATAGTCATTATCAGGTTCCTGTATGGCGCAAATGATACTTGCCACCTATCAGACCAATCCTGATTGACGTCCATGTCTTGCTGCATGCGGGTATGGACGGCTTCATTTTCTAAGGAATTGAGAATGGTACTCAACACTGTGTAATTACCAGAAAATATCCGCACTTCTGACCTTATGATGGAGGGAAGGTCATTGAGGAAGCAGTTGCAGATGTTTTTACCCAGGACACTGCCCTGAGGAACTCCTAAAGCGATGTCCTGGGTGAGATGTTTGAACTCCAACAACCACAATCAAATTCCTTTCTGCTTGGGCGGACTCCAGCCAGTGCAAATTTGAACTCCGTGATTTCCATTGACTTTACTTTTACAGGGCCTCCTTGATGTCAATTCTTGTTAAGGGCAATCACTCTCACTTCACCTCCAGGATTCAGCTCTTTTTCCCATGTTTGGAACAAGGATGTAATGAGGTTTGGAGCTGAGAAACTGAGCATCGGTGAGCAGGTGATTGGTATGCAAAGGCTGCTTGTTGGCACTGTTTACGACACTTCCATCAGTTGCTGATGACTGAGATAAGACTGATGGGACTAAAGTTGGTTGAATTGAATTTTTCCTGCTTTTTGTAGACAAGTCATACATGAGCAGATTTACACATAGTCTGCTAGATATTAATGTCGTAGCTGCACTGTTGAATCTTGGTTAGAGGCGGGCTTCGTCAGGACCACAAGTATTTTGCATGATAGCAGATGTAGAAGGGACCAATAGGCTTCTTGTATCCAGTGCGCTCACGCGCTTCTTGATATTACATGGAACAAATCAAATTGGCTGAAACTGGATTCCATTTACTTTCTACGACTTTTTGTACTTGAAGTTGCAGTAAATATAGTTTCCAATGTTTTGGCGACTTCTCCAGGGCATCTGCGCCCCCTCTCCTTAAACAATAACATTGATGGTTTGAAATAAACAGCATGAATTGTAAAACAGGAATTTAATTCAGAATAGTGAATGCAATGTCAAATCGGATATTCAAAGCAAAATGAAAAAGGGAACGAAATATTGAATTTAGAGAGAGAATATAGAAACAGAAAGACATGTCAATGAATTGTGTCGATTTTTTAGTTTTTAAAATAATTTCCATCCACAATTAAAATCTGAAGACATTAATATCCGCATTCAGAAAAATTAATCATCAGTATTGGAGAGGCCAATTGGCAGAAAAGAAAACTTATCACACCACAGAAAATGGTACATGGACTGATATGGATAATCTCTAGTTTTCTGTGCCGAGATTAATCCCTCTCTACCATGCAAATACAAGAAAGTCACGCAGCTCAACACATTTGATTGGGGAGCCAGAAAGCAAGATACCATTTTCGAGCACCTTATACAATAGTGGTGGATCTCGGAAGCAACTCCATGTTTTCGCATTGAACTGCACATCTGTGAAGGCTCGAAATAGCTTCCAATTGATGATTAAATAACAGAGTGTCATTAGCCTCACCATTATTTTACAGTAAATCCTAGATATTTTAATGTATGCCGCAACTATAATTTATTGGTGAAGTTCACACAGTACGTGTAGGAAATCACCAAACATCAGCTTGTTTGTTTGCTTATTTTTGTATTTCTTTGTTCAATTATTTACGGTTTTTCAACAATTTAATTTTCCTACCCAGCCTTCCGATGAGCCTACTGATCAGCACGGCCCCATTCAAACACCAGCATCCAACTTCCAAACTAAAACAGTCTGATTGCACCTGCGTGAAAGAAAAGCTTCCAATAATACTAATGAAGAACGGAGAAATGGAATCATCACAGATAACATTGAATGGAGAGAATTCAGAATTGGTGCAGTATCTACAGAAATACGAGGAGGGTCTTTATAAAGTAAAAATCGAATTTTAAATAGATGCAGAAATCTAGAGGCCTGGAGTTCAGGAACAAAAATCTTTGATAGTGCTAGGACAAGCTAACACAGCTACTCACAAGTATACGGCTTAATTAGCTTTGTGAATAAAGGCACAGAGTACAAAAGCATGAAGATTATGTGAAATCTCTGCCAATCATTGATTAGGCTACAGTGGCACATTGTGTCCAAATCTAGATACCAAACATTAGGAAGGATATTAAGGCCTTGGAGAGGGTGCAGAGGAGATTTACTAGATGTTTTGCAGGGATGCTCTGTTTTAGTAATGTGGAAAGCCAATAGAGCTGGGATTATTCTACTTCGAGCAGTGAAGCTAAGGGTAGATTTAATAGAGTTGTTCAAAATTATGAGGCGCTTTGATCGAATAAATGAGGAGAAGCTATTATCACTGACAGCTTAGTACTTCACCAGAAAACATAGATTTAATGCAATTAGCAAAAGTTTTTGAAAATTACGTGGAGAAAAACATTTTAACAGCGATATGTTATGATCTGGAACGCACTGCCTGAAATTGAGGTGGAAGCAGATGCAATAATAACCTTCAAAATATAAGTGGATTTAAAATTAAAACGGGAAAAGTTGCATTGTTGAGGGGAAAGTGCAGGGACGAGGGTACAATTGGATAACTCTTTCCGAAAGCCAGTATAGGTACGATTGGCCGACCGACCTTTTCTGTGCTTTATAATTCTGTGATTGTATGATTGAATATGAAGTCACTTTGTGTCGTGGCGTCTAAATCCAGTTCATGTTTGGCCTCAATTTTTTAACCGAAAAACACGTGTGAAGCTAAGAGCAAATTCTGAAAAAACAACATATTAATAAACAGACAAAAAAGAAATCTGAATGCTGTGATAGCGGTTTATATAGTGGGAAACTTATTCTGTTATACAACAGTAACCAGCTCCAATTCTTTGGTCTTTCTACAGTGCAAAAAGTTGTTGATCTATGATGCAGAAATGCACTTTTCAAATAAACCGTCAACGGCGCTATTAATTTGTTGACATAAGGCGTCTATTTTTCTCCCTACACCTCCTGCCAATTCCCCCGCCTCACCTTTCACCCACGAGGAGCTACGTTATTTTTTGGTGGCAACCGACCTGTCTGGCAAAGGCTGGGTAACCACTGTACATTTCTGAGCATGTGCGGTAAGTGTTTACGCATATGTGGACATGTACTTTCTCCACACATCACTTAAACACATTTACTTTTATCATTACAATCTGGGCGGCAATCTGGCAGGTTACGCTGGAAAACCAGTTTTACCCACGTTCCTCCCCCTCCACCAGCGCCACTTATTTCACTCCCTCGTTGCCTTCAATGAGGGCAACATTAGGCGACGTGAATAAACAGCATTCAAACGATTCCATCAGCTTCCCGACTGCCAAGTTATGTCAAAATTGCAAGAAAGGCATCGTTTCCCTATACCTCCTTCCAAAGGATTCTGTGCCAATCTCGAGTCTGGGATATTACTACTTTGTCTGTCTTAGCAAATGGTTGCGGAAACGAACTGATCTGTGGAATAGCAAAGGCAAACATTTGCTGAAGCATGTGTTGTGCCCATATCCCTAAATCCAATATCATGCGTCTGGAACGGGATGTAAGGAACTGGTTTTAATTTTCGATTCTAGACTTAAAACTTTGGCAGAGGCCTTGCACTCAGCAGATGATTGATTGGAAAATATTAATTTTAATTTAATTTATTTAACATCACCGCTGAAGCAGAAGAATGTCACAGATTGGATGTTTCATCTACGTTCACATGCGGTGATATCCAGCACAAAGAGACACATGGATATACCGGGAAATGACTGGGCTCTTTGCATAGGTTTCGGAAATAGAAAGGTACTGGCTGCTTTGATAAGAAT
Organism: Pristiophorus japonicus; assembly: GCF_044704955.1. Classification (NCBI taxonomy): domain Eukaryota; kingdom Metazoa; phylum Chordata; class Chondrichthyes; family Pristiophoridae; genus Pristiophorus; species Pristiophorus japonicus. The sequence continues at coordinate 5,358,672 of NW_027254201.1, read as the reverse complement.
CTCCCTGCGAGTCATCAAATTATTCAAAAGGCTAACATGGCACTGGCGCTCTTTATGAAAGTATGTGATAAGACGACAGGAGCGTTATTTTAATCTATCAGGTCGAGGATAAACAGGCGGGTTCTGATAACGGGAACGTGTTAAACTCCATTTTGAAGGAAGCTTAAGATTCGGACAGTCATTGTCTTATGTTTACGGTAGAGTATTGAAGAGTACAATCGCAGGCATTGACAGGAGCGTGTGTCAAAGCAGTCCCTCATTCCACCCCTTTCCCCCAACGAATATCTGTCTCCCCTTTGACAACGTCTGTGGCTCCCGTGTTGGACTTTTCAGCCACCAAATAACAAACTTTCGGAGTGGAAGCAATATTCAGAGGGACTGTCTATGATGATGATGAGGTATGGAAATGGTTAACTGAATGATTTCAAGCAACTACGTCTGCCCTTCATGATATCAAGGTACAAACCACCATTGAAATCCTACGGAAGGATTCTATTATAAATATTAGGATTTAGTCTGATCATTCGGAATCAGTAATTTTTACACTCACAATACTTCATTCAGTTGCAAACTCCTGTTTCTGTTGATTTCTAATCGTTTTTCAACTTGCTGTAAGGTCCTACCTCATGCTTTTGTTATCTCGAAATTTTACTATTCCAAATGCACCTTGCACCCTCGTTAATCTTGTGCTTATCTAAACTTCTGCTGCTTGCATCCTAACTGGCATCAAATCCCGTTCACACATCATTACATGAGCTACCGAGATTAGATACTGGTCCATCAAAACCACGAATTTGATACTGTCATCGATGCTTTTCAAATATCTCGATGGCCTCGACCTTTCTCTTTCTGTATAACCTGCTCCAGCGCTAAAAAATTCCAATAATGTTGTCTCCTCCAATTCTGTCCTCTACTGAATCCCCGGTTTTTAGCGCATAATCATTGGCGGCCATGCCTTCAGCTGCAAAAGCTACAAACTCTGGTAAAATTTCCAAAAATCTGCACTCCTCTTACCCCCTCTCTCGTGCACGAAGACGTTGCTTAACATGGTCAGGCTTTTGCACACCTGTCCTAATATCTGCTTATGTGTCTGGATATGACATTTTTTTTGATATAAGCTCCTGGATATGCCTTGGTCCATTTTACTAAGTTGTAGGCGCTAAATAAATGCAGCTTGTTGTTGATGATGTTGCGGACGAGACGCCCTTAGTTGGCGCTACCAGATTTTCATTTCCATTCTCTACTCTGAGGAATATATTGAGCTAGTGCTGGAAAGGATCACCAAGAATGTTCCACAAGTTTAACATTTACTCAAGCATGCGAGGCCAGAGCTCAATTAAGATTGATCTTCTGGCTTACTAAGCTTAAAATCTGTCAGCTTCCAAAGTGAATCCTACGTTGCAGCTCCCTAGTCGAGACATAGGAGAGATTGGCTGGGTTCGACATCGAGCCAGCCCTTCGGCAAGATTGTAAACCGGGGTCCCACTCCAGCACCGTCTGACTCCAAATTAGGGCAAGTCAACAACTGTTTTACTTAACTTCTGTTGGCCAATCCCGGGATCACTTTAAGGATCATTACAGGAAGAGACCCTAAAAATTATAATTGGGAATGAGGAAATGACAGCGACATTAAACAAATACTTTCCATCTGTCTTCACGGAAGTAGAAATAAAAACATTCTCGAAATAATGGGGAATCAAGTGTCGAGTAGGAATTAGCATGATAATGAAATCGACTGGATAAATTAATGAGACTAAAAGCTGACAAATATCCTGGACCTGATGGCTTACATCCGATGGTTCATAAAGTTTCGACTGCAGAGATAAATGATGCTTTGGTTTTGGTCTTCCAGAACTCCTTAGATTATATAACGGTCCGACAGTTTGGAATGTGTCAGATATAACGCATTATTTAAGAAATGAAGAAATGTAAAAACATGGAACTGACACCAGTTAGCCTGGCACCAGAAGTTGGGAAAATGCTAATCAAAGAATCTATTATTAGTGAACTGCTAACAGAAAAAAATCAAAATATGGTGGTCCAGTGTCAATATGAATGATGAAAGTTAAGTCATGATTAACAAACCAAGTAGAGTATTTGAGGTTGTAACAAGAATGGTATTTAAGTGGAAACAGTGGATACACTGTAATTAGATTTTCCAAAAACATTCGATGTTGTGCCACACAAGTGGTTACTACACACAATCAGGGTTCATGGAATCGGGCGTAACATACTGGGGCCTAAATTGCGGCATCTCGGGTCCATACCGAGTGTGTACGGACCCAGGAAGGTATCGCAAATGGCAGTTATTACTGAAACAAAGTCTGAAGTTTGCCGATATTGGTAACTTTCCTTGAAGTTCGCATGAAAATTGCAGGCACGTGTTTCTCTATTGGACACCATTCCCCATTGACAAATAGAGTGAGCTCTTGTCACGTGACCAGTATTCGGCTGCAGGAACCAGTCTGAACTCGGCTCACCGATTTGACCTTTCAGCTCTTTTTTTCCCAGACACGGACTTAAAATCTCCATTGTCACTGTGGTGCCCTCAATCAGCACAAAACTGGAGTCTGCTCTTTTTTGTTGCGATTGATAAAAGTATCTTGAGTAATAGTATTGATATTCTGTCTCAATCAGTATTCCAAACTAATCAGCAAAGGAATGTAAAAAGAATGTTTTGTTTAAATTTCTTAACTGTTACAATTCTTGCAAGTTATCTGTAAACACCTTCCAGAAATTCGGAAAAAATGAAATTAATTCGTATTCTTGTCCTTCCTTCAATAATTACGGACGATCGAACAGAAGCTTTGGTAATTATTTTCTTTTGTGAGTATAAGAACATAATAATTAGGAACCTGCACCGATTTTCAACGAGATCCTGGCTGATTATTAACCTGTACTTTACTTTCCCAGCTGACCTCTATATTTCTTCACTCCCCTAGAGACCGAAAATGCAACTAGCCCAGCGTAGAATATATTCAACGATTGAGCATCATCTGCTCGTTTAGGGTAGAGAATTCCAAAGTTTCACATCCCTCTTAGTGAAGAAATTCCATCTCATCCCAATCTTAAAATCCCAGCTTCCGATGATGAGACTATGACCTTTCGCTCTTGACTCTCCAGTCAAATGAATCAGGTTATGTCATTACACTTCATAACCTTATCTGTTTCAATGCGATCACCTCTCACTCTTCTTGATAGTGCAAATGTAACCTTCCAAGAATCACTAGTCACTCAGGGTCGATCCAGAAATCAAAACGGTTTATTCCGCTGGTGCAGAGATGATTCCACTGGTGGGTCCAGGTACTTCTCTCCACCGAACAAAGGGTTTCATGGATTATTATAGGTTTTACAACAGTTTACTACTGTTACATCAGCCCAGTTCGGCCGGACATTATCCAATCATATTGATTACAGATTACATATAGATTCGAATAGACCATATAGAATTGGTCTCTCAACTTTAGGTGACTGCGTGATTGCTTCATGTGTTGCTAAGGTTTATTGATGGTCTTGTGACATGGTCTGGGCCTACCCTTATCTTACTGTCCTTGGGTGCTGTCTCTGGGCAGTCTCCTTATCTTAATCCTGATGCAGAGTCGAATTGTTCGAACATGGACCAGGACTTATTGTGTGAGGCCTGAAAGCCCGACGATTAGGGACATCTGCAGAGCTCCTTTGTTTTCCTGTGTGAGAAACATCAGTTATCAAGAGCTATCAATGCAGTCTCTTTCTGCTGTCTGAAATCCCTTGGGACTTTGCTAAACCACGAGAAGCCATCTTTATACATTTTACACACATTTAATGCTGTAGTTACATATTTAGTTCTAACATTATGCTATAGGTGCCGTTGATCAATATGGGAAAATCTTTATCTATAACAATCCCCCATTTTCGGTAAACGGAATCGTCATAGCCCCCTGAAACCGATATTAATTTATGTTATTTTATGTTTTTGTATCACCCGGTGCTCCATGCTTTGACGTGCTGGCCAGTCACGCGATTTCAGGAGTCCCAGTTGTTTTAGACCAAATTAATATAGTTCGAATCCCCCATTTCGCCTGTCACACGAACGTCCTTGCTTATCTGAGCTCAGGTGTTAAACCTCCGTTGTTGTGCATAATGTCTGCACGAGCGGCAAACCATGACTCCCCATGCTAACGCTAGGACTAGCTCTATTCCGAAAAGTATATGTGATATAATTCGAATCCAAGGGTGGATGTTGACATTCAACCCCCAGTTCCCAACCCTCCTCCACCAACTCTCATCCTGCAGCTCTGTGTCGGAATCTTTCTCCAGTATCTCACTATTTGTCCGTAATTAGTGGTAGAGTTCAACAGACTGTCCGACTCTGATTCTTAGTTCCCTTCATACTTCTGCTAAATGGGGAATAGGGGCCTCGTCATAGTCCTGCAGGCGATCATGGAGTTGATCGACAGCATCAATGATTTCGGTACCTCGCCGTCTAAATTGGATAATGCGGGCTTGCCCTATAGTAACGGGCGATAGGGATATAAAGCAGTTGTTTGGTTACGGGATTTGGCATTGCAACACGTTATACTGACGTGAGTGTTCTGTGGTGGAGACACAGTATCTCCCTTTGCCTCCGTTCCCGGCCCAGGCAAAATGTGTAGGGGCAGTAATCATTTCCCGATCGCATCCATCGGTGAGATTAATAGATCACTCATCTATTTCTCCCTGTCCCACTGGGTGGGGGCACACCGTGATCTCGCCCCTTTGTTTGCACCCTGTCAGGGGGACGCCGAATAGCGTGTTATCTCTATGGATAGCGGAGTCTGCGGTTCAGTCATAACGGAGGGAGGTATTGTCGCATATGACCCCGAGATTCTCTAGTTGATAAAGTGGAAATGTACCTGAGTCTCGAGTGACTATGGGTATCATCAAGACAATCCCCCTACCGCAGCTGTGCCAATTTGGCTGTTTGGGATCGCTGAGTATGCTCTGGTCAGTCCCTTCAGCGTGCAGTTATCCAGTGTCAACTTCAGCTTGGCTAGCTGAGCCAGATGTGAGCTGTCTATCCAGTATGGTACATCCCCCTTGTGGATCTGATCGAGGTTGTGTCGTACCTGTCCCACCATCCACAAATCATGAGCGTGACAGACTTGCCCTTGTCGGAGCTTTCCGGCATCTTCCTTTTCTTTGTCAATTAGACGATTAATTGTTTTGGCATGTGTCTCGATAATTGAAATTCCATCTAACTGTATCTCCATGTCTTCCCTTCCTAAGTCGGCTTGGTCTTTGTGATTCTGCTCTGCCCGCTCTAACACTTCCCTCATCACCCGTTTAAGTTGTTCCACATTTTCGGTCAGCCCTTTTATATCCAATGAGTTTACTATGGAGGTCCCGATATTAAAGCCGGTAGCAGCGTCATTAATTATTCCCGTCTTATGCCTATGCACCTGCTCTTGTCCTCGGAACCTACTGGCACCCATGGCATTGGCAGCCTGCCGCATTACAACCTTACTTAATACACTATACATCTTCCTTGCCTGTTCTGCACAATACTCCGGCATTTGCATGCCCGAACTATTGATCAGAACAGGCACAATTTCATGCGTTAACATAAGTTCTGTCCTCGCTCCTGTCCTTGGCTGCTGGGATACATTATCCATCAGTTAAGTTAAACAAGATCCCATAGTTCGGGTAAGTGTGCCTTTCCTGCATTTGCTGTATCCCCCGTAGTCCATTCTGGTTATCTGATGCTTGTATGAGTGTCGAGATCACCAGTATCATGCTACAGAACTGAAGTGGCCACGGTGATTCCATCTCGGGGTGTGTTTTATCTGCAAATTTTAAACAGATCCTGGTCGTCAGCAGGGGTCAGATTATGATCTACTCATCTTTTATCCATGCATGTCGAGGTCACTCTGTGAAATCGGAGGTAAGGGTTAGGTTGGGTTTGTGGGCTCCCAACATTGGGGTAAATTGTCTCTATTGCCATTGGTTTTGGAGCTATGGCAGCGCACTGCTCCATTCATCTGGTCGCTTTTAAAAAAAATCTCTTCCAGCTCATTTATCTTAGCTTTTAACTCTTGAATTAGTTTTGTTTGAGTATCTATTTCTTTATTGTATCAGTGAAGTATTCTTACATAGGCTAGTTCTATTTTGTTTTTATACTGACTATCCCACCAATTCCTCTATTTATCAGGTGAGTCTATATTCTATTAAGAAATCCAAATTAATAATGTACAATATAAAACAGCTGTCATTGCAAAGGTTTAACTCCTTTACAGATTTGTACGAAGGCCTGATGTCATTACATGACTTCGTGAAAACATCCAAAATGTTTTTTAAGTCTTTGTGCCTTCAAAACTTGCTTAGAAATTAGGAATCCGTTAAATCAGCAGAAATCATTTACAAAGCCGTCATAATAAAAGTATTCTCAACACGAAAGACAGCATTTTATAATAAACTCCAATTTTTTCGAAACTTCTAATTCAATTACTTGCCAAAGTTTTTTTAAAAATTGATTTAAAACGAGACCACATATTTTTAATAGCTATTTTGTTTACTGAAATCTAATTTTCACACAAGCTGTATACATTCCAATATTTCGGGTTTTTTTACTGTCCCGTACACACGGCGAATATTGTGTTTTATTTCTCTCTCAGCACAAAATCTAAACTTCCATGCCAGTTCCATTTTCAATAAGAATTTAAAAATTCAGTAAGATTTTCTAATTCCCAGTTTTTGTTTCTTTTTGTGCTTGAGTTCGCATAGCTTAGAACTTTTCTCTTTGTTATTTTCAAAACTCTCCTGCTTGTTCGGGACTTTCCTTGATAAACAACGTCTATTTTCAAAATCTTTTCAAACTGCTGTGAAACTTTCTCGTAATTTAAAATCATTATCAATGCAGAGTGTATTTTACCTTTTGCTAATATTTTTCAATTAAACCAATATCTTTTTCATGGCCAATATCAACTAGTATTTGGTAAGTTACGTATTTTTCCATCGAAAAAACTCTTTTTTTTCAGCACCGATTCAGTTCGTTACGTCTTTTTTTGCAGATCTCCTTTCATTCAAAGTCGGTTTTGTATTTTACACAGAGGGCACGTGTCTCCGTAAAGTTGTTAATTTAGTTTCATCAGACAATCGAAGACACTTTTTCTTTCAACATCGTTCAATTTGTTTTCTTTCAAGGTTGCGTCTTTATCTTTTTTTCGTCTTTTCAATAAATAGAACGGAGTCTAGCACTTATGCTTTGAGAGCTGCTTTTCGTTATCTCAAATGTTCCACTTTCATGTCCGTTACAATGTATTTTTTTCTAAACTGCTAAAGCTTGCCGTTATAAAATTATTTTTTGAAAAGTCCCTTTTATTCCTTGGCAGATAGCTCACCACTCGCCCAGGAGTTTGAGCTGATCACTGAAGGTATTTCTAGATTGTTTCCAAACTTTTTGATTTTATTTTTTTTTAAGAGATTAGATTAACTTTTTTATTTAGTTTGAATCTATCTCAGTATTTTGCTCTTATATTCTCAGTATTTTTCTCTTATAATCTCAAAATGCCAATTCAAATTTTGTAATGCCAAACTTTTATTTAAAATTATTTTTACTGTGCTGGAAGCTTTCGCATCAAGGTTTTACACAAGGGAAAATGGGAGCGTACTTCCCCAGCCCGCAATCTCGAGAGACCCATGCAGGCTTTTTTTTAAAGGCATCATTTATCTCATTCCAAGGCTAAATTTATATTGTTCAACCCAATGTAATCAATGATTGCGGATTTTCTTTCGACAATTAAGTGATCCTGTCAAATCCAATTTTTTTAACTCCACCGGGAACACGTATTTTTTATCTTTTGCTCAACAAACCTATATCCTTTGTGCATTTGCTTGCTCTGTAACTTATCATCTGAATAAATCCACACCTGCTTTTCTAACTTAAAACTTCGTACGTATAGGACAACACTACAAAGGGTTCCAAAAACTTTCACTCTGTCGACAAAAGTGGTGGGTGGAGCTAACGCAAACAATCAGCTCCACCATTTTTCCAAGCAGGCTTTCAGAACACATGAAAAATTAATTCCGCAGTCAAAAAATCGCACAAGCATTCTTACTCAAAGACAGACATTCACAAAAGTCTGTCTTCATTCAACAAAGCTTATTGTTGGCCGGCTCTATTCTTTTTGGAGCCATACACCACTTAAGATAGTCACTATCAGGTATATTTTATAAATTAATACATGATGTTAAATTAATACATGATTGATTTACTTTCTCTGTCAATTTTATGTGGACTCCAAGAATCAGAATACACTCCTTTACGATCACATTTTTTTGTTTCTCTGCCAGGTGGTGGGTAAATGACCTTTCTGGCCCCCACTCGAGTTTTGTTGTTATACTGACCATAATGTGTATTGGGGATGGTTAGTTCGTAAGCGAACGAACTCTCAGAGGTCCATCCCTTTTTATCGGAGTGACTTGTAGTAGAACGTCTAACTCTCAGAGGTCCGCTTTTTTCTTCCAGCACGACTTGTCGTAGAGCGTTTCTAACTTGCAAATATTGGGGTGGGTAGATCGTTCGGAATCTAGCTCTCAGAGGTTCACTATTTTATTTTCCGGCGCGTCTTGTAGCAGACCATCTAACTCTCAGCAGTCCGCCTGTACCCGGCGTGACTTATAGTAGACTGTTTCTATCTACTGTCCGGTCACAAGAGTGCTATTCCCGCAGCGCTCTATGTCTCCTTACGACTCCCTTCTACCGTTTTGATTGTTGGTCCGACCCTCCTTACAGTGTGGATAATGCATCTGCCTCTGGAACCACCTGGTCCCATCCCCACGGGATCTACTGGCAATACTCACCTGGATTATGCAGGGGATTCCCAACGGCCTCTGCAATGTCCTGTTTGTGACGCCATTGTTAGCACGAATGCAGCCTTCCAAGAATCACTCGTCACTCAGGGTCAGTCCATACATCAATACGATTTTGTTACGCCGGCGGAGAAATGATGCCACTGGTGCGTCCAGTTACCTCTCTCCGCTGAACTAAGGGTTTCATGCATTTTTATATGTTTTGCAACAGTTTACTACTGCTACATCAGTCCATTTCAGCAGAACACTATCCAATCATATTGATTGTAGATTACATATAGATTCAAATAGATCAATAGAAGTGGTCTCTAAACATTAGATGACTGCGTTATTTCCTCATGTGTTGCAAAGGATTATTCATGGTCTTGTGATATGTTCCAGACCTCCCTTATCTTACTGTCCTTGGGTGCTGTATTTGGGCAGTTTCCTTATCTTAATCATTTTCGTAGGTCGTCTTCTTCTAACATGAACCAGGACGTCTAGTCTGAAGCCTGAAAGCCCGTTGATTCGGGATATCTGCAGAACTCATGTTTATTCATGTGTGAGAAACAACAGACATCAGTAACTAGGAATGCCGTCTCTTTCTGCTAGCAGAAATCCCTTGTGGCTTTGCTGAACCACGAGCACCCATCTTCATCAAATGTACACACACTTTTAATACTACAGTTACATAGTTAGTTCTAACATTATGCTGCAGGTGCGTTGCTCGATGGGAAAATATTTCCCGATAACAATGGAATGCTAAAATATAAGCTGGCAAATTATGCAATGATACTGGACTAAAATGGATAGAAATGTTGCCCTTAGCCTTGATGGTAATGCGATCTGCAACCAACAGAACATCAGAGCTGTCACCGCATTAGATAATTATGGGACGTCCCCAACGACGAACTTTTACAGCACCATTTACTGCAAATCAAATGGACATCCACAAAATGAAAGAAAAAATTTTAAATTATTGTATTGCGCTAACCAAATGTATTTCCAGCTTTCACTCGGAGGTAAAAGAAGCTCAATTCAAGCCAGCGGAAGGGAAGTGTCATAACGTGGAGTCCGGGGAATTAATTTGCATCAAACTCTTTAAAAGAACAAGCAGTCTACAACCAATATTTGAAGGACCATACCAGGTTTTGCTGGCGACGAATACTGCAATCAAGGTAAAGGAAAGACTAACCTGGATCCATGCATCCCATTGCAAAAGGGCACCCGACCAGGAGGAAGGGAAGAAGGATCCAGAGGAAGGGAAAAAGGAAGATGAATAAGGAACTGTACGGTCTATGGGGACTGATGGTGCTGTGCTTGACAGGGTTTTGTCTTGCGTTATTGATAATATCAGGGGTACAGAAATGCGAACGAAGGGAACTGCAGGAAAACGTACTTATGGCACTGTGTCATAAGTATGCTCAAGAAAGAAACTTGTCTAGTTGTTGGATTTGTTCCCATGTACCTGTCCACTCCGGAAGGGTTGCTCCCCTAAGATCCGTCCCCTTCAACGAATCAGAAATTGTTGAAAGGTTGATAGTGCAAAATAGGGCAAACCTAAACAAGGTGTCAGAAACGAAGCATCTAACAGAATGGAGTCAGCAGGGATAAAACTTTCAACCTTCCAGGGATGGTACCAGCCAAATTATAATAATAACTGTCAGCCATCCATCCTAAGTATTGTCCCAGAATAGGAAAACCTGAAGGTATAATATGCCTTATGAGTAATGAGCCTAAGAACCAGGAATGGGACGCAGCAAGTGCTCCCAAATGACTAAGTGGCAAGCCAAAACAAATCTCATGTCCGGGATAAAGATAGCCACCGTTAACTTGACGGTGGGCGATAATAAAGCCTCAGGTGAAGGGTGGGACGGTGAGATCACTCTCTTATGGATCGCATGAAAGGACAAGGAGCTGACGTCCTATATTGCACCAATTTATTTGTGGCCATAATTCCCACCGGTTGTTATCAGCCATCTTGGTCCTGTAACTTCGGATACGTGGTCCCCTTTATTAGGTCAACAAAGACGCTAAGGAATGGCTATGTGGTCGTAGACTTAAACGGGATTTGACATGGCTAAGTGAAATATTCAAGGTAATGATACCACCCTATGGAATAGCATCAAACGAATGGCAATTACGGGAACTGGTTAATTTAGTAGAATCAGTAGCCAACGCAATATCCCAAGCCTTCGAAGGTTTGAATGACGAAATGATAACCATTCGAACAGTGACTCTCCAAAATCGTATGGCATTAGATTATCTCCGAGCCAAGAAGGAGGGATATGCGCGTTAATAGGTGCAGAATGATATACGTACATACGGAATAAGTCAGAAGAAATCGGCAGTCTAGCTGAATATATTAGAAAAAAGGTAATGGAGTACAAACAGACTATTTGCCAGGACGGTAACAGCCTGTGGGATTGGGCATCGGGATGGTTGGGATCCCGAGGGACATCTTTGGGACAGGGTTTGATCATATTTCTGCTGATAGTCTTCACCCTATATCTATTGTTTGTCTTGGTTAAGTGTTGCTGTGCCAGGTTGGGAAAAACAGTGTTACCAACCGAGACCACTGCTCGGGTTTTGGTCGCAACAACTACTGAAGGTTCTTGTGTGTAAAAAGAGAGATTGTGCAAGATCAGAATGGATTAAGTTGTCCTTATGAAGGACGAAAGGGGGAAATGTGGTAATGTATTTTTTGAAGTTACATTACACTGTTTTTTGTAACGTTTTTGACATAAAACAAAATGGAGTCCTGGTCCTTCCAGAAACTTCTGCAACAGACAGTCTGTTTGCATAAACATGCTAACCTGGATTGAAACTGCTGAGAGCTGATTAATAGCCGCTAGACAACATTAAACTGTTCTGCTGAGACAAGTACCACCCATTGTGCTCCCCTGCATTATCCATGCAGCACCAATTCACCCCCCGAATAGACAATAAAATTACCAGCCATTATCTCTTGTACAGACTCATTAATAATGTGCAAAAAGCCAAGTATCCAAGCAACCACTATGGAAATCATGGGTTCAAATAACTGACCAGGAAACTGGACAATACTGACACAATGCAAGGCTGGAAATTGCACATTATGATACCCTAGTCGAGTAATGGCTGACTGGCCAACCAATAACTCTGATGAAGGAGACATTTGGAAATAATGCCAAGACAAGGATGTGGTAATCATTCACTATTTATCGGTATTCGCTGACTGCAAAGACAGAACCAATACACAGGATGGGAGCATAACTTGTTTTGTACCGTATTAATACCTCGTGAAACTGTACCATATTGGAGGTCTTCACTTAGCATTTGACTGAGTGAGATTCATCCCGTGGTGCTGGAGCTAAAGGTGTCAGAGTCATGTATTGTAAGTCGAGATTTCGACAAGCTGCACCGAGACATCATTGAGCATTGCAACAGGGAGGCAACATACCATCCTGGAATCTGCATTGCGGCCGCAGAAACGCCTATCTATTCCCCTCACAATAGAGTCCACTACTACTATAGCTCTCCCACTGTTTTTTCCGGCACTCCTCTGCAGCACAGACACCCATGCCATGAACATGGCTACTGCTGCCTTCCCCTTATGAGCCATGACCACAAGAGTATCAAAGAGATATGTCTGTTTTGGAGGGGGATGACTGCAGGAGACCCCTGCACTACCTTCCTTCCATTGCTCTGCATGTTGCTCACCCATTCCCTATCGGCCTTTGTAAACTTTGCCTGCAGTGTGACGAATTTACTAAATGTGCTATTCATGACATCCTCAGCATCGCGGATGCTCCAGATAAACCATGCGCAGCTCTAGTGCAGCAATGCGGTCTGGCAGGAGCTGCAGCTGGACACACTGGAAGTGTCGCTGATTTTCCAGATAGCACAGGAAGAGCATGACACGGAACTGGGCTCTCCTGACATGACTTAACCCTTAATATAACTTAATTTGGCAACAGTGCCAAAGCTTCCTTACTGATACGAAAAGGAAAAAAAAAAGAAAAAGAAAAGCTACACATCATTCAACCAGCCAATCACTTACACTATCAACTGTGACGTCAATTTTGATTTATTTTTACTTATTTGTTTCACCTTCGGCCTCGATCTCCCGCTCCTGAACCATTGCTCCTCCTCCCGAACTCCGCGCCGTTTTATCAGGGCCTCGATCTCCCGAACCACTGCTCCTCCTCCCGAACTCTGCGTCCTTTTATCAGAGCCTCGATCTCCCGAACCACGGCTCCTCCTCCCGAACTCCGCGGCCTTTTATCAGGGCCTTGGTCTCCCGAACCGCTGCTACTCCTCCCGAACTCTGCCCGTTTTATCAGGGCCTCGATCTCCTGAACCGCTGCTCCTCCTCTCGAACTCTGCGTCCTTTTATCAGGGCCTCGATCTCCCGAAATGTATATATAGAATGTATGCAATCCTGCTTTTGAATTTTTTTCGTATTGAAAAGTCTGAAATGGAATGGTTGAGTTTACGTAGATAATAGACGAGAGGTTAAGGCGACGGCTTGCGAATCGATTGTGCTAGTTTGCTTTATTAGTTGCATAGAAAATTCCAAGCGTTTGACTGAATATTAAATAAAATCGGCTTTGAATCTAAATCTCTCAAAACCTCAATTTCCTGATAAAATTATGATACATACCATAAATAAATTTCGTATCCATTAAGCTGCACCATCAATGACTAAGTCATGGTGGTTTATTATTTTTGTTGAAATGCCAACTGAATTAACAGACAGAAAGAATTGTTTTCTCTCCACGTGATCGGTTCGGCTCAGTCTTGGTAAAAATAAATTCTGCCTCTAAAACTGCAACTGGATCATTAGTTTCCTTTCCGGAAGGGAAAATGCCCCCTCACTTCTTGTTATACAAGTGGACACAGTCCCATCCCACTGTAATTGCGCTGAAACCCCTCTGAGCTGGACTGGAGAAACATTTTCAAGCAGGAGGCTCATGCTCTGCTCCGCAGACGGTAAATCTGCTGGAGGTCCAGCTCTGCCACACTGCATGTTCCTTCAGCCAGCTTTCCAACTGGACACAGGCATCCAACAGTCGGTACAAAATTGCTGATTATTACAAGTCAACAATATTTGATTATCTTTAAAAAAACAGCTTTGAATATGTGACTTGTATGATCAAATAAGATTTTGCAGCTTTAGTAGCTCTACATTGCCGTTGCTCTCGGCAGCCTCACTTTATAGACTCTACCTTAAGTCAACTGGAATGAACGTGCTGCTTTACTTCACTGTGAGCGCGAAGGGACATATGTGTGAAGATATTGGGCCCGAATTTACATCATTCATGTCCTTTAGTCTGAATCTTTCTTTACCCATTGATGTCTTGTTGCAGGCTACGAGGAACGGACGGGAGAATGGGACTAGCTGAGAACCGGCACGCTCATTATGGGACTAATGGCCTCCTGCTGTGCTACAACCAGTCTTTTAATCTACAACTGGATTTTGGTGCACCTCGTATCGATAAGCTTTGAATGTTTCTATTAAACAGAATCAGCGAGATGTCCAATGCAGGGGCACTGTGACACTGAGCACAATATTCTCAGTGACCTGTTCAGCAGAATACTTGTTTCTGTTGAATATGCTGCAGGACTCATGTGGGAATAACCCGTGAGCTTACACATCTTCTCGTTGGTGAAAAATGTCTTCTCACTGCTGTTATATTCAGAATAACTCCACAAGACTGTATACTGTAAGCTCAAACTATTGTGATCTAAGTCTCTTTAAGCAAACTCCAGAGTCAGGAAACTGCATGGTAGACTAACTTTGATACCTGATTGCCCGGGATGTGCAGGTGACCCTTGGGTCTCCAACAGCTGCGGCGCCCCCTGGTGGCAAGTCTTAAGTACTAGTAAAGTTTACAAAAATAACATCAGCCCCCCCAAAAAAAATCTTAGATACAAGTTATTTACAAGTTGAGGCGATCCTGGTTGTTCGCCTCAGTTGAAGTCCTGACATGGGTGATTGGTCGGTTCTTTGCTGCACTGCAACGCGGCTCGTCGGATCGGACTGCTGGCATGGTGAGTTCATCCTCGTGGTTGACAGCGAGGTCGGTTGCTGGTTGGGTGTGTGTTGGTGGATTAATGATGGTAGTGTCCTCTTCATCCTGTTCTTGGTGGTTTGGAATCACAATTTCGTCTGATCCAAATGCTCTATATACGTTTCTCCATTCACACAGATAACAAAAACGATCGATTCCCCTACTTGGCTAAAATAGTGGCAGAAACACATTTGGGACCATGACGCTAATTAAGAACAAAAACAGGGTCGTTAACCTCAATGTCACGTGATACAGCCACGTGATCGTGGTACACGTTATGCCGGTGACACCGAGTTTCTACCTGATCATTGAGATCCGGGTGGAGTAAGGAGAGCCTGGTTTTGAGTGCTCTCATCATTAACAATTCTGCAGGGGGAACATCACTAAGAAAGTTGGGTCGCGTACAGTAGCTGAGCAGAGCCCGAGATAACCGGGACTGTACTGCTTGATAATTTGGACTGCCCGTTCTGCTTGACCATTGGATGCCGCCTTAAAAGGGCAGACCTGACAAGCTTGATGCTATTGCGGGACATGAACTATTTGAATTCCGAGCGAGTGAAGCATGGTTCATTTTCATTACCAAGAACGTTGAGCAAGCCGTGGGTGGCAAACATGGCCAGGAGGATTTCAATGGTGGCAGTGGACGTTCATGATGACATTATTATACATTGAATCCATTTCGATTAAGAGTTCACTGCTACAAGATACATCATTACCAGAAAAAGGGCCAGCGAAATCTACGTGGAACCTGGACCTCGGTTTGGAGGGCAATGACCACAAACTCAGTGGGGCCTCCTTGGTGCATTTCTCAACTGTGAGCAAGTGTTACATTGGTGTATGCATGACTCCAATTCTGAGTCAATGCCGGGCCGCCTAACGAGCCATCCTCATGAATATGCCTGGATGGATACTGTGTGGTTCGCGTATAAACATTTCCCTGCCTTCTTTTTGGCAAAACCACGCGATTCCCCAATAGGAGACAATCCGATTGGAAGGACATTTCATCCTTGCAAAAATAAAACGGCTTAATTTCGTCTTGCTTTTTTCCGGGAACAGCCGATCAGCTCCCATCAAGGAAGGGTAAAATGATGGAATCAATTATTAAGGATGTCATAGCAACGCATTTGGAAAGAGGTGACTCGATAGGTCCAAGTCAGCATGGATTTGTGAAAGGGAAATCATGCTTGACAAAACTTCTGGAATTTTATGAGGATGTTTTCAGTAGAGTGGACAAGGGAGAACCAGTTATTGTGGTATATTTGGATTACATAAGGGTTTCGACAATGTATCACGCAAGAGATTAATGTCCAAAGTTAAAGCACATGGAATTGGAAGTAGTGTGCTGACATGGATTGAGAACTGGTAATCAGACAGGAAGCAAAGAGTAGGAGTAAATGGGTACTTTTCAAAATGGCAGGGAGTGATTGGTGGGGCACCACAAGGTTCGGTGCTGGGGCACCAACTGTTTACATTGTACATTAATGATTTAGATGAGGGGATTAAAAGTAGTATCTCCAAATTTGCGGATGACACTAAGTTCGGTGGGATTTGGGAGCTGCGAGGAAGATGCTATGAGGCTGCAGAGTGACCTGGATAGGTTAGGTGAGTGGGCAAATGCATGGCAGATGAACTAATATGTGGATAAATGTGAGGTTATCAACTTTGGTGGTAAAAACAGAGAGACAGACTATTATCTGAATGGTGCCAGATTAGCAAAAGGGAGAAGCAACGAGACCTGGGTGTCATGGTACATCAGTCATTGAAGGTTGGCATGCAGGTATAGCAGGCGGTTAAGAAAGCAAATGGCATGTTGGCCTTCATAGCGAGGGACTTTGAATACAGGGGCAGGAAGGTGTTGCTACAGTTGTACAGGGCTTTGGTGAGGACACCCCTGGTGTATTGTGTACAGTTTTGAGGAAGGACATTCTTGCTATTTAGGGAGTGCAGCGAAGGTTCACCAGACTGATTCCCGGGATGGCGGGACTGACCTATCCAGAAAGACAGGATCAACTGGACTTGTATTCACTGGAGTTCAGAAGAATGAGAGGGGATCTCAAAGAAATGTTGAAGATCTTGATGGGTTTAGACAGGTTAGATGCAGTAAGAATGTTCCCAATTTGGGGAAGTCGAGAATCAGAGGTCACAGTCTAAGGATAAGGTGTAAGCCATTTAGGATCAAGATGATGAGAAACTGCTTCACCCAGACAGTGGTGAAGCTGTGGAATTCCCTTCGACAGAAAGTTGTTGACGCCAATTCGCTGAATGTATTCAACAAGGAGTTGGATGAAGTCCTTACTACTCGGGAGATCAAGGGGTATGGCGAGAAAGCAGGAATGGGGTACTGAAGTTGCATGTTCAGCCATGAACTCATTGAATGGCGGTACAGGCTAGAAGGGCCGAATGGCCTACTCCTGCATCTATTTTCTATGTTTATATGTTTGTATGCAGCTTTTTACGAGTGATAGCACAGGGTCCTGGCTTTTCCTGATCCACAGGACCTGATCTGGCGAGTGGTGACGGGTGACCCCTCGTTCTCAAAAACATATATTGCAACAAACAGTCTGCGGCTTGCGCCATTTCCACCCGGGTGGTGGCCAATGGTAGCCAACTGAAGGCATCAGCATAGTTCTCAACGCCTGGTCTGTGACAGATTACATAGTCATGCGAAGAAAATGTTAGTGTCCATCTTTGAATGCGGGACGTAGCATTGATATTAATATCTTTGCTTTCTAAGAACAGCGAAATGAGCAGTTTGTGGTCGGTTTCGAGCTCGAACCAAAGTCCAAATAGATATTGGTGCAATTTCTTAACCCCGTATAAGCATGCTAATGGTTTTTTTTCAAACCTACTGTCGACTCTTTCAGCCATTGATAAACTTCCGGATGCATATGCAACCGGTTGCAGTTAACCTGACATATGGGATTGCTGCAACAAACAACCGACCCCGTACGAAGATGCATTGCAAGTTAGTACTAAACGTTTACACGGGTCATACAATATACGTTACTTGGTAGAACACAGCAGGTTTCTGGCCTTAGTAAATGCTGTCTCTTGAGATTTACCGCCAACCCAGTCATCACACTTGCGTAGTAATGAATGCAAAGGTTCCAGCAAAGTGCACAACCCCAGTAGAAAGTTAACAAAATAGTTGAGGAATCCCAGGAACAAATGAAGCGCCGTCACATTCTTTGGTCTGTATGCATTCTTGATGGCCTCCATCTTGGAGTCCGTCGGTCTGATACCATTCGTTTCAATCTTTCTCTCCAAAAATTCGACCTCTGGCGCCAAGACAACACACTTGGAGCGTTTCAGCCCAAGTCCCACGCTGTCCAGTCGCTTTAGATTCTTTCCAGGTTGTGTAAGTATTCGTTGGTGATGCGACCGATTATCAGGATGTCGTCTCGAAACACCATGTTGTGCGGAACCGAATTCAGCAGACTCTCCATGTTCCTCTGGAAGATGACCGCAGCCGAGCGAATACCAAAAGTGCCCCTGTGGCATATGAACAATTCTTTGTGCATGTTGATGCACGTCAATGTTTTCGAAGATTCAGGCACCTCCTCTGTCATGTAAGCAGAGGTTAGATCCAACTTCGTGAAACACTTACCCGCTGCTCACGTTACGAATAGGTCGTCCGCTTTGGGTTGTGGGTACTGGTCCTGTAACGAGATTCGATTGATCGTTAATTTGTATTCCCCGCAGATTCTGACCGTCCCATCGCTTTTCAACACTGGAACAATTGGACACGCCCACTCATTGCACTCGACTGGCGATAATATCCCTCTCGTTGAAGTCTGTCAAGCTCGATCACGACATTCTCTTGCATCATATATGGAAGCGAGCGGGACTTGTGATGAACGGGCTGTGCATCAGGGAGTAGATGGGTCTGCACTTTGGCGTCTTTGAATTTGCCGATGCCTGGCTCAAATCACTACGGGAATTTGTTTAACACTTGGGAACACGAGGCGTCATCCACCAAGATCAATGCTTTGTTGGCGTCCCAGTTCCATTGGTTTTTTCCTAACCAGATTCTGATGAACAGCGTTGGGCCATCGCCTCGTACAATCCATGATGGTAATCATGCACAGCTCCAGCGTACGATAACTGCACTGCCGCACTGCCAATGACATATATGAGCTCTTTGCTGTCAGTGCATAGCTTGGTATGGATCGGGCTTAGTTTGGGCATTTGTGCCTTGTTGTCACAGTTTATCAAAAGCCTTCTGGCTCATAATTGACTGACTCGACCATGTGTCCAATGCCATGGAATCGGGAATGCCATTTATTTGACTTTCCACATTATCGGAAGATTTTGTTGCTAATGTGTGTATCCGATACACTTCCTCTTTAGCTTCGAGTCGAGTTGCCTCTCTTACTCGTTCAGCATGATCAGCGCCGGATCGCTCATCTCCTGCCGACTTTGCCACGTGGGGAGTCGCGGCGGGTTTCCACATTCGCTGTAGGTGCCCCATTGTACCACAGCCCGTGCACACGCAGTGCTTGAATCGACATTGGTAGGCTCGATGTTTACCCCCGCAACACCAACATGGTATAAATGGATTCGCATTCACTGCCCAAAGCAGACTCTCTCTTCCTCGTCTGACCTCTGCAGGCGTGTAGGCCCTGTCATGTACAGTTCTACCTGCTGAAGACGTTATTTTATGCACAGTACTTGCCGTTGAGCTCCCATCCTTCAACTTGCCCAGCTTAATTATGCAAAACTTAATTTCCCAGACCTGCACGCAGTACTTCAGTTGTGGCCAAACCAGAATGTTATATATTTCAAGCATAACCCACTTGCTCTTCTATTCCATGCCTATGCCAAGAAAGGCAACTATTCCGTATGCCTTCTTTACCACCTTATCCAACTGGCCAACTACCTTCAGGGATCTGTGCACATGCAATCCCAGTTCCCTTTGTTCCTCTACACTTCTCAATGTCCTACCAGTTGATGTGTATTCCCTTTCCTTGTTAGCCCTCCACAATTGCCACGATCTCATACGTCTCTGGATTAAATTCCTTCTGTCAATGTTCTGCCCACCTTCCAGTTGATTCATGTCTTCCTACACTCTACAACTTTCTTCTTCATTATCAACCACACTGCCTATTTAACTATCACCTGAGAACTTCTTAATCATAATCCCTATATTCAAGTTTAGGTCATTGATACATACTATAAAAAGCAATGCGGAACTGCATTGGAAACATCCTTCCATTCACAAAAACACCTATCAAATATTACCTTTTGCTTCCTGCCTCTGAGCCAAATTTGGATCCAATTTGCCACTTTGCGCTTGATCCCATGGAACTTTACTTTCATGATCAGTCTGCTAGATGGGACATTAGCGAAAGCATTAATGAAATCCATGTAAACTACATCATCCGCAGTGCTTCATCGACCCACCTGGTGACCTCCTACAAAAATGCAACAAGTTAGTCAAACGCCACCATTCCTTAACAAATCGTGCTGATTGTCCTGATTAACTAGTGCCTTTCGAAATGTAGAAAATGTCAAATCGTTAAATTTTATCCTGTTTTCACGGGAAAACGTCATTAATTAACTGATGATCGTCATTTGCACAACTAAAGAAATGTTAACTGATGGAGAGTCCTTAATTGAATAATTCGTCTGTGTTCTGCAATTTACCTCATAAAGTATTTTAGACACTGTGCTTCTGTGGTCTGTTTCAAAATGCTCATTGCTGGTAACAATACATGAGATATATATTGAATGACCTGACCTACACAACTCTCTGGGACAGAGAATTCCGCAGGTTTTCTACCCTATGAGAGCAGACATTTCTCCTCACCACTGTATTAAATGGGCGGACCCTTATTCCTAACCCATGACGCGTGGTTTTAGTTTCTACTGGGGGTGGAAATATCCTTCCTGTGCATCCCCCTTGACGAGTCCACTCGTTATCTTATAAATTTCTAATATATCATCTTTCTTTCTCCTGATCTCTAATGTTTATCGGCCCAACCTGCTCAATATCTTAATAATTCAACCCCCTCATATCAGGAATCAATCGAGTGAACCTTCTCTGAATAGCGTCCAATGCAAGTCTATCCTCCCTTACATAAGATGAACAAAACTGTGAGCAGTACTCCAGGTGTGGTCTGGTCTCAAAAAACTCTGTACAGTTGTAGCAGATCTGCGCTGCTTTGTACTCCATTCCCCTTGCAACAAAGTATACATTGTTTCAAATATTAATTAAAAGATAATGGAAACATTTCAGAAGAGGTGTACATATTGTATGGACAGAAGTAAAGAAGTTTACCCATGATTGCACAATGTTGAATTCCATGCAGAACACTTCAGAGAATGATGCATTCTGTGGCCGGGTGCAGAAAGACAAGCACAGCATTTATGCTCAGGCTGATCAATGAAGAGAACGATTCGTATCACACAAGTGGCAGATAATGGCTATCTCCAAGAAGAGAAAGTCTAAACTCCTCGCCTTTATATTAAGTCGAAAGATCATCGTTGAAGACACTGCTTTCAACAACATGGGGATCACCATTGCCCAGACACGTCACTGGAACAGCCACATAAATATTGTGTCAACAAGAGCTAGTAAGAAGCTGGTTATTCTGCGACGAGTCTGACTTCCAGACTCATCAAATCATTTCTATCATCTACAAGGCACAGGTCAGTGGCGTGATTCAAAACTCTACATTTCCCTGGACGATTGCTGCTCCAACAACATTCACGAATCTGAAAAACCTCCAGGACAAGGCAGCCCGCTTGATCGTCAGCGTTTCCCACCACTTTAACATTCACTCCCTCCACCACTGGTGCATCGTGGCTGCAGTGTGTAACCTCGAGTGGAAACTCGCCATGACGTCTCCGACAACTACTCCCAAACCTCCGCCATCTATGCCCTAGAAGGCGAAGGGCAACAAGCGCATGGGATCTCCACAATCTGCACGTTCCACTCTATGTCACACCAAACTGACTTGGAAATATATCAGCGTTCTTTAATCGTCGCTGGGTCAAAATCCTGGAACTCACTCCGTTTGAAGACTGTGGGAGTGCCTTCACCACACGAAATGTAGTGGTTCAATAACGCGACAGTTACATATTTAGTTCCAACATTATGCTACAGGTGCCGATGCCCTAGGGGAAGATTTTTCAGCGAAAACAACCCCCCCTTTCGGACAAGGGGCTAGTCCTAGCCCCTGAAACCTACACTAATTTATATTCTGTTAAAGCTTTGTATCAACTGGTTTTCCTGCTTCAACGTGCTGGCCAGTCACGCGATTTATGGAGTCCCAGTTGTTTAAATAAAATCAATACAGTTCGAATTACCCCTTTCGCCTATTACGCGAAACACCTTTCTTATCTCAGCTTTGGTGTTAAACCTCCGTTGTTGTGCATAATGTCTGCAAGATCGGCAAGCCATGGGTCCTCATGCTACCGCTAGGACTAGCTGTATTCAGACTAGTATGTGTGATATAATTTGAATCCAATGGTGGATGTTACATTCATCCCCCAGTTCCACACCTTCCTACACCAACTCTCAGCGTGCAGCTCGGTGTCTGTGTCTTTTTCCAGTATCACAACCTTTGTCCACAGTTGGTTTTAGAACTTAACAGACTGTACGACTCTGAGTCTTAATTCCCTTAATACCTCTGCTAAATGGGGAATAGGGACCTGTTCTAGCTCGTCATCGTCCTGCAGGTTATCATGTAGTTGATCAGTCGCATTAATGATTTCGGTACCTCACCGTCGAACTTGGATAATACGGCCTTGCCCTATAGTAATGGGTCGTAGAGGTATAAAGCAGAAGTTTGGTTGCGGGACTGGGCATTGCAAGATGTTATACTGATATGAGTGTTCCGTGGTGGAGGCACTGTATTTCCCTTTCTTCCGTACCCGGCCTGAGCAAAATGTGCAGGGTCGGGTACTATTTCCAAAACGCATCCATCGGTTCGATTAAAACCACACTGATCAAAATCTCCCTTTCCCACCGGGTGGGGGCACACCGTGATCTCGACCCTTTGTCTGCACCCTGTCAGGGAGACGGCGTAAAGCGTGTTATCTCTACATACAGTGGAGTCTGCAGTCAAGTAGTAACGGAGGAAGGCATTGTCGCATACAACCTCAATATTCTCCCGTTGATAAAGGGAAAATGGACCTGAGTCTCATCTGACTATAGAGATCATCAAGACGATCCCCACTCCCGCTGTTGTGCCCATCTGGCAGTTTGGAATCGTTGGGTATACTCTGGTTAGTCCCTTAAGAGTGCAGTTATCCAGTGTCCCCTCCAGCTTGGCTAGCTAAGATAGATGTGAGCTGTTGATACCGTCCGGTACCTCCCCGCTTTGGATCTGATCGAGATTGTGTCATATCTGTCCGACCATCCACGGACCATAAGGATGAGAGAGTTGCCCTTGTCGGAGCTATACGGCATATTTCTTTTCTCTGTCAACTTGACGATTACTTGTTTTGACATGTGTCTCGATCACTGAAATTCCATCGAATTGTATCTCCATGCCATCAAGGAGCGTCGAGGAGGTGCGTGGAGAGGTAGTCGGTACTTCGGTGAGAGGCCTATAAAAGGCACAGCAGGGAGTCCGGGGCCCAGCATCGAGGAGGTGCGTTAAGAGGCAGTCGTGACTTAGGTGAGAGGCCTAAAAAAGGCACAGCAAGGAGCCCGGTGCCCAGCGTCGAGGAGGTGCGTGGAGAGGCAGTCGGGACTTCGGTGAGAGGCCTATAAAATGCACAGCAAGGAGTCCGGGGTGCAGCGTCGAGGAAGTGCGCGGAAAGGCAGTCGGGACTTCGGTGAGACGCCTATAAAAGGCACAGCAGGGAGTCCGGGGCCCAGCGTCGAGGAGAGGCGTGCTTGGACAGCTACAGGCAGAAAGCAAAAAAGAAGTAGAAAGAAACAGAAATGGACGTCACAGCCAAGGGGGTAAGTGATTGGCTGGTGATTGGTGAGTAGTTTTTCTTTCTTCTCACCTATAACAGTGAGTAAACTTTAGCATTGTTGTTGCCAATTTAAGTGTATCTAAGGGTTAATTCATGGCAGGAGATCTCGGTCACGTGATATGCTCCTCCTCTACCATGTGGGAACTCAGGGACACGTCCGGTGACCCTGACGGCTCAGTGTGCGGGAAGTGTATCCGCCTCCAGCTCCTGACGGACCGCGTTGTGGAATTGGAGCTGAGCGGAGATTCACTCTGGTGCATCGACAATGCTGAGAATGACGTGAGTAGCACGTGTCGTGAGTTGATCTTACCGCAGGTGAAGGGTCCACAGCCAGCAAGTTAATGGAAGACCAGCAGAAAGAACAGTGCAAGGAAGATCGTGCAGTGGTCCCCTGCGGTCATCCCCCTGCAAAACAGAAACACAGTTTTGAGTAATATTGATGGGAAGCAGCAGCAGCCAAGTACATGGCACCGTGGTTGGCTCTGCTGAACAGGAGTGCAGGAAAAACTGTGGGGGAGCGATAGTGATATGGGCTTCGATTGTAAGGGGAATAGATAGTCGTTTCTGCGGCCGCAACTGAGACTCCAGGATGGTATGTTGACTCCCTGGTGCAAGGGTCAAGGATGTCTTTGAGCGGCTCCAGGACATTCTGGAAAGGGAGGGTAAACAACCAGTTGTCGTGGTGCACATTGCTACGAACTATATAGGTAAAAAAAGATGAGGTCCTCCGAGACGAATTGAAGGACCTCGGAGCTAAATTTAAACTTAGGACCTCAAACGTAGTAATCTCGGGATTGCTACCAGTGCCACATGCTAGTCAGAATAGAAATCGCAGGAGAGCTCAGATGAATACGTGGCTGAGCAGTGATGTCGCAGGGAGGGATTCAAATTCCTGGGCCATTGGAACCGGTTCTGGGGCAGGTGGGACCAGTACAAACCGGATGGTCTGCACCTGGGCAGGACCGGAACCAATGTCCTAGGGGGAGTGTTTGCTAGTGCTGTTGGGTAGGAGTTAAACTAATATGGCAGGGGGATGGGAACCAATGCAGGGAGACAGAGGGAAACAAAAAGGAGACAAAAGCAAAAGATAGAAAGGAGATGAGTAAAATTGGAGGTCTGAGAAACCCAAGGCAAAAAACAAAAAGAGCCACTGTACAGCAAAATTCTAAAAGGTCAAAGTGTAATAAAAAGGCAGGCATGAAGTCTCGGTGCCTCAATGCAAGGAGTATTCGGAACATAGGAGATGGTTCTGAGCTAGTTGGAATGGATGAGTGCTCAGATGAACAGAATCCCAAGAAAGAATGCAAAAGGCAGGAGGCAACAGAGCAGAGTAGCACTGGGATAAGTCTAAACCACAAGTTTATTGGAAGGTATAATATGTATGAATATAAAGGGGCTGCAGGATGGGTCAACACTAAAAATCATGGTTTAAAAACGAGTATTAACATGCTCTACCAAAACGCACGCAGCATTCGAAATAAAGTAAATGAGTTGACGGCACAAATTAGTACAAATGGGTATGATTTGGTGACCATTACAGAAACGTGGTTGCAGGGTGGCCAAGACTGGGAATTAAACATACAGGGGTATCTGACAATTCGGAAAGATAGACAAGAAGGGAAAGGAGATGGGGTATCTCTGCTCATAAAGGAAGATGTCAGGGCAGTAGTGAGAGAAGATATTGGCTCTAATGAACAAAATGTTGAATCATTGTGGGTGGAGATTAGCGATAGTAAGGGGAAAAAGTCACTGGTGGGCGAAGTTTATAGGCTCCCAAATAATAACTTCACGGTGGGCCGGAAATAATCAAGGGAATAATGAGGCATGTGAAAAAGAAACGGCAGTAATCATGGGGGATTTTAACCTACATATCGATTGGTCAAATCAAATCGCACGGCCTAGCCTTGAGGAGGAATTCATAACATGCATAAGGGATGGTTTCTTACAAAAGTATGTTACAGAACTTACAAGAGAGCAAGCGATCTTCGATCTGGTCCTGTGTAATGAGACAGGAATATAAACGATCTCCTAGTAAAAGATCCTCTCGGAATGAGTGATCACAGTATGGTTGAATTTGTAACACAGATTGAGGGTTCGGAAGTCGTGTCTCATACGAGTGTTCTATGCTTAAAAAAAGGGGACTACAGTGGGATGAGGACAGAGTTGGCTGAAGTAGACTGGAAACACAGACTGAACGGTGGAACAATTGAGGAACAGTGGAGGACTTTTAAGGAGCTCTTTCATAGTGCTCATCAAAAATATATTCCAGTGAAAAAGAAGGACAGTAAGTGAAGGGATAACTAGCCGTGGATAACCAAGGAAATATAGGAGAGTATCAAATTAAAAACCAATGCATATAAGGTGGCCAAGATCCATGGGAAACTAGAAGATTGGGAAATTTTTAAACGACAGCAAAGAATGAATAATAAAGCAATAAAGATAGGAAAGACAGATTGTGAAAGTAAACTTGCGCAAAACATAAAAACAGATCGTAAAAGCTTTTACAGATATATAAAACGGAAAAGAGTGACTAAAATAAATGTTGGTCCATGAGAAGATGAGAAGGGGATTTAATAATGAGAAATGTGGAAAAGGCTGAAAACTTAAACAATTATTTTGCTTCGGTCTTCACAGTAGAAGACACAAAAACCATGCCAAAAATTGCTGGTCACAGGAATGTGGAAAGGGAGGACCTCGAGACAATCACTATCACTAGGAGGCTAGTGCTGGACACGCTAATGAGACTCAAGGTAGACAAGTCCCCTGGTCCTGTTGAAATGCATCCCAGGCTATTAAAGCAGATGGCGGAAGTTAGAGCCGATGCATTCGTTATAATCTACCAAAATTCTCTGGACTCTGGGGAGGTTCCAGCGGATTGGAAAGCAGCTAATGTAACGCCTGTGTTTAAAAAACGGGTCAGACAAAAGGCAGGTAACTATAGGCCAGTTAGTTTAACATCTGTAGTGGGGAAAATGCTTGAAGCTATCATTAAGGAAGAAATATCGGGATATCTAGGTAGGAATAGTGCAATCAAGCAGACGCAACATAGATTCATGAAGGGGAAATCATGTTAAATTAATTTACTGGAATTCTTTGAGGATACAACGAGCATGGTGGCTAGAGGTGTACCGGTGGATGTGGTGTATCTATATTTCCAGGAGACATTCGAAACGGTGCCACACAAAAGGTTACTGCAGAAGATAAATGTATGCAGAGTCCAAGGAAATGTATTAGCATGGATAGAGAATTGGCTGGATAAAAGAAAGAAGAGAGTCGGGATAAATGGGTCCTTTCCGATTTGGAAATCGGTGGTTAGTGGTGTGCCACAGGGATCGGTACTGGGACCACAACTGTTTACAATATACATAGATGACCTGGAAGAGGGGTCAGAGTGTAGTGTAACAAAATTTGCAGATGACATAAAGATTAGTGGGAAAGCGGGTTGTGTAGAGGACACAGAGAGGCTGCAAAGATATTTAGATAGTATGAGCGAATGGGGTAAGGTTTGGCAGATGGAATACAATGTCGGAAAGTGTGAGGTCATCCACCCTGGAAAAAAAAACAGTGAGAGGGAATATTATTTGAATGGGGAGAAATTACAACATGCTGCGGTGCAGAGGGACCTGGGCGTCCTTGTGCATTAATCCGAAAAAGTTAGTTTGCAGGTGCAGCAGGTAATCAGGAAGGCGAATGGAAAGTTGGCATTCATTGCGAGAGGGATGGAGCACAAAAGCAGGGATGTCCTGCTGCAACTACTAACCATTGAATTCCAGCCCGAAAAGGACCCATTTATCCCGACTCTCTGCTTTCTCTTTGCCAGCCAATTATCTATCCATGCTAAAACGTTCCTCTGACTCCGCGTACCTTTAACTTCTGCAGTAACCTTTTGTATGGCACCTTATCGAATGCCTTTTGGAAAGCTAAATACACCACATCCATCGAAACACCTCTATCCACCATGTTCGTTATATCCTCAAACAATTCCAGTAAAATAGTTAAAAATTATTTCCGCTTCATGATTCCATGTTGCGTCTGCTTGGTTGCACTATTCCTATCTCGATGTCCCGCTATTTCTTCCTTAATGATAGCTTCAAGCATTTTCCCCACTTCACATGTTAAACTAACCGGCCTATAATTACCTTCCTTTTGTCTGCCCTATTTTTTAAACAGAGGCGTTACATTAGCTGATTTCCAATCCGCTGATACCTCCCCAGAGTCCAGAGAATGTTGGTTAAATATAACGAATGCATCTGCTATAACTTCCGCCATCTCTATTAATATGCTGGGATGCATTTCATCAGGACCAGGGGACTTGTCTACCTTGAGATCCATTAGCCTGTCCAGCACTACCTCTGTAGTGATATTGATTGTCTCAAGATCCTCCCTTCCCACATTCCCGTGACCAGCAATTTTTTGCATGGTATTTGTGCCTTCCACTGTGAAGACCGAAGCAAAATAATTGTTTAGGATCTCAGCCATTTCAACATTTCCCATTATTAAATCCCGCTTCTCATCTTCTAAGGGACAAACATTTACTTTCGTCACTCTTTTCCGTTTTATATATCGGTAAAAGCTTTTACTATCTGTTTTTATGTTTTGCGCAAGTTTACTTTCGTAATCTATCTTTCCTATCTTTATTGCATTATTGTTAATTCTTTGCTGTTGTTTAAAATTTTCCCAATCTTCTAGTTTCCCATGCACCTTGGTCACCTTATAGGCAATGGTTTTTAATTTGATACTGTCCTTTATGTCCTTGGTTTTCCGCGGCTGTTAATCCCTTCTCTTACCGCCCCTCTTTTTCACTGGAATATATTTTTGTTGAGTAATGTCAAAAAGCTCCTTAAAAGTCGTCCCCTGTTCATCAATTGTGGCAACGTTTAGCCTGTGTTCCCAGTCTACTTTAGGCAACTCTGCCCTCATCCAACTGTAGTCGCCTTTGTTTCAGCATAGCACGATCGTTTGCGACACTATTTCCTCACCCTCAATCTGTATTACAAATTCAACCATATTGTGATCACTCATTCCGAGAGGATCTTTTACGAGGAGATCATTTATTATTCCTGTCTCATTACACAGGACCAGATCTAAGATAGCTTGCTCCCTTGTAGGTTCTGTAACATACTGTTCTCAGTAACAATCTCGTAAGCATTCTATGAATTCCTCCTCCAAGCTACCCCGTGCGATTTGATTTGACCAATCGACAAGTAGGAATCTATAGACCAGTTAACCAAATAACTGTCTTGGGTAAAATATCTGTCGTGTCCGATTAAGGTCACAGTTGCAGGACATACAGCAAATCATTAGACAAGCAAGCAGAGTCAGCATGGTTTTATTAAAGGAAAATCATTTTAGCAATTTTGCCAGAGTTCTTTGAGGCTGTAACGAGGAAGATGGATTAAAGGTGAATTAGAGGATGTGATGTATTTGGATTTTATAAAGACATTCGATTAGGTGCCGCAAAAAGGGTACTGCCCAAGATAAGATTTCATAGTTTTGGGTGCAATATATTAGTATGGATAGAGGATTGGCTAAAAAAACAGAACACAGAGTGGGGATAAATGTGTCTTTTACAGGTTGGCAAACTGAAACTATTCCGACACTACAGGGATTAGACCATTAATATTACAAGCCTTATTAATCACTTGGATTTAGCGACCGAGTGTAACAGAGCCATAATTACTGATGGTACAAAGATAGATGAGAAAGCAAGTTGTGAAGCGGGCACAAGTAATCTGAAAGGGATATAGTTAGGTTAAGATGGTGTGCAAAATTGGCAGATTGCATGTAATGTTCAAATATAAGAACATAGGCTATAGGAGTAGGAGTAGTTTATTTGGCCCCTCGATCCTACTCTGTCAATTAATAAGATCATGGCTGATCTGATCATGGACTCAGCAGCACTTCCCAGCCGCTCACCATTACCCTTCACTCTCTTACCGCTGAAAAATATGTCGAATTCCGCCGTAAATATATTCAATTACCTAGCATCCGCAGCTCTCTGGGGCAGAGAATTCCATAAAGTTACAATGATCTGAGATAAGAAATTATCGTCATCTCAGTTTAAATGAGCGGTCCTTTATTCGAAGGCCGTGTCCCCGAGTTTTTTTTCCACACTTAGTTGAAATATCATCTCTGCATCCAACTCGTCAAGCCCACCATTATTTTGTTTCAATAAGATCACCTCCCATTCTTCTGAGTTCCAAGGTGTAAAGGCCCAACCAACTCAAGATATCCTCATGAGTCAACCCCCTCATCGATGGCATCAATCCAGTGAACCTTCTCTGAAGAGCCTCCAATGCAAATATATACTCCCTTAAATACAGAGACCAAGACTTTCGGCAGTCATCATAGGCAGCCCTTCAGAATCAAGGAAGACTTGATTCAATTCTAACTATGAGACCCTAGCTGGCTCAACAGTCATTTACGAGAAGCACAGTCCCGGTCACAGGTGGGAAAGAGAGTGGTTGTGGGACTGGATTTCCACACACTCTTTCCGCCACCTGCGCTTGATTTCTGCATGCTCTCGAACATCTGATTCGAGGCGCTCAGCACCCTCCCGGACGCAGCTCCTTCACCTCGGGCGGTCTTTGGCCAGGAGATTCCATGTGCAATTCATCAGGGTGGTTTTGAGGGTGTCCTTGTAAAGTTTCCTCTGCTCAGCTTTGGCTCGCTCGCTGTGATGGATACCGGGTAGACTGCTTGTTGTGGGGGCATCGTGTCTGGTATGCGAACGAGGTGGCCTGCCCAGCGGAACTGATCGTGTGTGGTCAGTGCTTCAGTGTTGGGGATGTTGAACTAGTCGAGGACGCTAATGTTGGTGCGTCTGTTCTCCCCATAGATTTGAAGGATTTTGCGGAGACATGTTTGGTAGTCTTACTCGAGCAACTTGAGATGTCTACTATACCTCATCCAACTATGGGAAACATATAGAAGTGCAGTGCTGTTGCCCCTGAGAATGGTGGTGGAACTTTGGGCCTGGTCGACAAAAACACTTTTCCTGAGACGGCCGAATGCTGCGCTGGCACAATGGAGGCAGTATTGAATCTCGTCGTCAATATCTGTTCTTATTGATAAGAGGCTGCCGAGTTATGTGAAATGGTCCACGTTCTCCAGGGCCCCGCCTTGGATCTTGATGACTGCGGAGGGTGGAGTGCTGTTCCTGGAGGACAGGCTGGCAGAGGGGCTTGGTCTTATGGATGTTTAGCCTAAGGCCCATGCTTTCGTATGCCTCAGTAAATCCGTTGACTTTGACTTGTAGATCAGCCTCTGTATATGCGCAGATGCAGGCGTCGTCCTTGCAATGTGACTCGGCGACAGAGGTTGGGTTGGTCTTGGACCTGACCGGGAATGGACAAAAGTGGAACAGGGTCCCACTGGTTATGTTTAGATCCTCTCTTGCGGGGAATTTGTTGACTGTGAGGTGGAGCATTGGCAGCGAGGAAGATTGCTAAGTCGATTGTGGCGATGACACAGCCCTGATTGACCACGGACCGGACGTGAATTGAGTCTGTAATGGATCCGTTCATCTGCCTGTCAGCGAGGAGCAGGCGGAGGATGGTATCGAATTATTTGGTGCATCCGAAGCGGAGGACGTATCCCAGGTGTGGCCTCACCAGTACACTGTGCAGTTGTAACAGGAGTAATCCGCTTTAATACTCTATCCATATTGCAATAATGCGAACATTCCCTTTGCCTTCCTCAATAATTGCTGTACCTGCATACTAATTCTTTTTTTTCATGCATATCGACCCCGACGGCTCTCTGTACTGCAGAACTTTACAATTTTTCTCCAGTTAAATTATAATTTGCATTTCTATTGTTTCTGCCAAAGTGGATAATCTCACATTTTACCATAGTGTACAGCATTTGCCAATTTGTTGTCCAATCATTCAGCCTGCACACGGATATTCCTTTATGGGGTTACCCCGTCCAAATTCAGGGAACAATTCAAGGGCGCGGTGAAATATCTGATTACCTCAATTATTCAATTCCTTCATAATCTGAAAAAACTTAACATAGCCCAGAGGTGGTTGCCAGTGTTCCATTTCCTGGTAAGTCATACTTAGCCCCAGACTTCAATACACTGAATTACACTAAGAATGTCTTGTGATCTGATAATATACCCAGCGGAGGGGCAAGGAGTGTATTTTATGACACGGTACAGAATAAAAATTCCCACATCGTATTTCAGGACAGCATTTCTAGCATTTGCATTCCCTCTAAACACTTCTATCAAGAATAAGGGCGGCTAATTATTGCAGAAATACATTTGCATCTTTCTTATTAAGAGCCTTGTCAAAACGTACGCACATGTAACTGAGGTGCAGTTCAGAAGATTACATTGCATAGAATATATGACACACTAACAGGCCGTTCGGGCCAACTGGTCTGTGATTGTGTTTATGCTCCACACGAGTCTCACCCAATTGCATATACCTTTCAGTATTAAGCTTAAATCCTCTTTATCGCATTAACTGGTCTAGTTTCCAGTTGGCAACTTTTAATCTGTGCCTCAAATATTTGCTGCGGTACCGAATTCCACTTTCTAAATGTGTCAATTTCTGATTGTATTCATGAGAAACGATCTTGGAGTTATGCCGTTCGGATTCGATCCCAAATATCCCATACATCCCAGTAACGCACCAACACCAGGTTGCTCGTGCAGCTTGAAAACCAACGATTATGGACTGTTCTAATTGATAATATCGCTGAGCTGCGCTTGTACGATCTCCCATGACAATCAATGAGAATACCCCCAAATTTACAGCAACACAACATAATAAATAGAAAACACCACATACGTTGAACATTCATACACTTTCAATTAAATTAAACGTTTTAAAGAAGTGGTATCAGCGCATTTAGACAATCATAACATGATTTGGCAGAGTCAACATGATTTTAGAAAAAATAAATCGTATTTGACAAATGTTTTAGAGTTTATTGAGATTAGAATTGGCAGGGTAGGTAAAGGGGAACCCGTTGATGTAGTATATTTAGATTTCCAAAAGATATACGATGAGATGACACATAAAAGTTTATTACACAAGATAAGGGCTCATGGGATTGATGGTAAAGTATTAGCATGGACAGCCGTATGCCAAATGGACAAACAGAATCCTGCTTAATGTAGGCATTCATTGAGACTCATGCAAGTGACGTGCACATACATGTTTAGTGACCAGGAACGTTCAATTACACATTTCAGGTCCTCTGCCATATGGCGCAGGTACAGTCAGTAGAATGGGGTCCTAGGGATCTCCTGGCAGGGTTTTATATCAACACCTGCCTTGACATTCTTCATCAGTTCAATATATGACATTTGAGACTGAGTTGCCATGACGAGTTGAACGAGTTGGCATGAAGGCACGTCCAATCCTCCAAACTAAATCGTCCTTATTCCATTTCCTGTGCCAGCAATTCCGCCGTTGACATAATTCTTTGTCTCTTTTGCTTCGTCAAATTCTCCCAGTTTACTTTGAATAAACTCACACATCGGCTCCAGATATTGCAGTAGACCAATACATATTCAGATTAACTGGTTTCTGAAAACACCGCTGGGCAGCAGCAATGTTGGTGGGATGAAAAATCCATCGATTTGAATCCAGCAATGTGCTTGAATTTTAAAAAGGTCCTATCCATCAGTCATCCTGAGGCCGATACAAGGTGCCTGTCCAAATAGAACAAAAGTGATCTGTATTGAAAAGGTATAGATATTGATTTAGATATTTTTATTTGATTAATTTTCCATTGAGTGTAAGCAGATATTTCATCCCACTCTTCAACTCTGCTCTGCATTTACCCTGGGTTAATCCATAGATTCACGTGTTTGTAAAAGAACAAATAATTTGCAGCATGAATCCAACCTGCTGAACATTGTAAGCAGGAGTATTGAGATATTTGTCGTTATAATTAAAGTTTACCACTGTCCAACTTAATAAATGCACTACATATACCATCCATAAGAGTATGAAATTACCAGATAGAGTGAATAGCAATACCATGGATTTTTACGGTGCTGCATCTCCCAGTCGTTCTGATTCTCACCATTGCTCCGAAGAGCCCTGCGGATTCGATTTGCCACTAGAATGTGTCTCGCCGTTAGAGCATTGAACAAAACAATTAAGCAGATCGGTATTAAAGGGGTTAACATACTGTCTATCCATTCATAGGCCCTCCAAAAAGACGAAGTCATGTAGCTAGCATTCGGAACACAAAACCAGTGTATTTGGTCAATTATAACATGAGGCTGGAAAGTAAAGTAAAAGGGGATATATCTAACACAGCTCACCACGCAGACGGCTCCTAAAACCACAGTCGCAGTTCTCTGCGTGCAATATTTCGCTCTGAGCTTCTGACAGCAAATGGTTACAAAGCGATCAAAGGTGAAAACGACTGTAAACCATACCGAACAGTCAAGGGATGCAATACACACAACAATTAATACAGAACATACAGGAGTGATGAATAAAAAACTAACAGGAAAATACATAATATTAATGCGATTCAGAATTACTTCAGTGATAACAAGAAATAGATCAGCCGCTGACATTCCCACCAGGCAGCGTGTGATGCATTTGGAGAGACCACACTTTCCACGGGACAGGATCATAATCGCCACGAACTTAACTGGAAGAAATACAAATTAAAAACATTAATTTAGACTCTTCCAATATGTTCAGTTGACCACAATCTCCTGTGTCAAATACAGCCCGGTATTCGGTCTGTCCCGTTGGTAAATATCGATTTCACTCGTTCCCCACAAAATTTTCATATTATGTAAGTAACGAGCAAATTTTGACAATCAGAAAATCGAGAAACCGATACAATGGTTTTTGCAAAATGTTGCACAGAAGAGCGCGGTAAAATTTACTGCAGACAAAGACAGGTTGGATTCAAATGGACTATGGAAATAACATAATCAAATAAAATTGGAAACGAATGGAAAGTTTACAATGATGAACAACACAAATACAATGTTGAAATAACTTGAGTGTATAAGACAATATTGCTTCAGGTACTAGGTGATGATGACTTGTCAGCTATGTGCAATAAAAATAAAGAATCAAATTAATAATGACCTGTTATAATCACGCTGGAGGATGAAATTACACCATATAAATGAATCACGAACCGCCTGGTTTTAGGATATGCAGCACATTTAACGATAGTACAATGATTAAAATTTGCGAGATTGCACTAAATGGATGAGATAAAGAATCACATTCCAAGAAGGCATTCAGCGATCACCATAATTTAAGCGTAAACTTTTCAGATCAATGACGAATTGAATAATTATGTTAAGAATATGATAATAATGAATTGGAAAGCTATACGTACAGGCTGAAATAAAACAGCTATCATAAGTACTAATTTGAAATAAGAATTAATGTTAAAAACAAGAGAAACATCGTGGAATTGTGATTTTATTATACGGGGGAAGAATAAAAAAATTACAAAGTATATCGAATCCAGGAGATATTGCTGCAAACACTCAGCAGTTCAGCCTGCTTCATGGAAAGTGGAGAGGACACAAAGTCTGTCATGCAGACCCTGCTCAGATTCTTTCCGAAGTGGGAGATTGTATGAAGGTTATTCAAATGTGAATTAATTCAGGGGAGAGTGAGGGAAAATAAATGAATTAATACAATAAAGGTTTTGCAGCTCACAGCGAGGAGCCAACTGGAAAAGTACTGTCAGTAGTGGTTTTGGAAATAACAGTAAATGGAACATCTACAGACAGCAAATTCCGTGATTTATTGATTAAAGTAAAGGACACAATAAAACAGAAGTAGCACATTGACGTGAGAGTTTGCAATGAAATAGAAAGACAAAAGCAACAGGTAGTTAAAATTATGAAGACATAAGATCGTGACAATATAACAAAATGAACGATGATTTCACACATTATATCAAAAGGAAAATAAAATATTAATGAAAAACTTAATTGAGATGTCACGTTAAAAATGAAATAATAACAGTGCAAATACAAAGGAAATCCAGCCATGCGAAAATCCAGTTTGTTCGCAGTCAATATTACATTTCTGCCGCAAAGTAATAATCGTGTGCAATGCCCAATGTCACAATCTAAGGAGTTATCAATGGTCTAGAAATTCTCTAATGCCGCATTCGAGCATTAAATGTTACAAAGTGGAAAGATTAGTACTTGGCGCCAATCAATCACCAAGAGTGATATTAAGTTCAATGCTCGAAGAGGAAAGTGGAGTGCTAGATCAAGCACCAATCTCTTCTATTTGGGTTATAAAGTCAGAGGGGTTTGTGGATGTTGCTGCATTCGCCACACGCAGTTCCTAAAACCTGAGCGCTCAAGTCAGGCGCTAACCTATCAATTTTCGATCTCAATAACTTAAATGGCAGCAAAATAATTGTTGACGTACGCACATGGGACGCGGTAAAACTAAAATAAATACGATCAATCATTTAAAAGATACATATATTTTTAAAAATTCTTAAAAATAGCAATTTTCATCATTATGGAGAAATTTGCACGACACCAATCCAAGCTAATTTTCCAGAACCATCATTTTTGTTTAACTGGCAATATGCTACTACACCTCAGTTATATTAATACAACAAGGTCATATTTTAATTGGTATTTAGAAGCCATATTAACAAGAAAAGACAAGTTTTGGTGAGTTGGATTGTCCCTGCTCACACTGAAACGTGTATAAGAGGGCCGGGTGAGCAGCGGGGCTCTGCATAGACTGGGTTAATTAATGAATATGTGACTCAAAATTCAGGATTCCGTGTTTGATTCTCATGCACTGAATCATGATGTTGTGGTCAGTTTCAAAGGAATAATAAAAGCGCAGATGTTAGTTCGCCATCTTATCCACCACAAATTCTAGGCCAATACAACATATTCCATATAGTACACCCGACAGATCGAATCTGTAGTTCTAGGGTAAGCCATGGAAGAAACAAATAAGTGGCATTTTGAGCAAGGGTCAACACAACTGATAAGATAACATGATGTCATGTGATTGAAGAAATAAGTGGTCACGGCTGGAATGTGGTCGAACTGGTTATTCTTCCATCAATATCTGGAAACAGATTGGTATCAGTGTGAAATAGTTCAGTGCAACTGGAACATTTGTGACAATTTCACCTTCCAAGAGTTCAGCTAAGCAAGTGAAGAGCAGGACACGAGTACAGCGAATATCTGTAACATCTTACTTTTGTGCAGAGACTAATTGTGCATTGAAAAATGCGAATCTTATGGTTAGAAAACTGGAAGCTACTTTAAGTTGCAAAGTTAATTGATACCGATGTGTCCCTACTCATCCCCGCATGTGCGACATATTTGGAATCATTGAAGCAAACCAACATATTCGTCAACCGTATCCGCACTTTACTGATATGATG
Source organism: Pristiophorus japonicus (assembly GCF_044704955.1). Lineage (NCBI taxonomy): Eukaryota > Metazoa > Chordata > Chondrichthyes > Pristiophoridae > Pristiophorus > Pristiophorus japonicus. Next base: position 5,321,488 of record NW_027254201.1, on the reverse strand, counting down.
CCCATTTCTATTTCAGATGAGAAATTCCGTAATTAACAGAAAAGGATAATTCGCCAGAATTTCTTTCATCAAATAGTCAACAAACGTTAGCCTTTAGACAAAGAAGTGCTTTTGATTCTAGTAATGGTTCGAGGGCAGTGTTCAATGCGGGTGTTATCGAATTCGATTTATTTGCCTCTACCTTTCAATGATCCAGTTGATAAAAGGCTGTATGGTAAACAAGTTGGGGCAAATCTTTTGCCAGACTGGCCATGCTACCAGAACGGTAATTATCATAAAGCTCTTTATAGCATGAATATCTGGGTTTAATATCTTACCAGTGATACCAAAAGACTGCAAGCACAGGGTAGTAGAGGCATTCGATCCAATATATTATTGGATATCCCATTTTCTGCAACGAAACACCGAGATCTTTGGTTCTGAGCAGAAGGCTGTGAATAATCAAATATTAAGATTAGTTCACCGGAATCCGACTGATACCTGAGGAGATACTCCACAGAATCAATTGCTGGGAATGTACCATATGCTATATTTGTTACATTCGGTCCAACAACCAGATTAATTAACCACTTAGTATTCGACATTATTGCGCAATTCAAAAGTTCTTTATGTGTATTCAGAACCATTTGATTACATATTGCTTCCTGTTTATTCAAAGTGAATAAAAATACAACTATTTTCTGAAGCACGAGTGTTGAGTTGTGGAAGAATTCTTATTTGGAGGCAGCTTTTTTATTGCAAAATGGGCTGTTAAGTCAAATCTATAGTTACTATTCCAGAATTTGCACTTACAACGTTTCAAGTAGACTCGAGACATGATAATTGATACTGCGTCCCCGAGGCATGGAAAATCCTCCACTTTGTCCATGGCCACGCTGTGTTTTTGATGCTGTTTGGCGAGGTCAGGTTGGTGGAAGTACTTTGTCTTATGGAAGTTTAGTGCTTTCACATGCCTCGATAAAGATGTTGATGATGGCTTGCATTCAGCCTTGGAATGTGCGCGGAGGCAAGCATCATCCGTTTACTGCAGTTTGATATCAGAGGATGGGACGACCTTGGATCTAGCCTGGAGAAGAAGAATGTTGAGCAGGTTCCAAATTGTTGTTTAATTTAGGTCCACTCCAGCGGGGAGCATATTGAGTATGAGATGGAGCATTGCAGCGAGGAAGACCGAGAACAGTGTTGGCGTGATATGCAGTCCTGCTTGGCCTCGTTTCGGAAATGGATAGTATCTGTGGTGGATCCGTTTGCCAAGATCTCGGCTTGCATGTTGTCGTGGAGCAGGCGGAGGATGTTGGAAATAGTTTGGCGTCAGCATAAGTAGAGGAGGACGCTCCATAGTTCCTCATTGTTGACAGTGTCAAAGGCATTTGTGAGGTGAAATAAATCCATGTAGAAGGGTTTTTCCTGTTGCCTGCACTTCTGCTTTAGTTGTCGTGTGAGGACGATCTTGTCCATTGTAGCCGCTAGTGGACGAAATTCGCATTGCCACGCTGGGAGGAGCTATTCAGCAATCGGGAGAAGATGGTTGAAGAGGATTCTTAAGATGACATTCTCATTGGACGAAAACAGGGAGATCCTCTCATATGCCACAATCTGACTTTTCCCCTTTTTTAAATATGCTCACGGTTATGGCATCACTGACATCTGCAGGCATACTCTCCTCCCTCCAGATAAGAGAGATGATGCCAGGCATTCGTGCCAGTAGTAATTACCGCCACACGTTAGTGCCTCAGCAGAGATTCCATCTGCGCCTGATGCCTTATTGTTCTTGAACTGACCGTTGGACTTTACTACCTTGTTCAAGCTAGTTTGTACCCTACCCAACAACAATAGCAACCCCCGCGTGTATATTGGTTCCAGTTCTCTTGATTAGCAACCCGTCTTTTTTCTGAAGGTCAAACCTCTCCAGAAACAGTCACAATGCCTCAGGAATCTAAAGACCTTCCTCCTATACTAACTTACCAGCCACGCATTCGTCTGTTCTCTCCTCCTACTTCTGTATTAATTAGCAGTGGCATTCCAATGATCTGGAAATTCCTACGTTTTTGTTCCTGCTTTTAATCTCTTTCCCATCTCCCTAAATTCTGCCTGCGGTATCTACCTTTGTCATTTGTACCGATGTGGACCACGACATCTGCTGTTCACCGTATCCCCCGAGAATGCCTAGCCACCGTCCATTGATCTCTTTGACCCAGGCAACAAAAGACAACATATCATCATGGATTCAATTCTGCATCGATGAATCCGCCTGTCTGCTCCCTTCACTACTGTATCCCCAATATCTACAATATTGCAATATTTTTCCTCCAACCCCAACCCCTCCCCACCACCATATAGCTGAACTGCCCTTGGTGGCGTGGAATTGGCACAGATAGCACTCGGCAGAGGAAACATCGTCCCCACCAGTAATTAAGACAGAATACCGCTTGGAGAGCGAGATTACCTCCAGGGCCTCCTGCACTACCTGCCTGGTCGTTTTCTGTTCATGGTCACCACTTTCACTCTTTCCGTTTTTCTTAGACTGCACCTCTCAAACCATGCTATTCAGGGAACTCAGACTCGCGAATCCACATTAGTGACTCTAGCCGTCGCTCATGCTCCGTAAACCGTTGCTCGATTTGTGGAAGCTGGCTACCTTTACTGCACATATATTCATCCACGCATCCTTGAATTTCCACTTGTCACAGGATATGCACTCCTCTAGACTGCGCTGCCCTGTCATTCCTGCCATGCCTCTATTTTAATGATTAAAAGCAATCCTTTATTTAAAAGTCAAATTAACATTTAATAAAAAGGCTAAACACTTACCGTATTTTAAAGACTAAGATCTAACTTTACAGAAAAAAAACACCCACCCACTACGTTCCAATCAGCAACTTCCATTGTGCAGACGTCATTGTTAAACGCTGACGGTCCTTTCAAATGTTGCTTGTTGACCCTGCTTTTATGCGCTTTATCTTGACCCACTCCCGCTGCTGGTCCCACGCAGTTCCACTGCATCCCATAAAATATTAAAATGCCACGAACAGGTACAGGAAATAATCAACAAGCCAAGTGGAATGCAGATCTTTATATCTCGAGAACTAGATTTGAAGGGTTAGCAGAAATGGTACAGCGATACATAGCCCTGGTTACAGCACACCTGCAGTATTGTAAGCAGTTCTGGTCAGCATAGCATAGGAAGTATATATTGCCTTGGAAGGAGTGCAGCATAGATTTAGCAGATTGATAACTGTGGTTCCATTACGAAGAGCGATTACACAAACTATTGTTGGGTTCCCTGAAATGTAGATTTCCACGGGATAATTCCAGATCTGAAGGGAAACAGACATGGAAAAGAGAGAGATATTTTTTTCCAATTGTTGGGATGTCCAGGCCTTCGGTCATGGTACGAAATCTGGAGCCAGAAATTTAACGAGTGCTATTAGGAAACACTTCGACACACAAAGGATGGTTGCAGTTCGGAACTCTCTCCTGCCAACAGCAATTGTACTCAATCAATTGCTAATTTTAAATCTAAGTTTGAAAAATATTTATTACCCAAAGACATTAATGGTTATGGGCTTAAGCTGGGTACATGGCATTAGATCGCAGATTTGCCAATCTGTCTTTAATGAACGACAGGCTCGAGGAGCTAAAGGACCTATTCCTTTACTTATGCTCCTTAGACATTACGGATTTAATTTTAAATGCATTAGTATTGTGTTTAATATTAACATATATATTAATAAAATCGATTCATCAAAAAAGCCTGAGGATCTGATAGATATCTTAACATGGGAAAGTTGACCGACAATAAAACCTCAAGCAATCTAAAAGTCCCCAATATAACGTTACAGTTTTATTTTCTATTTATACTGCACTGAAATTTAAAGAAGCTGCTCACGGGAATTGTTAACATTTTAATATTTCGCTTCTCTCAGACGTTGCCCTATGCATCACTCTTCTATCAACCTTTTTTTAATCCTCTTTATTCGCAATGTCAGTTTTTACATCCGATTTCATCCCAACATCCTGAGCTGCTCCAGTTCATACCCCGTTATCCAACTATCCTATTCTCAGTGGTAATTTATTATACCACTATAGCTTGGTGGAAGATTGTAGTTTTATCTACAAATGATCCAAGCCTCCAATGTGTACCTCTGCCCTTTTAACTTCAACTACACTGCATGGAATAAAGGTAATCAAAAGTATCTTCAATACAACGATGATAGAAACTCCTTGCCTTTAATTATACGTTAAAGGTTTAGATTGCGCGATTTGTCAATTAACAAATCACCAATATCAGCGCTACTACTTATAATCTCAAGATCAATACATCAGTTGCAGTGCAAAGTTATACACCATAACCATAAGGATTTCATTTTACAACCAAGTCCTGCGACCGTTAGATAATTCAACAAAACTGAACCAGAGAAGGAGATGTGAAAGATTTAGCAGCAGACTTAGTTCAGTCGCTGGAACAATGAAGCGGCGTCAGATGCACAAGCAGTGAAATAATATTTCACAAAATTGATCACCACTAAATACTTTGAAATCTCAGTTTGATCGAAACTTTTTTTGGAGCAGGAAGATTGCACTCACACCTTTAGTACTGAAAACGTGAGCTCTTCATTATTGATCACTGAAAAACATTAATGCTTTATTATGATAGGACAGTGATTGGTGTGCAAAATTAAAGCACATGGTATTGGGGGTAATGTACTGACGTGGATAGAGAACTGGTTGGCAGACAGGAAGCAGCGAGTTGGGATAAATGGGTCCTTTTCAGAATGGCAGGCAGTGGCTAGTGGTGTGCTGCAGGGCTCAGTGCTGGGATCCCAGCTCTTTAAAATATATATTAACGATTGAGATGAAGGAATTGAGTGTAATATCTCCAGGTTTGCAGATGACACTAAACTGGGTGGCGTGTGAGCTGTGAGGAGCATGCTAAGAGGCTGCAGACTGACTTGACAGGTTAGGTGAGTGGGTAAATGTATGGCAGATGCAGTATAATGTGGATATATGTGACGTTATCTATTTTGGGGGCAAAAACACGCAGGCAAAATATTATCTGAATGGCGGCAGATTAGGAAAAGGGGAGGTGCAACGAGACCTGGGTGTCATGGTTCATCAGTCATTGAAAGTTGGCATACAGGTACAGCAGGCGGTGAAGAAGGCAAATGGTATGTTGGCCTTCATAGCTCGGGGATTTGAGTAATGAGCACGGAGGTCTTACTGCAGTTGTATAGGGCCTTGGTAAGGCCTCACCTGGAATATTGTGTTTAGTATTGGTCTCCTAATCTGAGGAAGGACGTTCTTGCTATTGAGGGAGTGCAGCGAAGGTTCACCAAACTGATTCCAGGGATGGCTGGACTAACATATGAGGAGAGACTGGATCAACTGGGCCTTTATTCACTGGAGTTTAGCAGGATGAGAGGGGATCTCATAGAAACATATAAAATTCTGACGTGACTGGACCGGTTACATGCAGGAAGAATGTTCCCGAAGTTGGGGAAGTCCAGAACCAGGGGACATAGTCTAAGGATAAGGGGTAGGCCATTTAGGACTGAGATGAGGAGAAACTTCTTTACTCAGAGTTGTGAACCTGTGGAATTCCCTGCCGCAGAGAGTAGTTGATGCCAGTTCATTGGATATATTCAAGTGGGAGTTAGATATGGCCCTTATGGATAAAGAAATCAAGGGGTATGGAGAGAAAGCAGGAAAGGGGTACCTAGGGAATGATCAACCATGATCTTATTGAATGGCGGTGCAGGCTCGAAGGGCCGAATGGCCTACTCCTCCACCTATTTTCTATGTTTCTATGTTTCTAAGACAGCTGAGTGTCACAAAATGAAATGATAAATTGTCCTGACGATCAGATACCTTTTCTTAGCTCATAAACTTCATTAAATTATACGGGTTGGATAAAGGAAACGCATTAATTGTAAAACTCAGCTGATACATGAAGTAAACAGATACTTAACGCACTATATTATTTAAGCTTAGAACAAAACAGGCGGCGCTTCAAAATCGGATAGGAGGAGAAATATTTGCAAGGCTCAACATCACAGTTAACATCAATTTACAACCTTAAACCTGTGTTAATGTCTTACCAGGATCTACAACTGCTGCAACAATAGGGTAGTTAATGTCTTCTATCTGAACGATGAATATATCCCATGTATGTTGGAAGCAGTGACATCTGTTGGAGTGGAACCCACAGCTCCGGCAGGCACTCTGAGTTGATACCTTGCACTGGGCCCTGATTTATACATGGGTAAGTCTCCCCTGACACCGTTATACTGCTGATCATTGCAATTAGCCCGAGTCACTCGTACAAACACATTACCTCAGCAGCTTTCACTCTGAGGTAAATAATCTAGTAGATAAAAAGTTAAATCTCAAAGTCCGTAATAGTAAACTAATCAGGCAGCTCTCAGGAATAAGATGGAAAGTTGTGTTCTTACTTAACAGATCCAACTATAATGAGCATTTAATGTTTCCATGTAATTGTATTGACATTGCTCACTCGTGCTCTTTCATTTATACTTTGTACCGATTCAATCGCAGTGTCCTCAAAACCAGGCACATTAGAAGACATTTTATTTCAGTTCCTGCAGTTTTCCAATTGAACTATCAATATTTAGTCTCTGACATGAGGAAAGTGAATTGTCACTTTCAGTATTGCAAACGACAAATTATGCCGCCTCGACAAGTCTCTGTATGATATTTGAGGATGGTACCTGAACATGCGTCATTACAGTGCATCTCTCCGTTATTTTACATCAGATGGTATCCATTTTGTTCTGAATTGATCCATCATATGAGCATCGGGAAAGAAGACATAGCAGTAGGAGTAGGTCATGCGGTCCGTGGAGCTTGCACCTCCACTCACTATCATCGCTGATTTTCTACACCACCTCCCCTTTCCCGCTGTATCCCCACATACGTTGATTTATTATTTCCCACATTTGCGTGAAAGTTCGACAGACAAGCACGAGGAAAGCAAACTGGCATTCGGAAGGAAGCAAACACGACATTTCATGAAATTGTCTTCCGGTTTACTGTGCGAAAATGATACTAACTTCGCGATGGTACAGCACATCCCATCTGCCGTTGTGCTCCAAAATGATTAATTTAACATGAATATGTTCCGAAACTAGAATAAGTAGCATTAAGATAAGTTTAAGAAAATATTCATTCTCTCTGAACAGGCGGTCATGTAGTTCTGGATGAGGTTCGGATGTCATGTAAAATTTAGAGGAATGTTGATTAGGAGGGTAAATACACCGTATGATTCTCTCTGCATATAATTATGTAATAGGAAGAAATGTCTGTCCATATGGGAATAGCTGTTTGTCTTTCTTTCTATCTTTCTTTATTTCCCCTGTAGCCGCGCTCTCCGGTCTCCATGACTCTCTCCCGTTGTTTCTCCCACTATTATTTTTTTCCTCTTGCACTGTTGCCCTGATGCTCGCATGCTCAACTCAAGTTTGTATTCGTACAGAACATTTCACGAACTTAGCACGTCTCAAAGCACCTTACAGCACATGATGCACGGGACACGCTCACGCCATAAGCATACACATCCTACTCAGCCCTGCAAAGTCGACGTCACAATCCTGAACGAAAAATCTGTCAGAACACCAGAATACCTATGGCAAATGGTGAGAGAACAAACACGAGGGGAAAACCGACTTTACCTAATGCTCCCCAATCTGCCTGTCGCAGACACAACTGACCAAAACAATGTTGGTAGGCATGGCAACGGTACAGTCCTTTTGTCGACGAAATCCTTCACACTGTGGCCACCCTTCATCGTGTTGTGTGTCACAATCGCCGTGCTGAATAATAGAGTTTAATAGAAGATCTAACATCTCAAAACTGGGAACCAGGAGGCGCTGCGGACCGGCTGCAGAAGCAGAATAATATTCCAGGACATCTTTAAACTCTTAGCCCAGCAGATCCCTCATTCTACCATAACATGAAGCCACATGGTCAAACCTGTTTCAATGAGAAGTGTCGAAGATCCTGCCAGGAGCAGCATCAAGCTTACATAAAATTAAATGCCAACCTGGTGACGAAACTACACAGCACTTAATGCATGTTAAAGTGCAGTATCATCAAGCTATAGACAGAGATAAGCGAGCCCAGAACCAGTCACGCCTCATCCATTCATGAATGGTGGTGGACCATTAAACAACCAACGGGAGGAGGAGGCTCTATGAATATGCCCGTGCTCAAAGATCTTGGAGCCCAGCACGTGATTGCAATAGACAAGGCTGAACCGCTTCCAATCACCTTAAGCGAGATGTGCCAGATGGATGATCCACTTCGGTCTCCTCAGGAGCTCCTCAACTTCACAGAAGCCAGTCTTCAGACAATTCAATTTAATCCATCTGACGCATGGAAGAGGCTGAGCTCATGCATACAGCAAAATCTATGGGCCCTGAATACATCCCAGCGATGCTGAAGGCTTGCAGCACCTCCATACATGTTGTTCAACACAGCTACAAGACTTGCATCTCCCCTAAAAAGTTGAAAATAGCCCAGGTATGTCCGTTCGACACAAATCAGGACAAATCTAATACAGCGATTTAACCACTACACCAGCCTAATCCCAATTATCTGCAAATTGATGGAGGATTTCGACGAGAGTGCTATTAAGCATACATACTCACCTATAACCCGCTCACAGATGCCCAGTGTGGGATTGAACGGGCAATTAAAGAAATAAACGCTCTTTATGTAGCCTGGCAAAAAAATAAGGTTATGTAGCAAAATGATCAGGAGCAACCGATAATAATGGTAAAGTTCCTGTTATTCAGAATTATTGTCTTTGGCCTGTAGAATGGGTGCCTGTCATTGGCAGGATGCAGGATGCATCTGTTCATACTGGATCAATCAGCAAAGTTAAAAGGAAACAATCTGTAACAAAGCAAAGATTGTTACGTGGTAGAAAGACTGACCAATTATAATGTAAATGATGAATTTTCAAAGAATTCTGTACAAAGGAGATACTCCTAAAGTGTTAGCCGAGAAAGGTTGAGCAACTGGTGTAGCCATGTCTCCCTTGATCAAGCAATGATTTTTCTCGACAATAGATTTGTTTTGAGTGTCTTTGTCATATTCCACATCAAATGTCATTGTCAGCAGTATGCACCCGGGGTAAAGACAGATGGACGTTTGCAGACCATCACGAGTGAGTATATTTTAATACAACTCATCAAACCGATATAATCTGCCGCGAAACGTGTCAGTTGCCTGGCGTGTCCGAACTTGTGATAAAGGTTTGTAATGGTGTAGAAAACTTTAGGATAGATTAGAGGTCACAATAGCAATTATCAAAGTAGGATCGGCTTCGTAGGTATATAATTGTAGATCCTAGATTCGAGGAATTCAGGCTAAAGTGGACAAGGAACAGATCGAACAGTAGACTTATCAAGCATTGATAGTGTACAGTGATCTGCTACATTAGGAGCCGGGAGGTTCGCAGCGCAGGTGTTATGCAGACGACGTTGACAAATTGACAGTTACCATGTTAAGTGACTGATGGGATCCCAAAGAAGATGCCGCAAAACAAAAATGATGGTGTTAGAAAATCAAATTAAATGACGGCCATAGCAGTGCTTAATGCTGGTCAGTCAATAGTTGCAATATAAGGACATGATTAGATCTCAATTAGAGGAATTGCGCAAATTAAGAATAGGAGATAAAGTGTGTAGATCTAAGAAGAATATAATGCCGACACAGAAGCTTCACCTTTTGTGCCGACGATGAGAAAGATAAGTTTGTTGACTGAACGTGATTTCGTGGAAGGTTTCTTGCATGAGGAATATTTGAGATGGGAGTTAATGAATATTTCATTTGTTTGAATGCCAATCTTTGAAAAGAGAAATAGTGTATCTGTATGGTCGTTTTAGCTCCACCCACCTTAATCTGGCACAGAGCTGAAGGGTTTTAACCCTTTGTAGTTTTGGCCTATATGTGGGAACTTTAAGAATTGTGAAGAAGTTGAATTCGATACCCATAATTGAATTACACTTGAAGTTAGATGTCATTCACAGATGTGAATTTATTTTGATGAAAAGTTGTGTTGAGGGAATGAAAAAGGATGGGTGAGTTTAAGAAAAGATAAAACGTCAAATAAAAATGTGTGGCTCGCTTTAAATCAATTAGAATCGTAAAGAAAGTGTTATCTTTTCAATTTGGTTATTACTGATACTTCCTTACTATACAGTATAAATGCACACGAGGCCCATGCTTGAGAGAAAGTCAGTCTGTGACCTTTCGTTTCTTCCTCAGCACTCAAGTGATTAAAGTGGGTGGATATCCCTTTTATACCTGAAGGTCCAGGTTAGGAGTGTCTCCCACAAGTTCACCACTTAGCGGTCATTGTTCTCACAGTGTACATGGGTTACAATGCTGGTTGAATACATGACAATTACAAGCTAACACACGCAATTATGTGTTGATAAATAACAGGTCATCATTGATTACATTGGGTTGAAAGATAATCAATTTGCTCCATGAATGAGATTACTAAAGGAGAAGGGAAGAGTGTAATGTCTTAAATAAAGTCTGCGTGGGTTTCTCGATGCAACAGGCTGGGGGAAGCTCAACCCTCGTTTCCATTTGTGTGGAAACTTATTTTGAATGACGTGAAAGCTTCCAGTTCAGTAAAAGAGATTTAATTAAAAAGATTGGCAGTAGAGTATTTGAAATATTCTCCTTGATAATCATTTTGTTGTCTTGGACAATTTTCGTTTTGGAAACCTTTTTAATAGAAATAATACGAAATAGGGAAAAAAATCTAAAAAATCAATTTTCTCTGATGATAAACAGAAATGCCCGTTGATTACCTTTTAACCCAATTTAATCAATGATAACGTGCTTTTTATCAACACATAATTGGGTGTCTTAGCTTGTAATAACCAAATTGAAAAGACAACATTTTGTTTACGATTCCAATAGATTTAAAGCGAGTCACAGAATTTTAATTGACGTTTTATGTTTTGTTAAACACATCCAACCTTTGTGCATTTCCTAGCTGCGTAAATTATCAGAATCAGTCCTCTAGCTAATTATTCAACCCAACAATCACGAGTAGCTGCGGCCTTGTCCAGATGTGTGGCTGCACTAGACTGCGTGATATGGGCATTCAAGGTGAGCGAACCTATCGTGATGATAGGGGAAATACTGAATAATGTAAAGCCCGGGCTTTCTCCAATATAAGCCGAGTGAAGTGAGAAGCTGTTTCACTGCCACACGATCAATCAGCAAAGATAGTCAGAGACATCGGGGAAAAGCCTGCAGAAGGAATCCTCACCGGTTGGTGCCTCACGAATGTAACGCACCAGAATGGGAATATTCTCCAGGGAATGTAAGTGAGATAGCTGTCGAAAACCCAGGCCTCACGTTGTATGCAGATGGATCCCAAAGGAACGTCGACGGCCGCCCACGTACGGGATGAGCGATATTAATCTATCATCTGGAGGTAGTGATGTAGGGTGCGCTGGACAGAGGCCTTTTGGTCCAAGAAGCAGAATTAACTGCACTGACAGAAACTTTATTAGTGGCAGAGGGAAAGACTGTGAATAAATATATAGATAGCAGCTGTGCCTTTGGGGTAGTACATGACTATATAGTAGCATTTGGAAGGAGAGGGATTGTTACCTCTGCCGTCAAGACCATCAATCACGATGAACGTATAAAATTAGTATTAGAAGCAGCTAGCAAACCAGCTAAATCAGCAGTGATAAAGGTAAAGTCCCGTCAATGAGTAGTGGACGAAATACAGCATGGAAATGAGTCTGCGGACAACGCCGCCCGAGAAGCGGCCACTTTCGCAGGCATAAAGATAGAGACAGTCTGTAGAATTGCCAGAGGCGGACATAAACATAGTTAAACTGCACGCAGATATGAACGAGGAAGAAAAAGCAGTATACGAGAGGAAGGGAGGATCACCTGGAATTGACTCAGTATGGAGAAAGGACGAAAAGCTGTTGGTACATTCCTGCATTCGGCGAATGATCATGGAGTAATCCATGGCATTTACAAGGCTAGGTGTAACGCCATGATATCCCTTAACACACGGGATTGGTGGTGGCTGGAAATTGGGCATAACGTTGCAAAACATTGTCAGCAATGTGTTACTTGCAACCAACATAATCCGATAAAAGCATTAAAAATAAGGATGGCGGGCCACCCCCGCCCACTGGAACCATGGGAAAAAAAGCAAATTGATTTTACTGGGCCCCTAATAAACTAAAGGAGAATGAAGTACTGCTTGGTGAATATTGGCTAGTTTTCAAGTTGGGTTGAAGCACTTGCCACCTGCAATGCACGGCAACTGCGGTAGCCCGTATATTAGCAGAGTCGGTAAATCCTAGCGGGGGATTCCCATTCAGATATTTTTGGACCAAAGGACTCATTCCACAGGAAAGGTAATGAAGGAAACTTGTAAAATGATGAACATTAAGCAGAAATTCCACAACCCCTAACATTCCCAGAGTTCACTAATGATAGAAAGAATCAATACAGCCCTGAATACCTCACGCAACACAGATTCCAGGGTGGTATGTTGCCTCGCTGGTGAAAGGGTCAAGGATGTGTCGGAGCGGGTGCAAGAAAGGGAGGGTAAACAGCCAGTTGTCGCAGTGCATGTAGGTACCAATGATATAGGTAAAAAACGGGATGAGGTCCTACAAGACGAATTTAGGGAGCAAGGTGCTAAATTAAAAAATTTGTCCACAAAATTAGTAATCTTAGCATTGCTACCAGTGCCACGTGCTAGTCAGAGTAGGAGTCACATGATAGCTCAAATGAATACGTAGTTTGAGGAGTGGCGCAAAAGGGAGCGAGTCAAATTCCTGGGACATTGCTACCGTTTCTGTGGGAGGTGGGACAACTACAAACCGGACGGTCTTCAAGTGTGCAGGACTGGAACCAATGTCCTAAGGGGAGTGTTTACTAATGCTGTTGGGGAGCAATTAAACTAACATGGCAGAGGGATGGGGAACTATGCACGGAGACAGAGTGAAATAAAATGGAGGCAGAAGCAAATGATAGAAAGGAGAATAGTAAATGTGGAGGGCAGAAAAACCCAAGGCAAAAAACCAAAAGTGCCAAATTACAGAAAATTCTGAAGGAGCAAAGTGTGTTAAAAAGACAAGCCTGAAATGTGTGCCTCAATGCGAGGAGTATTCGGAATAAGGTGGAGGAATTAACAGTGCGGACAGCAGTTAAAGGATATGGTGTAATTGGCCTCACAGAGATATGGCTCCAGGGTGACCAAGGCTGGGAACTTAACATCCAGGAGTATTCAACATTTAGGAAGAATAGGCAGAGAGCAAAAGAAGGCGGGGTGGCGTTGCTGGTGAAAGAGATAATTACTGCAATAGTTGGGAGGGACGTTAGCCTGGATGATGTGGAATCGGTATGGGTGGAGCTGCGGAATTCCAAAGGGCAGAAAACGCTAGTGGGAATTGTGTACTGACCACCACACCGTATTAGTGAGGTTGGGGAAAGCATCAAACAAGAAATAAGGGATGGTTGCAATAAAGGTACAGCAATTATCATGGCCGACTTTAATCCACATATTTATTGGGCTAATCAACTGGTAGCAATGCGGTGGAGGAAGATTTCCTGGAGTGTATTATGGATGGTTTTCCAAACCAATATGTCGAGGAACCAACTACAGAGCTGGCCATCCTAGACTGGGTGATGTGTAATGAGAAGGGACTTATTAGCAATCGTGTTGTACGAGGCCCCTTGGGGAAGAGTGACCATAATATGGTAGAATGCTTCAGTAAGATGGAGAGTGACACAGTTAATTCGGAAAATCGGGTCCTGAATTTAAGGAAAAGGACCTTCAACGGTATGAGCCGTGAATTGGCTTGAATAGACTGGCAAAGGATATTTAATGGGTTGCCGGTTGAAAAATAATGCCAAACATTTAAGGATCACATAGATGAAGTTCAGCAATCGTACATCCCTGTCTGGAGTAAAAATAAAAAGGGGAAGGTTAGCTTCTATAGATATGTGAAGAGAAAAAGATTAGTGAAGACAAACGTAGGTCCCTTGCAGTCGGATTCAGGTGAATCTATAATGGGCAAAAAAGAAAATGCATGCCAATTTAACTCGGCTTCGGTTCTGTCTTCACGAGGGAAGAGATAAATAACCTTCCAAATGTATGAGGCGACAGTGGGACTAATGACAAGGAGGAGTGAAGAATATCCTTATTAGGTAGGAAATTGTGTTAGGGAAATTGAAGGGATTGAAGTCCGGTAAACATAGAAACATAGAAACATAGAAACATGGAAAATAGGTTCAGGAGTAGGCCATTCGGCCCTTCGAGCCTGCACCGCCATTCAATGAGTTCATGGCTGAACATGCAACTTCAGTACCCCATTCCTGCTTTCTCGCCATACCGCTTTATCCCCCGAGTCGTAAGGACTTCATCAAACTCCTTTTTGTATATATTAAGTGCATTGGCCTCAACAAAATTCTGTGGTAGAGAATTCCACAGGTTCACCACCCACTGGGTGAAGAAGTTTCTCCTCATCTCGGTCCTAACTGGCTTACCCCTTATCCTTAGAATGTGATCCCTGGTTCAGGACTTCCCCAACATTGGGAACATTCTTCCTGCATCTAACCTGTCTGAACCCATCATAATTTTAAACGTTTCTATGAGGTCCCCTCTCACCATTCTGAACTCCAGTGAATACAAGTCCAGTTGATTCAGTCTTTATTGATAGGTCAGTCCCGCCATTCCGGGTATCAGTCTGGTGAACCTTCGCTGTACTCCCTCAATAGCATGAATGTCCTTCCTCAATTTAGGAGAGCAAAACTGTACACAATACTCCAGCTGTGGCTTCACCAAGGCCCTGAACAACTGTAGCATCAACTCCCTGCACCTGTCCTCAAATCTCCTCGCTATGAAGGCCAACATGGCATTTACTTTGTTAGCCGCCTGCTGTACCTGCCTGCAAACCTTCAATGACTGATGTACCATGACAACCAGGTCTCGCTGCACCTCCCCTTTTCATAATCTTTCCCCATTTCGATAATAGTCTGTCTCTCTGTTTTTATCACCAAAGTGGATAACCTCACATTTATCCACATTATACTTCATCTGCCATGCATTTGCCCACTCACCGAACCTAAGCAAGTCACTCGCGGGTCTCATGGCATCCTCCTCGCAGCTCACACTGCCACCCAACTTAGTGTCATCGGCAAATTTGGAGGCACTACATTTAATCCCCTCGTCTAAATCATTAATGTACAATGTAAACAGCAGGTGCCCCAGCACAGAACCTTGCGGTACCCCACTAGTCACTGCCTGCCTTTCTGAAAATTACCCATTTACTCCTACTCTTTGCTTCCTGTCTGACAACCTGTTCTCAATCCATGTCAGCACACTACCGCCAATCCCATGTGCTTTAACTTTGCACATTAATCTGTTGTATGGAACCTTGTCGAAAGTTTCTGAAAGTCCAAATATACCACATCAACTGGTTCTCCCTTGTCCACTCTACTGGAAACATACTCAAAAAATTACAGATGATTTCTCAAGCTTAATTTCGCTTTCACAAATCCATGCTGACTTGGACCTATCATGTCACTTCTTTCCAAATGCGCTACTATAAAATCCTTGATAACTGATTCCATCATTTTACCCACTACTGAGGTCAGGCTGACCGGTCTTTAATTCCATGTTTTATCTCTCCCTCATTTTTTAAGATGTGAGGTAACATTGGCTTCCCTCCAGTGGATAGGAACTGATCCAGAGTCTATGGAATTTTGGAATATGACTGGCAATGAATCCGCTATTTCAAAGGCCACCTCCTTAAGTACTCTGGGATGCAGTCCATCCCGCCCTGGGGAATTATCGGCCTTCAATCCCATCAATTTCCCCAACACAATTTCCCGACAAATAAGGATTTCCCTCAGTTCCTCCTTCTTACTAGACCCTCTGACCCCTTTTATAACCGGAAGGTTGTTTGTGTCCTCCTTAGTGAATACCGAACGAAAGTACTTGTTCAATTGGTCTGCCATTTTTTTGTACCCCGATATGCCTTTCACTGATTCTGACTGCAGGGGTCCTACGTTTGTCTTTATTAACCTTTTTCTCTTTACATATCTATAGAAACGTTTGCAATCCGTCTTAATGTTCCCTGCAAGCTTCTACTCGAACTCCATTTTCCCTGCCCGAATCAAACCCTTTGTCCCACTCTGCTGAGTTCTAAATTGCTCCCAGTCCCCAGTTTCACTGCTATTTCTGGCCAATTTGTATGCCACTTCCTTGGCTCTTATACTATCACTGATTTCCCTTGATAGCCACGGTTGAGCCACCTTCCCTTTTTAATTTTTACGCCAGACAGGAATGTACAATTGTTGTAGTTCATCCATATGGTTTTTAAATGTCTGCCATAAACCATCCACAGTCAACCCCTGAAGTATCATTCGCCAATATATCCTAGCCAATTCACGCGTCATACCTTCAAAGTTACCCTTTTTTAAGTTCTGGACCATGGTCTCCGAATGAACTCCCCGGGGGCTGATAGTCTGCTTCCCAGAGTACTTAAGTAAGTGGCCCTAGAAATAGTGGATGCCGTGGTGACCATTGTCCAACAGTCTATCGACTCTGGATCAGTTCCTATGGACTGGAGGGTAGCTAATGTAAAAGCACTTCACAAAAAAGGAGGGAGAGAGATAAAAGGGTAAATAAAGACCGGTTAGCCCGACATCAATTGTGCGTAAAATGTTGGAATCTATCATTAATGATGAAATATAAGCGCATTTGGAAAGCTGTGACAGGATCGGACCAAGTCAGCATGGATTTATGAAAGGGAATTCATGCTCGATGAAACTTCTGGAATTTTTTGAGGATGTAACTAGCAGAGTGCACAAGGGAGAACCAGTTAATGTGGTGTAGTTGGACTTTCAAAAGGTTTTTGACAATGTCCCGCACAAGAGATTATTGTGCAAAATCAAAGCGCATGTGATTGGGTTAAGGTATTGACGTGGATAGAGACCTTGTTGGCAGACAGGAAGCAGAGAGTCGGGATAAACGGGTCATTTTCAGAATGGCAGCCAGTGATTAGTGGAGTTCCGAAGGATTTATTGCTGGGATCCCAGCCCTTCATAATAAACATTAACGATAGAGATGAAGGAATTGAGTGCGATATCTCCAAGTTTGCAGATTACACTAAATTGGGTGGCGGTGTGAGCTGTGCGGAGAACGTTAAGAGGCTGCAGGGTGAGTTGTACAGGTTAGGTGAGTGGCCGAATGCATGACAGATGCAGTATAATGTGGATAAATGTGAGTTTATCAATTTTGGGGTCAAAACACGAAGGCAGAATTTTAGCTGAATGGCGGCAGATTAGGAAAAGGGGAGATGCAGCGAGACCTGGGTGTCATGGTTCATCAGTCATTGAAAGTTGGCATTCAGGTATGGCAGGCGTGAAGCAGGCAAATGGTATGTTAGCATTCATAGCTAGGGGATTTGAGTATAGGAGCAGGGAGGTCTTACTGCCGTTGTACAGGGCCTTAGTGAGGACTCACCTGGTATATTATGTTCGTATTGGTCTCCTCGTCTGTGGAAAGACGTTCTTGATATTGATGGAGTGCAGCGCAACTTCACCAGTCTGATTCCAGGGATGTCTGGACTATCATATGAGGAGAGGCTGGATCAACTGGGCCTTTATTAACTGGATTTTACTAGGATGAAGGGAGATCTCGTAGAAACGTAATAAGATTTTGACGGGACTGGACAGGTTAGATGCTTGAAGTATGTTCCTGATGTTGGGCAAGTCCAGAAGCAGGGGACATAGTCTTAGGATCAGGGATAGGCCATTTAGGACTGAGATGAGGAGAAAAGTTAGCTCTCAGAGAGTTGTTAACCTGTGGAATTCCCTGCCGCAGACAGTTGTTGATACCAGTTCATTGGATCTATTCAAGAGGGAGTCAGATATGGTCCTTACGGCTAAGGGGATCAAGGCATATGGAGAGAAAGCAGGAAAGGGCTAGTGAGGAAGTGATCAGCCATAATCTTTTTGAAAGGCGGTGGCAGCTCGAAGGGCCGAATGAACTACTCCTGCAAGTATTTTCTATGTTTCTATGTTTCTATGAGGCTGAGTATAATGCAGGTTGGTCCTCTCTTTACAAGATTATGGTAGAGTGAGTTATACGTTGGCCCATATGGTTACAGATTGTGTGGAATATTATTATGCTGCTGCTGATATCCGACAGCACCTCATGGGTCCCCTGCTAGATCTGTTCAGAATCTATCCAATTTAGCACGGTGGTAGTGTCAGTCAACACGATGGAGAATGTCCTCCGTATGAAGACAGGACTTCGTTTCCACAAGGACTGTGCAGAGTTCAGTACTACCGATACTATTATGGAAAGATGCTTCTGCAACACATACGTTGGTGAGCAGGAGGTCAAGTAGGTTTTTCACTATTGGAGCGACAGTTCTGAGGGAGCACTGCCCTGTCAGAGTTGATGACTTTGGGATAAGATCTTAAACCGAGACACGGTCTGCCCTCCGAGCTGGTCGTAAAAGCCACTGTTCAGAAGAAGAGCAGGAGAGTTCAACCTTGTGTCCTTGGGCAAATGTACATCCCTCAACCAATCTCTGGTCAGTATCACATCGTGGATTCTTGTTGGTGCAAATCTGCTTTTGCATTTCCTGCATTACAACAATGACCACGCATTAAACGTAATTTACTGGCTGTGAACCGCTTTCGGAAGTCCTGAGGTGAAAGTCGCTGCAGAAATGCAAGCTTTTTTTTAAACTTCCTATAAATGGCAAGTTAGCAAGGCCGGTTAATTCAGTTGATTAAAGTGTGGTGCCAAGGCCGAGGGTTCGATCCCCATATGGGACATTTTTTTGGGGGGGCCGGGGTTGCGAGTATCGTGACTTTGTTATTTTAGAGCAGTTTAAATATTTAGGCACGAAACACACATGGGACCTGCAATACTTCGAAGCAATGCTCCAAAATCTAAGTTCCAGCGAGATTTCATAGACCTGCGGAGTGTTTCCAGCAATTCAGGGGCAATTCGATTATCTCCCAGGATTTGGGTCTTCTCGTTTTTCAATCAGTGAATTGCTCAATTCCGCCGATTTATTTGCGGGGTAAAGTATGGAACTGAAATAAATACAATTCCGGTGTGTAATCGCTCATTCTCAACATTAGTCTGCTGTTTATTGCCGGAACAGCGTGACTTAATGGAGAAGGCAGTTGACTCTTCAGTGCAGACACTGAGGTTATCACACGATTGCAAGTTGAATTCCTGCCAATTTTTGGTCACTTCATTATCTGAATGGGATTTCCTCACAATTGCTGCAGGGTGCGTTATTGAAATACACGTTTTAATGTTGTTTTCTGTGTATATTTCTCACTGACCTTGGCAAAGTTTCCAATAAACCAACGATCACTAATTAATGCCGGTAAGTTAATATTGTTTCCAATTCGAAGAATAGGTTTGCGTCAATCAATGTGATAAATGGCAGGTGAGGGAATTCATTTAAGTTTCGTGATCAATGATCTCCTCAGTGAGCCGATTAAAGAAAATAAAGTATTTGATATGAAATCGCTGCAAGCAGGACTCAAACCTGCGCAAGAAAACGCCTTTAGATTTCAACGCCTACACGTTAGCCATTCGGCCATCGAAGCTACACGAGGTGACTACTTGAATAATCTAATGATCGGTGCAATATTTCGGACAATTGGCCGGCATACTTGCCCTGCTGAATCTCCCAGTCAATGTGAGTACGATATTGTAGAATCATAGAATAACACAGCACAGCAGGAAGCAATTCGGCTAGAACTGGAAGGATTTACTTATCAGCGAAGACTGAACAGACGGGGGAGCTTTTCTCTCGAAAAGACAAGGCAGATATTGTATTTAATATTATGAAGGGATATGACAGCATCGTCGTGGCGAAAATATTTACAATTGTGCAGGAATTCAGTATTCAAAGTCAGAAATGTAAGACAGAGACCGATAAATTCATTTGGTAATTCAAGAGCAACTACTTTAACAAAGAGTGATTAAAATGTGGAAGATGCAACCAAGAGCAGTAGTTCAGGAAAATAGCACAGCTGCATTAAACAGGGAGCTACCTAACCACGAGTGTGAAAGGAATAGAAGGATATGCTGATAGGATGTGATGAAAAAGGGTAGAAGGGGGCTCGTATAGAGCATTAATTCCGGCAAAAACAGTTGGGGAAAATCGTCTTTCTGTGGTGCAGACTCTATATTATATTTTTACACACCTTTTAAACAATAAAAATAAATTGCATTTATAGAGCGCCTTTAATGTCATGAAACGCTCCAAGGCGCTTCACAGGAGTATTATACAATAAAACTTTGACACGGAGCCGCATAGGTACAAATTAGCGCAGGTGACAAAAAGCTTGATCTAACTGGAATGGTTAATAATGAGGAAGAAAGCAGTCGACTGCAGGAAGGTCTCAATGAAATGGTCAGGTGGGCAGAAGAGTGGCTGATGGAATTCAACCGGGTGAAGTGCGAGGGAAAAATTGGGGAGTGCAAATAAGTCAAGGGAATACACATTAAATGGTAGGACACTGTGAAGTGTAGAGGAAAAAAAGTACCTTGCAGTGCACGTCCATGGATTGCTGGTGTTAGCCGGCCAGTTCGACAAATTGGTTCAGAAGCAACACGGAATTATTGCCTTTGTTTGCTGATTCATAGCGGCGAAGTTATGCTTGAACTGTGTAAAACATTTGTTAGGCCGCAGCTAAACTGTTGCGTGCTGTTCAGGTCACAGCATGAAAGTACAGAGTTGATTAACATGGATTTTGCTTAGACTGTAGAATTCAGCTATGAGGAAAGATTGCATATACTGGGTTTGTTATGTTTGCAAAAGTAGAGGCGGATGGCGGAATTTATTGAAGTGAATAAAATTATGAGTTGCCTCGATAGAGTGCAGAGAAACAATGTATTTCTCCGAGCAGTGATCAACAACCAGGGAGCATAGATTTAAATTAATTGTTAGGAGGGTAGTGGTGATTTGAGGATCTGTTTTTTCACCCAGAGAGTGGTGTGGGTCCGGATCTTATTGCCTGAAAGGGTGGTAGATGCAGAAATTCCTGGTATGTGCACTGGAATTCCAGAGCCCTACAAGGCAACGGCCCAATAGCTGCAAAGTAGGTTTTGTCTGTATAGCTCGGTGTTTAGTCGGATTTTCAGTCAGGATTTGGTCTTTCCTGGTTCGCACAGTGCATTTTGCAGCCAATCAATACTTCAGTGAAAGCGGCCCCTCTACTTCCTGTTACACACGTGGTTCCAATCCCGCCCACTTTTTCTCTGAGTTCTCGAAGTGCCCTGAGTCCAGTAGACAGGAACATGAGTAGGCCATCGAAGCAGTTATGGACACGAGGTGTCCAGGTGAAATCGACAGCTGGAACCCATTGATCTCCTTGAGCCTGTTATACAAGATCACTGGAACTCCATTCGGCCGCTCGTACTTGTTGCATGGATGATGAGCAGGAAACGTAGACCCTGAACCTGTTACACAGATGGAGGAGGAGGCAATTCAGCCCTTCCAGAATGTTACACAGTGATTGGAGGAAGCCATTATTAGTACGAGCCTGAGGCATAGGACAGGCAAAAGTCGATCAGATCCTTGAAGCCTGTTCTGCAACAACGGTAGACGTCTATTTACCCCCTAGAACCTGTTGAAACATCGCAACATAGACATTGACAGTGCAGGAGGCCATTTTGACCCATTGGGTCCACGCCGGAACGTATGAACAATGAACAATGGCGGAAAGGTAAAGAGCACCCAGCCCAATCAGTCCGCCCCACACACCTGAGACACTCCTTATACTGAAACATTCTAAACAGCATCCCAACTGAAGCTATGTGATCTCCTGGGCGAGGCAAAAAACAAATAAGAATCTAGGACAATTTGGGTGTCAATTCAGGGAAAAATGATCTCCAACCCATCCAGGCGATTGGTACAAGTCCAAGAGATCACCCTGGTGGTACTCAATTCCCTGCAGTACTTACCATAATATCTATGCGATGCAGCAACATATCATCCAGTCTAATCCCAATTCTCAGCTCTAGGTCCGTAACCCTGCAGGTTACTGTACTTTAAGCGCGCATCCAACAATCTCTTAAAATTGGTGAGGGTTTCTGCATGCAGCACTGTTACAGGCAGCGAGTTCGATAACCCAACACCCTCTGCGTGAAGAAGCCCAAAACCACCCCCTCAAATCCCTTCTGAACCTTCCACTAAACACCTTAAAACTTCTTCCCCCCGTAATTGATAGCTCCACCAATGGAAATAGCCATTGGTATCCACTGTATACAGGCCCCTCAAAATTTTGTTCACCTCAATGAGGTATCTTGTCAACCTCCTCTGTTCGAATAAAAACTAAACCAGAATATCTAATCTGTCCTCATAACTAAGGTTCTCCATTTCAGGCAACATTCTAATAAATCGCATGCGCCCTCTCTAGTGCAATCACGTTCTTCTTATAATACGGCGAAGATACTGCACGCTGTACTCCAGCTGTGGTCTAACCAATGTGTTATACATTTTAAGCATAACCCCGCTGCACTTATATTCCATGCCTCGACCAATAAAGGCAAGAATTCCGTTCGCCTTCTCAACCTACTTATCCACCTGGCCTGCTACTTTCATGGATCTCTGGACAAGGACTCCAAAGTCCCTATGTTCTTCTACACTAATAATTGACCTAACGATTAATGTGTATACACTTTCCTTATTGGCCCGCCGAAAGTTTAACACCTCCCAATTATCTAAATTAGATTACATTTTCCACTGCTCTGCCGAGCTGCCCAGTAAATTGATATCCTCCTGCAGACCACGACTTTCCTCTGCATTATCAACCAGGCAGCCAATTTGTGTGCCATCTGCAAACGTGTTAATCATATTCCCTTTATTCAAATCTGATTCTTTTAAATAAAAGTTAAAAAGCAATGAACGCTGTACTGAGCCCTGCGGAATGCCACTGGAAACACCCTTCCAGTCACAACTACATCCATCAACCAATACCTTTTGCTTCCTGCCTCCAAGACATGTTTGGATCCCATCGGCTTTAACCTTCATGACCAGTCTACCATGTGGGATCTTTTCAAAATCTTCGCTAAATTCCATATGCACTACATCATTCGCACTATCACCATTGAACCGCTTGGTTACATGCTCAAAAAATTCTATAATGTTAGTCAAACACGATGTTCACTTCACTAATTCGTGCTGACTATACCTAATTGATCCTTGCCTTTCAAAATGAAAATTTCTCCTGCCTTTCTGGAGATTTTGCAACAATTTTCCCACCTCTGAGGTTAGGCTGACAGGCCTGTAATTACTCGGCCTATCCCTTTGTCCATGCTTAAACAACGGTACCGCATTAGCAGTCCTCCAATGCTCCAGCGCCATGCCAAATCCAAGCAGAACTGGAAAATGATGGTCAAGGCCTCTGCTATTTCCTGTTGTGCGTCGCTCTGGGACTGGGATGCACTTCATCCGGGCCTGAGGAATTATCTACTTTCAAATCTGCTAAGCCCCTGAATAATTCCTCTCTCACTATGTTTATTTCATCCAGAAAATCACGCTCCTTCTCATTAGTAGTATCCGAATTGCTCCTTTCCTTTGTGAAAGCAGATGCAAAGTATTCATTAACAACTTTAACAATATGTTTTGCCTCCACACAAAGTTTACTCTCATGGTCTCGAAGAGCCCTAACCTTTCTTTAGATACCCTCTTACTCTTAAGATATTTATCGAACATCTTTTGGTTTTCCTTAATTTAACTTGCCAATAATTTTTCATGCTCTCTCGGAGCATTCGCAATATCGTTTTCAATTTTGTCTCTTAACTTTCTGTTTTCCTCCAAAGATTATATAGTATTCAGCCATTGGTATATGACATTAGCTTCCCTATTTTTCTTTATCCTCCTCGGTAAGTCCCTTAACAACCAAGGGGCTCTGGAATTGTTATTCCCACCGTTTTCCCTTGAGGGCACATGTATGGACTGTGCATTCCGGATCTCCTCCTTGAAAGTTTCTCACTGCTCCGACAATGATTTTTCCACAATTAGCTGTTTTCAATTAACTGTTGTCAAATCACTCCTCAACTTAGCAAATTTAGCTCTTCCCCAATGTGGGACTTTTATTCCAGCCCAGTCTTGCCCTTATCCAAAACTAACATGAATCTGACTGAATTATGGTCACTGGCACCCAAGTTTTCTCCCAATGATAACCCGTCAACACGCAGAGCTTTGTTGCCAGATCTAAATCCAAAACCGGCCCATCTCGTGTTGGGCTTGTTACATAATGACTAAAAAAAGTTCTCCTGAATGCATTTTAAGGATTCTGCAGCCGTTATACTCTTCACACTATATATGTCCCAATATTTCGATAATTAAAATCCCCAACTATTACAACCCCATGGATGTTCGACCACAAAAATTTGCCTACATATTTTCTCCGCTTTCGCCCTCCCTCTGTTTGGGGGTCTATAATACATGCACAGCAGTGTGATTGCGCCTTTCTTATTTTTGAATTCGACCCATATGACCACATCTGATGACCTCTAGTACTTATTATCCCTCTTGCATTCTATGCCTCGGCTAATTAAGGAAAGCATTCTGTATTAATTCTTAACGAAATTTTTCTGCCTGGCGTGCTACATTCGTTGTCTGTGGACATGCATTCAATGTCACTTTATTCCACTACATTGCTCAGTGTTCTACCATTGAAAGTGTATTCCTTTGCATTGTTTGACCTCTGCTACAACTAAATCCAAAACCGGCCCATCTCGTGTTGGGCTTGTTACATAAAGACTAAGAAAAGTTCTCCTGAATGCACTTTAAGGATTCTGCAGCCGTTATAACCTTCACACTATATATGTCCCAATATTTCGATAATTAAAATCCCCTGCTGTTACAACCCCACGATAATTGTTGGACCACAACAATTTGCCTACATATTTTCTCCGCTTTCGCCCTAACTCTGTTAGGCGGTCTATAATACATGCACAGCAGTGTGATTGCCCCTGTTTTATTTTTAAATTCGACCCATATGACCACATTTTTAAGGATTGAATTCCATTTGGCTCGATTTTGCCCAGCTGACATGCTGATTGATGTATTTCTGCATTCAACAACATTCTTCTTCATTATCAACTGCACAGCAAATTTTTGTTTCAACTGAAAATATTTTAATCATATCCCCTTCATTCATTGCTAAATCATTGATACCTACCGCAAAAACAAGGAACCTCCTACTGAGCTCTGCGGAACCCCAATCGAACAGCCTTCCAGTTGCCCAAACACCCATTACGCTTTGCTTCCTGCCTCCGAGACAATTTTGGATTCAACTTGATGGTTGTGTTGGATCCCATGGGCATTTACGTCCTTGAGCAGGCTACCATATGGGACCCTGTCATAAGTCTTGCAAAAATGCACATGCACTACAACAAGTGCACTATCCTCATCGATACATCATGTTGCCTCCTCAGAAAATGAAATCAAGTTAGTCAGACACGACCTCTCCTTAACACTTCCATTTTGATTGTCCTTGATTAATCTGTGTCTTTCCAAATGAATATATATCGTGCTCCTCAGATTTTATTTCAATAATTTTCCCATAAGTGAGGTAAGGCTGACTGGTCTTTAATTGTTCATTTATCCATTTTTAAACGAATGCACGATATCAGCAGTCCTCCAGTCCTCTGGCACCACACCTCTAGCCAGTGAGTAATATAATGATCATAACCTATATTATTTCCTCTTTTGCTTCTCTTAACAGCCTCGGTACCTTTCTCATGGCCTGTGGATTTTTCTACTTTCAAAGTGATAAATCTGTTAAAACTGCCTCTCTCACTATGTTTATTCGACTTAATATGTCATGCTCATTCTCAGTGATTGCAACGTCTGCATCGCTCAGCACTTTTGTGAAAACAGATGCAAAGCATTCATTAAGAAGAATACACAAATATTCCCCTCCACACAACGATTACCTTTATGATCTGTAATGAGCCCTCCACTTACATTGGATATCCCTTGCTCTTAATGTATTTGTAAATCTTTGAATTTTCCTTGATTTTACTTGCCAAAATGTTTTCATGCTCTCTCTTAGCTTTCAATCATTGCTGTTAAATTTCAACTTTGCGCTTTCTGTACTCCTCTAGAGTGTCTGAATTTTTGAGCCCACGTCAAGGCATATATACCCCTTTCTTTAATTATTCTGCGCTGTAAGCGCCTTGACATCCTGTGGGGTTTAGATTTGTTAATCCCACGCTTTTCCTTTCAGGCAACATACTTGCTCTGAATCCTGAGGTTCTGCTCCTTGAATGCCTCCCAATGCTCTGACACAGTTTTACAATCAAGTAGCTGTTTCTCGTCCACTTTGGCTAAATACGATCTCAGCTTACAAAAATGGCTTTCCCCAATTGAACTTTTTCTTTCCTGAAGTAACTTTTTCAATGTCCATAACTGCCCTAAATCTCACGGAATTATGATCACCATCACCAAAATGCTCGCCCATTGATGAACCTTCCTCCTGCTCAGCATCATTCGCTGAATCCAGAACCGGCCCCTCCCATGTTGGTCCTGCGACATATTGGCTAAAAAAGATCTCCTCTGTAGCTTTCACACCAATTATATCCGAGTTAATATTAGGTTAGTTGAAATCGCCTAATTCTACTGCTTATAATATGTGAACTTCTCTGACAGTTGCCTACATATTTGCTCTTCAATCTCCCTATGGGCGTCCACAATACACTCCCAGCCCCTTTTATGTTCTTCAATTCATCTCCTATAGCGTGAGTTGAACACGCTTCTAAAACATTTTCTCACCCCACAGCTGCTATTGTTTACTTAATCAATAGTGCTACCTCCCACATCCCTTCGGTTTTATCCCCTCTTTCACAGGCCTGAAACCATGTAACCAGCAATGTTGAATTAATATAGCTGCTCTTCTTTTAGCCGTGTCTCATAAATAGCTGTAGTATCACATTATAAGCTGGCACGTGGCACTGGGATTAATCCGAAGTTACTACCTTTGAGGTCCCGCTTTTTATTATCGCCATGGGCGGTCCCTCCAACGAGGATGACTTGCTTCCACAAGAGTTCACAAAAGTTTAAATGAAGGACCCAATATTCCCGTCCTGAACTCCAGTTGAAGGGGTGGAAAAGGCCTGTGCATGGATTTTTTTTAACGTGTGGTGACCGTTGCACATCAATCACCACACGGGCTTGACAGAGCTAGGCATTTATCTAGTGACAACGGTTAAACAAGACCATTGGAGACCTGTTCTGCTGCATGGATCTGATACGCACACATATCGCAGTGTGGGCTGGCCCGTGCTGCCCCTGGGCCCTTGGGGCTTCTGGGTCCCGTATCCTCATTTATCACACCTTCGCCACGAACTCTCTCCACTCCGCCGCTCACTTTTTCACTGCACTTCCCCTGCGATCTCTCACCATTTCGCAGCCACAATCTCTTGCCGCTCCTCCGCAACAAAAAGCATTTGCTGCACATCTGCCACGATCGCTCCCCGCTCCTCCGCCAAAATATCTGGCTACTCCTCCTCCACAAACCTTTGCCGCAACTCCGCCGCGATCTGTCACTGCTCTTCCAGCACAAAAACATTTGCTGCACCTCTTGGTTTGTAATGTCTCTCACAGCTCCCCAAATCTGTCTACAGGGCCTCATTGCTCTTTAAACCTGAGGCATTGGTACAATAATGGATCAAGACATCTGGATATTCATCCTCTCCCCTCAGCATCCCCAGCAGCCGCTCACTTATATCCTTGACCCTGGCAACATGGAGGCAACATTCCTTCCTGGAGTGATGTCTGCGTCATGTCTGCCAACCTAACTATCGATGCGTTTATCACTATTGCTTGCACTCTTCTTACTCTGCACTGTGGAGCTGAGCCCGCAGTGGTATCGTGGACTTGGATCTGGCTGCAGTCTCTCATCAACCGTTGCAGCCACCAGTACTCAGAACAGAATGCTGGTTGTGGAGCGAGATGCACTCAGATGCACCTTGAATTATCTAGCTGGTCGTCCTCTTCCGTCGTGCTGCCATACATCTACTCTCAGCCTGCACACTTTTAAGCTGCGGGGTGACTACATCAAGAAACGTGCTATCCACGAAGTTCTCAGCTTCGCGGATGCACTGCAGTGATTTTTACTGATATGGCATCCCCCGCCCAGCTTATTTCCGAAAACCTAAGTACAAAACCGCTCCCTCCCTTTTTGGTTTACTACTTATTGGCTAGAAAAAGTTATCCTGAATGCAATTTAGCAATTCTGTGCCGTCTATACGTTGTACACTAATTATATCACAGCTAATATTAACGTAATGGAAATCCTCCGCTATTACGACCCAATATGTCTGCATTTATCTGATATTTGCAACCAAATTTCTTCTTCTATCTCCCTCGGTTAGCTTGGGTGCCTAAAGTACACTCGCTGCAGTGCGATTGACCTTTTTTGCACGAATGCTGAACCCATTTAGCTTCATTTGAAGATCCTTCTAACATATAATCCCTTCTCACAGCTGTAATTGTTTATGAACGAATAGCATCACACGCTCATGTTTAAGTGTTTAACAACACTGCAACCAGGAATGTAGAGATGCCTATCCAGCCCCTCTTTATTCCATTTTTCAGTAGTCGATAATGTATCAGACATCATCGTGTCTATCCGTGCCTTCACCTCCTCGGCCTTATTCACCAACTCTTTGCATGTGGTATATGTCATTATGCACAGGCATGATTGGATGTTTGTTTCCAGTGTGGTCCCCGAGCGCTTAGTACAAGGACTCTTGCTTTTTGTGCTATATGTATGTAGGATGCATGATTAAAACGTTTGCAGATTATACTAAAATCGGCTGTATGGTGGATAATGAAGAGGAAAACCGCAGAAAGGAGCAAGATATAAATGCACTGGCAAGGTGGGCAGGAGAGTGGAAAATGTAAAACAATCCAGAGAAGTGTGAGGTAATGCATTTTGGCAGGGCTAACACGGCAAGTGAATAAACAATCAATGGTAGGAACCTGAGACATATAGAAGAACAGAGAGTACTTGGAGTGCATGCCCACAGATCCATGAAGGTAAAAAGACATGTGGTCAAGAAGGCATAAGGGATACGTACATTTAACAGGCGAACACAAGAGCAAGGCGGGAATGCTTGAAATGTATAAATCACTAGTTCGACCACAGCCAAAGTACTGCATGCAGTTCTGGTCACCACGTTACAGGAACATTGTGATTGTAGAAGAAAGGGTACTGCACAGATTTATGAGTCGGCAAACATTTTACCGTGGAAGCACCAATGTTCGAATTTATACTTAAAATCACTTACCAAACTCTTCAATTTGTTTTAGAAGAACTTATTTTATAATTCAAATAGGGACAAGGCATTAAAATAAAATGCATACTGCAGGTGATGGGGCATATGGAATTGTTCAATAACTATAGAAAAAACTCGGCAGGTCAAGGGAAATCTGTAGCCAGAAAAACACAGTGCTAACCTCTCAGGTTCTTGAGCTCTCGGCACCAGTAGCGTTTTGCAGCATTACATCAAAGTATTATATGTCTTACGTGAGTTTCCTTCCAAAATGTTAAAGCTGATGAAAAATAAAAAAAGCAAAATACTAAACTCCCCACAAAAAAAAAGTTAACAGGCCACTCAGAAATTGAACGCACGACTTTACCATTGGTAGTATCAGGCTGCAAACAACTGAGCTAACAAGCCTTTCAATTAATTACTTCATTCAACATACTTTTTGTTTGTGGCTAATATTTTCCAGACGTCTTCAAATGCGGGCACCATCCGTCAATTAGAACATAAGAAAATCAGAAATAGTAGCAGGAGTCAGCCATTGAGCACCTCTAGCCTGCTCCACCATTCAATAAGATCATCGCTTGTCTGATCATGGCCTCAGACTTTCCCGCTCCCCATAACCGTTTACTCGCTGCACTCTCAAAAATCTATCAATCTCTGCTTTAGATATATTAAATTAAACGGTCCCTCGTGCTCTCTGAGGCAGAGCATTGCATAGATTTAAACGGTCTGAGAGAATACATTTCTCCTCATCTCAGCGTTAAATGCGCGGCCTGTTATTCTAAGTCGTTGTCCCCTAGCTTTTGATTCCGCTATGAGTGGAAAGATCTTCTGTGCATTCCACTTTTTCCTGCCCCCTTATTATTTTACGCGTTTCACTAAGAACACCTCTCATTCTACTGAGCTCCAATGTGTATAGGACCAACCCACTCAACGTTTCTTAAACTAGCAACCTGCTCATCTCCACAATCAATCTAGGGAACCTTCTCTGAACAGTCTCAAAAGAAATGTATATCCTTCTTTAAATATGGAGACAAAACTGTTCGCAGTACTCCAGGTGTGGCCTCACCAATTCTCTGTACAGTTGTAGCAAGACTTTTCTGTTTGATACTCTATCCCTCTCGCACTAAAGGCCCACATTCCATTTACCTTCCTGATTATTTACTGCCAATGCATGCTAACTTTTGTGTTTCATGCACACACACATGCAGGTCTCACTGTACTGCAGCACTTTGCATTATTTCGCGATTTAAATTATACATTACTTTTCTATTTTATATTGCAAACTGAATAACCTCATATTTCCCACAATATAATCCATCAGGCAAATTTTTGGCCACGCACTTCACCTGTCTCTATCCCTTTGCAGATGTTTTGTGTCCCTCTCACAATGTGCTTTCCCACCCATCTTTGCAGCATCAGAAAACTTCGTTACATTATACTCGGTCCCTTCATCCAAGGCATTAATGTAGATTGTAAATTGTTCCGGACTCAGCAAAGATCTCTGCCGCGTTTCCCTCGTCAATGTTTGCCAACCAGAAAATGACCCAGTTATCCCGCTGAACTGTGTTCTGATCATTAGCCAATCCTCTAACCTTGCTAAAATGTTAACCCCAACACCGTGAGGTTTAATCTGGAAAATTAATCTCTTATGTGGCACCTTTTCTAATGCCTTCGAGAAATCCAAATACACAACATTTACTGGTTTCACTTTATCTACCTTGCACGTTACATCCTCAAAGAACTCCAGAAAATTTATCAATCATCATTTCCCTTTCATAAACCATGCTGACTATGCTTGATTGAATCATGCTTTCCAATTGTCCCGCTATTGCTTCAATTAATAATGGACTCCAGCATTATTCCAACGTCAGATTTTAGGGTAACTGGTTGATTGTTTCCTGCTATTTATCTGCGTCCCATTTATAAGTAGGTGCGTAATATTTGCGGTTTTCCAAGAGGCTAGGTACGCACCAGATTCCAGGATATTTTCATTGATTACAACCAAAGCATTCACTATCTCTGCAGTTTCTTTTCTTAAGACCCGAGGATGTAAACAATCAGTTCCAGAGGGTTTGTCCGCCTTTAGACCAATACTGCATTAAGTTCCTCTCTCCTTATCCTCCTTGTTTTTCTACTCTTGCGATGTTGTTAGTGTCTTCTACAGAGAAGACCGATCCAAAATATGTGTTCAAT
Source organism: Pristiophorus japonicus (assembly GCF_044704955.1). Taxonomy (NCBI): domain Eukaryota; kingdom Metazoa; phylum Chordata; class Chondrichthyes; family Pristiophoridae; genus Pristiophorus; species Pristiophorus japonicus. The sequence continues at coordinate 5,289,933 of NW_027254201.1, read as the reverse complement.
GTCTCTGCCATTTCCCTGTACACCATTATTGATTTCCCAGGCTGATCCTCCAGGGGACCAACATTTACTTTCGCCACTCTTTTTCTGTAAATGCACCTGTAGCAATTTTACCATCTGTTTTTATATGTCGTCTTACATTACTTTAATAATCTATCTACCCTCTATTAATCATTCTCTACTCGCTGTTAAAATTTAGCTGCACGAATCTCTCTATATGCATCCTGCAATTATCAATCATTTACTATCCTATGTGCAAATGCTGCGTCAATGTTATTTTATGCCACAAGTAAATACATCCAGCAAATTTTTAAACTCGCATCATTCAAACGATAGGCAATGACTATATCGAGCAAGCGAGAATCAAACCTGCGCCACTTGACATTAAACGTCATTCCCATCACATAATCCCACACAAACAACATCCTGGCGGTCACCATTCACCAAGAACTTAACTGCACCAGCCAGGTAAAAGGTAACTATTCACATTGGCAGAACGTGATTAGTGGTATTTGGCGAGGATCAATGCTGTGACTTCTGTAGTTCATAATTTATATTAATGATATAGATAATATTTATAAATTTGCGAATGACTCAGCTTTCCGGGGAATGGGGATAACGAATAGAGAGGAGGACTGCAGCAAATAGAGGAGGACTTTACTAAACTTTCAGATATGGCATATAATTGGAAACTGAATAACAACACAGATACATGTGAGGTGTTATATTTTGCAGGAAGAATAGGGAGTTTTCTTACTACTTCGAAGAAGCGATTCTGATTGGCAGAGACAAACAAAGGGATCTCGGAGTACAAATATACAAACCAGTAAAAATTGTGATACAGGTTAGCAAGGTCAATAAAAGCTAATCAAGCAGAATGGTTTATTTCTAGAGATAAGAATTGAGATGAAGTTAAGATTTGCTGGGATTCCTTTCCCATGAAAATTCAGGCTGAAGGCCGAATAGAGGTCCTTAAAATTATGAAACGTTTTGATAGAACGGATACAGAGAGAATGTTTCCACTTGTGGTGAGCAGCATTACTCGACACGATGATTGTAAGACATTCACCAAGAAATCCAACAGATAATTCAAAATAAAATGAATGACCCAAATATTGGTGGTGATGTGGAGCTCGCTACAACAGGGAGTTGTTGGAACAAATATAGTAGATGCATTTAAGGGGAGGCGAGACAGGCAGATGAAAGAGAATAGACTGAAAGGTGATGCTGATAGATTTCGATGAGGAAAGACGGCAGGAAACAGAAGTGGATCCTGAATGCTGGCTTGGACGGGTTGGGCCGAATGGCGTGTTTCTTTGATGTTGATAATGAAGAAGAAAGGTGCAGATAGCAGGAAGATATCAATATACTGGTGAGTTGGTCAGAACAGAGGCAAATGGATTTCAAACCAGATTAGAGTGAGGTAATGCATTTGGGGATGTCAACAAAGCAAGGTAATAAACATTAAATGGTACAACAATGGAATGTGTAGAAGTACAAAGGGAATTGTAGTGCAGGTCCACAGATCCCTGACGCAGGCTTGATAGATATGGTGGTTCAGAAGGCATGTGGAAATCTTGCCGTTATTAGTCCAGTCGTGGAATAAAATAGCAAGTACATTATTCTTGAACTGTATAAAACAAACGTTCGGCTGCAGCTGGAGTACATTTTGCAGTCCTGTTCACCACATTTCAGGAAAGATGTGATGGTATTGGAAAGGGTGCAGAGGAGATTTTCAAGTTTGTTGCCCGGACTGGAGAATTTTGGCTAATTAAACATTGGAGATGCTGCTTCTGGTTTCTTTGGAATAGAGGAACGTAGGAGGCTGAGATGAGACCTTATTGAGGTGCATACAATTATAATGGTACTGTATAGAGTGGATAGGAAGGCCGTGTTTCCCTTCGCAGCTAGGTCAAAAAAGATGGGGCATAGATTTAAAATAATTGGGGATGGTTATGAGGCGAAATCTCTCCAGCCAGAGTATCGTGCAGGTCTGGAACTCACTGCCTGAGAGGGAGGTAGAGGCAGAAACCCTGGCCACAATTAAACAGCCCATGGATGTGCACTTGAATTGCCGTAACGTACAAGCTATGGACCGAGTGGTGTAAAGTGGGATTCGGCTGGATAGTTCTTGGTTGGTTGGCACGGACACAATGGGCCGAACTGCTCTCCTTCTGTGCTGTAAATGCCCATCGATGCCCAAATCTCAGCAATTTATTACATTAAATAAAAAAATTCATGACTATATTTAGCAAGATTGCAGAGCTTTGATCTGATCCGTCGGTTGTTAGAACGATTACCGTGTCCAGTCTTTCGTGTGTACATTGTCCACTGTTGTAACGTCACGGTTTTTGCACCTCATGTTAAGTATGCCTGGTGTTGCTCCTGGCATGCTCTTCGACCCTTCTCATTGAACGAGTGTTGATCCTCTGTTCAGAAGATGATGGTAGAGTGGGGGATATGCTAGGCATAAGGTTAAAGATTGTGCGCAATATAATTCTGCTGCTGCAAATATGCGACATAACCACATGGATGACCAGCTTTGAGCTGCTAGAACTGTTCAGAATCTGACCCATTTATCACGTTGGTATTGCCAGACAACACGATGCAGATTGTTTTCCGTGTAAAGACAGGACTTGGTATCCACAAGTACTTGAAGTGTTCACTCCTCCCAATACTTTCAAGGAAAAATGCATATGTGACAGACAGAATGGTGAGGTCGAAATCAGGTCGATTTTTCGCTGTCGGATCGGCTGTCGGAGAATACTGAGGAAGCTCTGCACTGTCAGTGTTGCTGTAATTCGGATGAGACCTTAAGCCACGGCCCAATCTGCCTTCCGAGCTGCACGTAAAACATCCCAGGCCACTATTTGGAAGAAGGCCAGGGGAGTTCACCACGATGTTCTCGGGCCATTATATATCCCTCAACGAACATCTGACCTCTATCACCTAGTGGATTCATGCTGTGCAAATTAGTTTTTGCATTCCCTACGTTACAACAGTGACCAGACATTCAACGTACGTCATTGTCTGTGAAGCGCTTTGGGAAATCCTGAGGGGAGAGTCGTTTTGGAAATGCTATTTTTGATACAGCGTCCGAAAAATTACATGAGAACAAGGCCGATTAGCTGAGTTACTTGGACAAAAGTGGTCACAATGCTAAGGTCAAGGTAACGATCCTTGTAATGGCCATTTATTTTATTATTGAGGGTGTGGTGCTGGTATATTAGTTTTATTATTTCCGAGCGCCTTAAACATATAGGAATGGTACTCACACGGGACCTGCAATACTTTGATGCAATGCTGCAAAATCTTAGTTCTGCCGAGAGCTCATGGACCTCCGGAGCGTTTGCAGTATTAAATGGGCAATTCCTTACCATCCGGGACCTTGGGACTTCTCGTATTTCAATCAGTGAATGGCTCACGGCCGCTGATTGTTTTGCAGTGCAAAATGTGGAACTGAATTTAAGATAATTCCAGTGTGTGCCTTCATTTTCAGCTTTAGTCTGCGATGAGACATAGGGGCCGTTTTGCCGATTGGATATGGTCTCTCACATCATTGCAATTCCTGATGTTATTAGAAGTTTGCAGGTTTGAGCCATGTCCTGTCGTGGTTTTTGTGTCAAATCTCGTTCAACTTTATTTAACCAAATCACATTCGCATTCATCAGGTGAGGGGATTTCCACCCAAGCATTGCAGGGCTCTTTGTTTCACGATTTTCTCGATGTATTTTTCTCACTGATCTTTGCAGCTTCCAATAAACTTATCACTAATTAATGCCGATAAAATATCAGTGTTTACAAATCGAACAACTGCTTCGCCTCAATCAATGTAATAAAGGGCAGTTGTGGGAATGGTTTTCACATTCTACACCAGTGATATCCACAGGGAGCCCATAAAAAAAATGTATGCTGTGCAAACGTGAGTCGAATTTGCGCAGGGAAACGCGGTTAAATTTCGTGTCTAACTCATTAACCACTCGGCCATCACAGCTATTCAATAGAATTATTGGTCAGAGCGACATATCAGAGAATTGGCATACATGCTTGATGTGTTGTATCTCCCAGTCGAACTCACGTATTGTCTATTGTCTGATCATTCTTTGCTCTGTCTTCCGAATTGAAATACTTCCCTTTTACCTTCGAAATCTCGCTCCGCTTTCCTCCTTTCTGATTCTGTGCTCAGCTTTCCATGAGGACGTGGCTCGAAGGCTATTTCCCGTGAGATTCCGCAGGGTTCAGTGCAAGGAACCTTGCTTTGTGAGGTAGATATCAATGATGTGCACTTAAATGTAGCGGGTATGATTAAGACGATTTCAGATTAAACAAAAATCGGCTGTGTGGTTGATGATGAAGAGTAAAGTCGCAGACTGGTGGGCGAAACAGTGCAAAATGGAATTCAAACTGGAGTAGTAAGAGGTAATGCATTCGGGTAGGGCTATCAAGGAAAGGGAATACACAATCAGTTGTAGGACATTGAGACGTATAGAGAAACAGAGGGTTCTTGGAGTGCATTGTCACAGATCCATTCAGGTGGAAGTATGTGTGTTTGAGAAAGCATATTTAATACATATTTATTAGGTGAGGCATAGAATATAAGAGCAGGGAAGATATGCTTGAACGGTATAAAACACTAGTTCTGGCACAGCTAGAGTGCTGCTTGAAGTTATGGTCACCAAATTACAGGGAGTATGTGAATGCACGAGAGAGGGTACTGCACAGATTTATGAGTAGGCGAGCATTCTACCGCTGGAGCATCCATGCTCGGACTTATAGTGAATTTCACTTTCCAACGTCTACAATTTATATGCAACAATTTTATTTGGTCATAAAAAGGAGGACACAGCACCAAAATAAAATGCAACGAGCAGCAGATGCTGCATATGGAATTGTTCAATAAATCCTGGAAAAACTCACCACGTCACGGAACATCTTTGTCCAGCCAAACGCACGGTTAACTTCTCATTTCTATGAGTTTTCAGCAGAACTAACGTGTTGCAGCATTAGTTCAAAGTTTTGTAGGTTTGCTGTCAGTTAGCTTCCAAACATTTTAAGCTTTTTAAAAATAACACGAAGAAAATACTAGCAACCCCACAAAAAATGCAATGGTCCACACAGGGTTCGAACCCGCGACCACAGCGTTACCAGCTCTATGCTGTAACCAACTGAGGTTACTGGAATTACTGTGAACGTTTAAATTCGACGTACTTTTGTATCCTATGCTTATATTTCTCTGACGTCTTCAATTATTGGATCTCTCATTCAACAACCTGTACGAGTTTCTCTGTATACAGCCTGCAGTTATCAATCTTTCGCTATCCTATCGGCAACTACTATGCGTATGTTATTGTCTGCCACAAATAACCACATCCAGCAGATTATTAAAATCGCGTCACACAAGTGCCAAGCAATGGCGATCTCCAACAAGTGAGAGTCAAAAAACTGCCACGGGACATTCAACGCTATTACCATTACATAATCCCCGACCAACAACATCCTGGGGGGGTCAACATTCACAAGAAACTTAACTGGACAATCATTATCATCGGCAGCCCCTCGAAATCGAGGAAGACTTGCTTCCACTCTAAATTGAGCTCTTAGGTGACTGAACCTTCCAATACGGGAATTACAGTCGCTGTTACACGTTGGAAACAAAGTCGTTGAAGAAAAGGTTGGGTGGGGAGTGTGGTTTGTCGCACGCTCCTTCCGCTGCTTGCGCTTGCTTTCTACATTCTCTTGGCGACGAGACTCAAGGTGCTCAGTGCACTCCCAGATGCTCTTCCGCCACTTGGGGCGATCTTTGGCCAGGGACTCCCAGGTGTCGGTGGGAATGTTGCATTTTATCAAGGAGACTTTGAGAGTATCCTTGAAACGTTTCAGCTGCCCACCTATGCCTTGCTTGCCGTGTAGGAATTTCGAGAAGAGCTCAAGCTTTGGGAGTCTTGTGTCAGATATTTGAATAATCTGGCCCGCTGAAAGGAGCTCGTCCAGTGTGGTTAGTCCTTCGAAGCTGGGGCTGTTGGCCTGATCAAGTACACTAATGTTGGTGCGTCTGTCCTCCCAGGCGATTTGCAGGATTTTGCCGGAGACATCGTTGGCCGTATTTGTCCAGTGTGTTGAGCCACATAAAAGGTATTTACAGTGGCAGAAGTTGTTCCACGTGGATGATGTGGAGCATGGATGCTGGCTTAGAATGGTTGGCTCAAATAACCTGTTTCTGTTTGGTTGACAATGAAGATTTAAACTGCAGACAGCATGAAGTTATCCCTGCACTGCTTAGGTGTGCAGAGCAGTGGTACATTGAATTCAATCCTGATAATTGTGAGGTAATGCATTTGGCGAAGATAAAAAATGGAAATAAATAAACATTAAATGGATCGACACTGAAAGCTGTAGAGGAACCTAGGCACCACAGATCACTGACGTTTGCAGACCAGGTAGATAAGCTTGTTCAGAAGGCATGTGGAATACTTGCCTTTATTCGTGGAGGCATTGAATACAAAAACAAGAACATTAGTTTTGAACTGTACAAAACATTGGTGGTCCACAGCTGGAGTACTGTATGCAGTTATGCTCACCACATTTCAGGAAAAATGTGATTGTACAGGAAAGGGTATAGAGGAGGTGACGAGAATGTTGCCTGGGCTGGAGAATTTTGGTTTGGAGGAAAAATTGGAAATACTGTGTCTATTTACTTTGGAACAGAGGAGGCTGAGGGGAGATCATATTAAGGTGTATAAAATTGTGATTGGCCAAGATAGACAATGCAGGAAGGACCTGCTTCCCTTGGCAGAATGGTCAACAACCAGGAGGAACAGATTTAAATTAATTGCGGAGGCGGGCGGGGTGGCGGGATAGACGAACTACGAGGGGAAAAGTCTTTACTCAGAGGTTCATGGAATTCTGGAGCTCAGTGCCTGAATGGTTGGTGGAGGCAGATGCCCTCACATTTTAAAATTGCTGTAACCGAAAGGGCGAACGTAGATCTGGAAAGTGGGAATTAGGCTGGAAAGCTCTTGGTCAGCCGGCGCATGCATGATGGACTGAAATGGCCTCCTTCCATGCTGTCAATTTTTGCATTTTCTAATTTCAACAGTGACCTCACTTGAAAAGTGCTTAATTGGCTGCGAACCGCTTTGCGAAGTCCAGAGGTGATAGTCGCTGTAGAAATGCGAGTTTTTTTTCTCATGTAGTGTCTGCAAAGACAGATGTACCAACGAGGCTGGTTAGTTCAGTTTATCAGCACATTATGCGAATAACGCCAATGTTGTGAGTTCGAACCCCATACTAGCCATTTATTTTATTGTTTGTGGCGGGGTGGAATTATTTTAGGGCAGCTTAAACAATTACGAATGGCATCACACGGGACCTTCAATACCATGAAGCAATGCTGCAAAACCTTAGTTCTGTGGAGACCTCATGGACATGCAGAGCGTTTCCAGCATTTAATGTACAATTGCATATCCTGCGGGACATTGTGACTTCTCTTATTTCAATCAGTGAATGACTCACTGCCGCTGATTGGTTTGCCGTGCAAAATATGGAACTGAAATAAATACAATTCCGCGGTGTAATCCCTCGTTAAAGTATTTAGCCTGCGTGGCCTAATGGATAATGTTTTTCACTTCAATTCAAACACAAGATTGCAGGTTCGAGTTCTACTTTGATCGTTTTGTCAAATCTGGTTCAAATTTACAAATATTGCAGGGATCTTTATAAAAGACTTTTTTTTCATGCCGTTTCCTGTGTATATTGCTCACTAATCTTTGTAAATAGTTTGCAACAAACCCTAACTAATGCTGATAAATTATTAGTGTTTCCAATTCGATCAACTGCTTCGCATCAATCAGTGTAATAAAGGACAGTGGATGGAATTGTGAACAGTTTCCTTGCTAGTGATATCTATAGGGAGCTCATTGGATTTCGAGTCAAACGCCTTCATTATCGGCCATCACAGCTGCACAATGAAACTGCTTTAGTAGCCTAATTGTCGGTGCAAAATATCAGACAATCGGCCTGCATGCTCCTGTTGTATCTCCATTCGAGCTGAAAATTAAATCTTTGAATCATAGAACCTCGCATTACAGAATGCAGGAATTCGGTCTGAACCGAAACGATTTACTTATCTGGAAAGACTCAACAGTCTGGAAGCTTTTCTTTCCAAAAGACAAAGCGGATACGGATTTTACCATTATGAATAATTTTGATAGGGTCGACGTAGAGAAAATATTTGCTATTGTACGCGAGTTCAGAACTATTTGTCACTATGATACACACCGATAAATTCAGGAGGCATTTCAAGTGTAACTTCGTTGCCAAAAAGTGGTTATTATGCGAAAGATGGTACCACGAGCAGGAGTTGAGGCGAATCGCACAGGTGCACCGAAGAACATATGTGAAAAAGGATTAGAAGTAAATGCTGAGAGGATGAGGTGAAGCAGGGCAGGAGGGCGCTCGTGTGCTGTATTAACTCCTGAAAAACCTGTTCTGGAAAATCGTCCTTTTGAATGGTGCAGACTCCAAAAAATCGTTATGTAACCCCCCATTTTAACAAATACAATAACATGTATTTATATAGCGCCTTGAATGTAATCAAACTTCCCAAAGCGCTTCACAGGAATATTGTGCAATAAAAAATTGAAACTGAGATGCATAAGTAGAAATAGCGAAGGTGTCTTAAAGCTTGGTCAAACAGGTATGGTTGATATTGAGGAAGAATGCTGTAGAGTGCGGAAAAATATCAATGAACTGCCCATTTGGTAGAAGAGTGGCTAAATTAATTCAACTCATAGAACTGTTTGCTAATACATTTGGGGAGGGCAAATAAGGCAAGGGAATATACATTAAATGGTACGACGCTGAGAAGTGTAGAGGAGCATAGGGACCTTGGAGCGCATGTCCACAGATCACTGACCATAGCAGGCCAGCTCGTTAAGGTGGTTAAGAAGCAACACGGAATATTTGCCTTTATTAGTTGAGCCATAGAGCGGGGAAATTCTGCTTGTACTGTGTAAAGCACGAGTTAGACCACAGCTAGAGTAGTGCATGCTGTTCTGTGCACTACATTACAAGAAATATATGATTGCACTCGTGAGGGTGCCGCGTCGTTTTGGCAAGCATGTTGCTCAGACTGCATATTTAGCTATAAAAAATATTGGAAATGCTGCGATTGTTTTCTTTGCTGCAGAGAAGGCTGAATGGGGACCTTACTGAAGTGTAAAAAATGTTGAGTTGCCGAGATAGTGTGATCTATTTCCCTTAGCAGAATGGTCAGCAACCAGGGGGCATAGATTTAAATTAAATGTTAGAGGTGTGGAAGGGATTTGAGAGGAAATGGTTTCACCCAGAGGGTGTTGGTTGTCTGGCAATCACTGCCTGAACGGGTGGTAGAAACAGAAGCCTCAACACATTTAAAACATTACGTGCATGTGCACATGAAGCGCCATAATCCACAGGGCTACGGTCCAAGAGTTGGAAAGTGTGATTCTGCTGGATAGCTCTTTGTCAGAATGTGAGGACATGATCGACTGAAATAGCTACTTTCTGCCTTGTAAATTTCTATGAGTCCTTTTAAACACATTCCTTTTAACAGACACAGAATGATCTGGACTGACAGCACATATTTTTTAATCAGACACATAATGATCCAGTTGTGTTGCAAGTTCATCGACCTGAACAGTTAAAACTGTTTCTCTCTCCGCAGATTCTGCGTGGTCTGCTGAGTGTTTCCAGATATTTCTGTTTTTAGTTCAGATTTCCATCATTAACAGAATTGTACTTTTGCATGCATACCGCATCCTGTGGCGCAACGGATAGCGCCTTAGATTTCCGATTTTTCATAAATAAGGCATTTGAAAGGTTGTGGGTTCGAGTTTTACCAGAGTTGATTTGTGTGTTAGGATTTGGCGTTACCTGGGCTGCATTTTTCCTCAGAAAGAGGAAACTGCGGCCCCTGCACTTGCTGTTGCGCAAGTAACTCCAATGCCACCAACTTTCCCTCTGAATTTTCTGAGCACACTGTGTCTGTTACTCAGGAACAGGATGAGGCCATCACGCTTTTCGACAGAGATAGGAGGAGTGCATTTACCCTTCAAGCTAGTTGCAAAGGACAGGAGGAAGCCATTCGGCTCCTTGAGCCTGTTATACAAGAAGATTAGAACTCCATTCGGCCGCTCAAACCTGTTGCAGAAATGATGAGGAGCCAATGCAGACCCACGAACATGTTGCACAGCAATAGAAGGATGCCATTTTCCCCTCCAGCCTGTAAAACAAGGAAGAACTGGGGACAATTATCCAATCGGGATTGAGGTACATGACACGAGGATCCGTTCAGCTCCTTCAGCCTGTTCTGCAACAAGACTGGAAATCCATTTCGTCCCTCGAACCTGTGGCATAGAGTGAAGACGAGGCATTTCTGACTCACGAACCTGTTAAACTGGAACAGGAAGAGGTTAATCGAACACTCAAGCCTGTTACCTGGGACCAGGGCAATGCCATTCCGACCCTCAACCTTTTGAAGAGGAAGAGTACGAACCATTCAGCCGCTCGAGCACATTACACAGGTACAGTGACAAAGCTATCTGGTTCAGTAATCTCATCTACGGAATGAAATCTGCTGCCCTTACCAGTCTAGGCCGATATGTGACTCCAGACACACAGCAATGTAGATCCAACTTTGCAGAAGACACTAAGCTGGGTGGCAGTGTGAGCAGTGAGGATGTTGCGAAGAGGCTGCCGTGTGAATTGTACAGTTAGGTGAGTGGGCAAATGCGTTGCAGTTGCAGTATAATTAAGAAAAATGTGATCTTATCCACTTCGTTGGCAAAACCATAATGCAGAATATTATATAAATGGTGACAGAATAGGAAAAAGGGAGGTGTCATGCTACATCAATCCATTGAAAGTTGGCATGCCGGTACAGCAGGCGGTGAAGAAGGCAAATGGCATGTCTGCATCCATAGCGAGAGGATTTGAATATAGGAGCAGGGAGGTATAACTTCAGTTGCACAGGGCCTTGGTAGGCCACACCTGAGTATTGTGGACAGTTTTGATCTCCTAATTTGAGGAAAAAAAATTCTTGCTTTGAGAGAGTGCAGCGGATGTTCAGCAGACTGATTCCTGGAATGGAAGGACTGATATGTGAAGAAAGACTGGATCGACAAGGCTTATAATCACTGGGATATAGATGAATGAGAGGGGATCTCATAGAAACATATAAGATGCTGACGGGATTTGAAAGGTTACTTGCACGAAGAATGTTCACTATGTTGGGGAAGTGCAGAACCAGAGGTCCCAGTCTAAGGATAAGTGGTAAGCCATTTAGGACCGGGATGAGGAGAAACTTCTTCACTCAGAAAATTGTGAACCTGTGTAATTCTCTACCACAGAAAGTTGTTCAGGCCTGTTCGTTAGACATATCCAAAAAGGGAGTTAGATGTTGCCCTTATGGTTAAAGGCATCAAGTGGTATGGAGAGAAAGCAGGAATTGAATTCGAAAATGCAAAAATGTTCAGCTATGATCATACTGAATGGTGGTGCAGGCTCGAAGGGCCGAATGGCCTACTTCTGCACCTATTTGCTATGTGTCTATGTTTCTATGAATCTTAGCTGCCTTCTGAAAAGGTCTAGTGAGTTTCTCAATTGCATACAATGGCTCACCACGACCTTCACAAGGGCAGTTAGAGATGGACAAGAAAAACTGACTTACTAGCGATGTCCGCATGCTTGAATGAAGACAATAAACATTAGAACCTCTAAATTGTTACACAAGAACAAGAAGAGCCTCAATCCAGGTCAGCGAATGCGGAGTCAGGTGACAACGAGCAAAATATATAACGAGCTGGCTTCAAGACAGAAAGCAGAGTGCAGAGGTAAAATGTTTAAATTATTAATGGGGATTGTGGGTTGTGGCGTCCCAAAAGAATCGGTGCTGGGACCAATGTTGTTTCCAAATTATACTAAGGCTTACACTTAGAAATCAAAAACACAATTTCTAAATTTGTGGATGACACCAACTTAGGTGCGAGATAGACAAAACTGAGAAGTGCTGCAACAAATTAGAGCAGGAACATTAATAAACTTGAGAATGGGCATATAATTGGCAAATTAATTTCAAACCTTATAAATGTGAGGTATTAGATTTAGGTAGTAAGAAAACGGAGCTTCCCGATTATTGGATGGTGCAAGACTGCGTGGCATAGAAGAACAAGAGGATCTCGGATTACAAATGCACAAAACTCTAACACTAACGACACAGGTTAGCAACCGAATAAAAAAGGCAAACCAAGCACGAGGATTTATATCTAGACGTATAGAATTGACAATAAGCGACAGTATGATGAAACCTATATTTAACCTTGGTTAAAGCACACTTAGAGTATTGCTAACAGTTCTGGTCGCCATGTTATAAAAATATTAGAGAGGCATTGCGGAGGCTGCAGAGAAGATTTACAAGGATGATACCAGAACAGCCATCGTATACATGTCAGGAAAGGATGACCAGGCTGGGTCTCTTTTCTCTTTGAATAAGAAGGCTGAGCGGTGAACCAGGGATGGTCCTCTGTTTACAAGTATATGGGAGAGTGAGGGAGATGCTGCGCCAAAAGTTGACAGATTGTGTTTAATACAGTTCTGATGCTGCTGATATCTGACAGCATTTAATTGATGTCCAGTTTTGAGCATTAGGTCTTTTCAGAATTATCCCATTTAACATGGTGGTAGTGCCAAACAAAGCAATGCAGAGTGAAACCAGGACTTGATTGTATACAGGAATTGTATTCCACACAATCGATAACATTATGGCCCAGCATGTCCCCCACTCTACCATTACATTGAAAATAGAGAACCAACCCTGGTTCAACTCTCAGGCTTCTTATTTCAAGAGAAAAGAGACACAGCCTGTTTATCATTACTTGGGATAAATATTTTGGCTGTTCTGGTATCATCCTTGTAAATCTTCTCTGCATCATCTGCAATGCCTCTCTTACCTTTTTATAATATGGTGACCAGAAGAGTTAGCATTGTTATAATGTTGTCTAACCAAGGTTAAATATAGGTTTCATTGTTTTAGTGCTCGATTACGAGAGCGCATAAGGTGGTTGGTGGAAGGTTTAAACGCGATTTGAGCAAGGGGCATCATTACGCAGAGGGTCCTGGAGATCTGGAACTCGTGCCTGGAAGAGTGGTGGATACAGAATCCCTCACCCCTTTTAAGAGATGGTTGTATGGGCACTTAAAGTGCAGTAACGTGCAGGGTTACAGACCTAGGGCTTTTAATTGGGATTAGACTGGATATCATTTTGTTGGACAGCGCAGATATAATGATAATTACTGCAGGGAATAGAATGCGGCAGGGTGATTTCCTCGACTAGTTTCGATCGCCCAGATGGGTCGCAGCGGAATTTTCCCAGATTTATTCTCTCTAAATCGGCCTGAGTTTTTACCTGGTTTTTGCCTGTCGCAGGAAATTACATGAGTCCGTTTGGGGTGGGATGTAGAATGTTTCAGTATAAGGTCTATCGTAGTTGTGTGAGGTGGACTGTTTGGGCTGGGTGCACATTGCCTTTCCGTCATTGTTCACAGGTTAATATGCAAACTTTTGAGCTGCTGACCCAGGGCGGTGCGGCTCTTTGTCGGCCGGCGTGGACACGCTGGGCCGGATTGGACTCCTTCCGCGCTGTGAATTTCTATGTTTCCATATTTCTATATCAATAGGGACAGTACAGTGTTCACTTCTACAATACTGTCATGGACAGATTAGTGTAGAGGTCAGTTTGGTCTTTCACTATCAGAGACGCAGTGCAGAGGGAGCACTGCACTGTCGGAGCTGCAGTCTTTTTGGATGAGATCATAAGCCGAGGTCCAGTCTGCACTTCGAGCTGGACGTAAAAGATCCCACGCTATGTTCAGACAAAGAGCAGGAGAGTTCATCCCGTTGTCCTGTGGCCAATATATATCCCTCAACCAAAATATGGGCACGAGCACCTCGTGGGGTCTTGCTGTTGCAAATATGCTTTTGCATTTCCTAATTACAAAAGTGACCATACTTTAAATGTACAGTTAAATTGGCTGTGAAAGGCTATGGATAATCCTGAGGTGAATGTCTCTGTAGAAATGCTCGTTTTTTCATTGATAGCGTCCGATATTAGTTCAGTATAACAATGTCGTTGAGGTCAGCTGATTAATGCGTGGTGCTGATAATGTCAAGGCGGTGGGTACGATCCCCAGGCCTTTTGTTATTTTTGCGGGGTGGGGGGGGGATGCTGGGCATGGTGGTGACGAGTACCTTAGTTTTATTATTTTAGAGCAGCTTAGACACTTAGGTACGAAAATTACATGGGACCTGCAATACTTTGAAGCAATGCTGCAAAATCTTCGTTCTGCCGAGTGCTCATTGACATGTGGAGATATTCCAGCATTTGATGAACAATTCGAGTATCCCCGGTAATTTGGGACGAGTCGTATTTCAATCAGTGAATGGCTTACTGACGCAGTTTGGATTGCAGTGCAAAATATGGAAGTGAAAGGAATACAATTCCTCTGTGTAAACGTTCATTCTCACGATTAGGCCATGCGGGCCGTGTGTGTCACTTAGCCGAATGGTGAGAATTAGGATTCAGTTCCAGAACTGTTGTTATCAGAAAATTGCAGGTTCGAGTTGGCAAATTTCGCTCAAATTTATAAAAACAAACACGTCCACACGCATTAGCTGCGGGTGATTTCCTTCCAAACATTGGGGGGATCTTTATTAAAAGGCATTTTTTATGCTGTATCCTGTGTCTATTTCTCACGGATCTTTGCAAATAGTTTCCAACAAACCAACAATCACTAACTAATGCCGATGAATTGTTAGTTTTTCAAATTCGAACAGCTGCTTCGCATCAATCAGTGTAATAAAGGACAACGGATGGAATAGTGATCAGATGCTGGGCCAGTGATATCCACAGGTAGCCAGTTAAAGAAAAAAACGTTGGCTGTTTAATCACTGCGAACAGGGGTCGAACCTGCCGAAAGAGACCGCATCATGATTTCAATGTCAACAGCTTAACCACTCGGCCATCGCAACTACGCAAAGCAGGTGCTTTATTAGTCTAATCATCGGTGCAAATAGCAGACAATTGGCTTTCATGCTGACCCTGTTGTGTCGCCGAGTCGAGCTGAAATTAAATCTTTGAATCTTAGAATCTCGCATCACAGAAGAAAGCAATTCTGTCTGCAACGAAACGATTTACTTATCTGGAAAGACGACAGTCTGAAACTTTTCTCGACAAAAGACAAAGCAGATATTGATTTTACCATTATGTATAGTTTTGATAGGTTCGACGTCGAGAAAATATTTGCTGTTGTACGCAAGGTCAGAACAAGTGGTCATTAAGATAGACACCGATAAATTCACTAGGCAATTCAAGAGTAACTTCGCTCCAAAAATTGGTTAGAATGTGTAAGATGCTACCACCAGCAGGAGTTGAGTCGAATCGCACAGATGAACCTAAGACCATTTGTGAAAAAGGATTCGAAGAATATACTGATAGGATGAGGTGAAGTATGGCAGGAGCGCGCTCGTGTAAGCAGCATTAACTCCTGCAACACCAGTCGGGGAAAATGTCTCTTTGTGTTGTGGTGCAGACTCCAAAAAAGCATTATGTAGCACACGGTTTTAACAACTACAACAACTTGCATTCATATATCGTCTTTAATTTTATGAAACTTCCAAAAGCGTTTCACAGGAGTATTATGCAATAATAATGTGGCGCAAGGATGCCAAAGTACAAATTCGCGCAAGTGTCTAAAAGCTTGGCCAAACAGGTATGATTGATAATGAGGTAGAAAGCTGTCGACTACGGGAAGATATCAATGAACCCGCCAGTTGGGCAGAGGAGTGGCTAAATTAATTCAACCCAGAGAACTGTCTGGTAATACATTTGGGGAGGGCTAATAAGGCAAGGGAATATATATTAAATTGTACGACACTGAGAAGTGTAGAGGAGCCGAGGGTACATGGAGTGCATAGCCAAAGATCCCTGACGGTAGTAGTGCAGCTGGTTACGGTGGTTAAGAAACAACACAGAATATTTGCCTTTATTTGGTGAGCCATAGAATATAAGAGCCGGGAAGTTATTCTTGAACTGTGTAAAACAGTAGATAGGCCGCAGCTAGAGTACTGCATCTGTTCTGTTCACTGCATTACAGGAAATATATGATTGCACTCGTGAGGGTGCAGTGTCGTTTTATGAGAATGTTGCTCGGACTGCAGTATTTAGCTATGAAGAAATACTGGAAAGGCTGGGAGTGTTTTCTTTGCAACAGAGAAGGCTGAGTAGGTAGCTTACGGAAGTGTATAACATTATGTATTGCCGAGATAGTGATCTATTTCCCTCAGCAGGTGGTCAGCAACCAGGGGACATAGATTTAAAGTAAATGATAGGAGGGTAGAAGGGATTTGAGGGAAAATGGTTTCACCCAGAGTTTGTTGGTTGTCTGGCAATCACTTCCTTCAAGTGTGGTAGATGTAGAAGCCCTGAACATATTTAAAACATTACGTGTATGTGCACATGAAGCGCCGCAATCCACAGGGCTACGGACCAAGATTTGGAAATCGTGATTCTGTTGGATAGCTGTTTGTCGGAATGCGAAGACATGATAGACTGAAATCGCCACCTTCTGCCTTGTAAATTTCTATGAGTCTATGACAACACATTTCTTTTAAACAGACACAGAATGATCCAGGGCTACGGACCAAGAGTTGGAAAGTGTGATCCGGTTGGATAGATCTTAGTTGCAAGGCACGGACACGATCGGCGAAAATGACCAACATCCGTGTTGTAAATTTCGATGAGTCTATAACAACACAACCCTTTAAAATAGATACAAAATGATCCGGACTGACAGAACATCGCTTTCAATCGGACACATAACGATCCAGTTGGGATGCAAGTTCATCGACCTGAACAGTGAACACTTTTTCTTTCTCCGCAAATTCTGCGTGGTCTGCTGAGTCCATTGACTCTGGATCAGTTCCTATGGAGTGGAGGGTAGCCAATGTAACCCCACTTATTAAAAAAGGAGGGAGAGAGAAAACAGGGAATTATAGACCGGTCAGCCTGACATCGGTAGTGGGTAAAATGATGGAATCAATTATTAAGGATGTCATAGCAGTGCATTTGGAAAGAGGTGACATGATAGGTCCAAGTCAGCATGGATTTGTGAAAGGGAAATCATGCTTGACAAATCTTCTGGAATTTTTTGAGGATGTTTCCAGTAGAGTGGATAAGGGAGAACCAGTTGATGTGGTATATTTGGACTTTCAGAAGGCGTTCGACAAGGTCCCACACAAGAGATTGATGTGCAAAGTTAGAGCACATGGGATTGGGGGTAGTGTACTGACATGGATTGAGAACTGGTTGTCAGACAGGAAGCAAAGAGTAGGAGTAAATGGGTACTTTTCAGAATGGCAGGCAGTGACTAGTGGGGTACCGCAAGGTTCTGTGCTGGGGCCCCAGCTGGTTACACTGTACATTAATGATTTAGATGAGGGGATTAAATGTAGTATCTCCAAATTTGCGGATGACACTAAGTTGGGTGGATGTGTGAGCTGCGAGGAGGATGCTGTGAGGCTGCAGAGCGACTTGGATAGGTTAGGTGAGTGGGCAAATGCATGGCAGATGAAGTATAATGTGGATAAATGTGAGGTTATCCACGTTGGTGGTAAAAACAGAGAGACAGACTATTATCTGAATGGTGACAGATTAGGAAAAGGGGAGGTGCAAAGAGACCTGGGTGTCATGGTACATCAGTCATTGAAGGTTGGCATGCAGGTGCAGCAGGCGGTTAAGAAAGCAAATGGCATGTTGGCCTTCATAGCAAGGGGATTTGAGTATAGGGGCAGGGAGGTGTTGCTACAGTTGTACAGCGCATTGGTGAGGCCACACCTGGAGTATTGTGTACAGTTTTGGTCTCCTAACCTGAGGAAGGACATTCTTGCTCTTGAGGGAGTGCAGCGAAGGTTCACCAGACTGATTCCCGGGATGGCGGGACTGACCTATCAAGAAAGACTGGAACAACTGGGCTTGTATTCACTGGAGTTCAGAAGAATGAGAGGGGACCTCATAGAAACATATAAAATTCTGACGGGGTTAGACAGGTTAGATGCAGGAAGAATGTTCCCAATGTTGGGGAAGTCCAGAACCAGGGGTCCCAGTCTAAGGATAAGGGGTAAGCCATTTAGGACCGAGATGCGGAGGAACTTCTTCACCCAGAGAGTGGTGAACCTGTGGAATTCTCTACCACAGAAAGTTGTTGAGGACAATTCACTAAATATATTCAAAAAGGAGTTAGATGAGGTCCTTACTGCTAGGGGGATCAAGGGGTATGGCGAGAAAGCAGGAATGGGGTACTGAAGTTGAATGTTCAGCCATGAACTCATTGAATGGCGGTGCAGGCTAGAAGGGCCGAATGGCCGACTCCTGCACCTATTTTCTATGTTTCTATGTTTCTATGAGTGTTTCCAGATTTTTCTGTTTTTAGTTCAGATTTCCGGCATCAACACTATTTTGCCTTTGTAAGAAACACAGCATTTGGCGGCTCTGTGGCGCAATGGATAGTGTATTGGACTCCAAGTCATTCACAAATGAGGCATTTAAAGTTTTTGGGTTCGAGTCCCACAAGAGTTGAGTTTTGCGTCAGGATTTATTGATTCCTGGGCCGCACCGCACATTTTACTTCAGAGAGCGAAGCTGCGGCCCCTGCACCTTCTGTTACACAATGGCTCCAATCCCACCCACATTTCCTCTGAGTTTTCTTCGCGCCCTGAATTTCTTACACAGGAACAGGAGCAGGCCATCGCGCCTGTTCGACAGGGAGACCAGGAGTCCATTCACACCTCAAAGAGTTGCGAAGGGCAGTAGGAAGCCATTCTGCTCCTTGAGCCTGTCCAACAAAAAGAGTAGAGCTCTATTCTGTAGCTACAAACTTTTGCATAAATGATTGCACAATGCAGACCCACGAAAATGTTGCATAGGAATAGGAGGAGGCCATGAATGCCCTCCAGCCTGTAACACAGAGAGAACAGGCGACAATTAACTCCTCCGGATTGTGGCATGGGGCAGACGGAAACCGTTCAGCTCCTTCAGCCTGTCGACAAGAAGAGTAGAAGTATTTTTAGTCCCTCGAACCTGTTGCATAGACTGAGGACGAGGCATTTCAGACTCACGAAACTGTTATACTGGAACAGGAGGAGGTTAATCGAACCCTCGAGCATTTTACATAGGAACAGGGGAATGCCATTCCGTTCCTCAACATGTTGAACAAGAACATTCGAAATCTTTCAGCACCTGGAGCATATTACACAGGGATCGTAAGAAATCCACCTGGTTGACTAGTCACATCTGGGGAAGGAAACCTGCCGTCCTTACCGCGCTGGGTCTATAAAAGACGACAGACCCAGCGCAATGCGTCTGAATCTGAAGTGTCCTCTGAAAGGGCCGAACGACTGTGGTGCTCACCACAAACTTCACAAGGGCAGAGAGCGATGGACAACAAATGAAGGCCTGCTTGCGACGCCCGCATGATTGAATGAAGATGATAAACATTAGAACACCTAAATTGTTACACAGGCACAAGAACAGCCTCAATCCAGGCAGCGAATGCGGAGTCAGGAGAGAATTAGCAGAATGTATAGCTAGCCCGGCTTCAAGCCCGAAAGCTGAGTGTCGGTGTAGAAGGCAGCTTTTCATAGTGGTAAATGTTGGACAGTGGCTTTCCACAAGGTAAGTGCTGGGACCAATGTTGTGAACAATTTATTTTAAGGCTTTAGACCTAGGAATCAAAAATACAATTTCTAAATTTGCACACGAAACCAAAATAGGGAGGATAGTCTCAACTGACGAGGACTGCAACACATTGGAGGAAGACATTAATAAACTTGCAGAATGGGCAACTAAATGTCAAATGTTATAAATGTGAGATATTATATTTGAGTAAGATAAATAGGGCGTTCCCTTAATATTTGAATGGAGCCAATCTGGGTGGCGTGGAGTAATAATTGGATCTCGACCTACAAATACACAAAACACTAAAAGTTACGTCACCGTTTTGCAAAGTCATAAAAAAGCAAACCAAGCACTAGGATTTATTTCAAGATGTATAGAATTGAAAAGTACGGATGTGATGCTAAACCTGTAGCTAACCATGTTTAAAGCACACTGAGAGCACTGCTTACAGTTCCGGTCGCCATGTTATAAAAAGGATATAGACGCATTGCAGAGCATGTAGAGAAGATTAACAAGCATGATGCCAGAACAACCAGCGTATACATATCAGGAAAGGATGAACAGGCTGGATCTCGTTTCTCCTGAAAATTAGGAGGTTGAAGGGTGAGCTAAAAGCGATATTTACCAAAATGAAAGGTTTTGAGAGAGTGGATCCAGTGAGACTGTTCCCACTTGTGCGGAGAGCATAACCAGAGGCCATCAATTTACGATAATCACCATGAAATCAAATAGGGAATTCCGAAGAAATAAGTAGAAATTAGAGCAGGTCAGCAAAAGCTTGGTCAAACAGTTCGATTTTAAGGAGTATATGGAAGGATGAAAGAGAAATAGAGGCGGAGAAATTTAGATCGGGATTTCCAGACCTTGAGTCCCACGCAATAGATGGTACGGCGACTAATGTTTCAACAATTATAATCAGCGATGCTGAATAACGCAGAATTAATGCAGCGCAGAGGTCTCGGGAGGTTGTGGGGCTGGGGGAGATTACAGAGATAGAGAGGGGCGAGGCCGTGGAGGGATTTGAAAATAAGCATGAGCATTTTGAAATTGAGGCTTTGCCAATACAGAAGCCAATGTAAGCCAGCTAGCACAGAGGTGATGTGTGTCCCTGAACTTGTGCGAGTTAGTACAGGTTCAGCCGAGATTTGGATATTCGCTGGTAGAATGTGGATGTGCAAATTTAGAACTCTCCCTCAAAAAGCTGTTGAGTCTCCGGGTCTATGATATTGTCTGCTGTGGTACTGAGAACCACACACAGAGCAGAAAGGGCAGAGAGAGAGACAGAGAGAGAGAGAGAGACGGAGAGAGATTGGGATGGAGAGAGAGAGAGAAACATTGAGCGAGAAAGATTGAGAGATCCAGCGAGAGAGAAAGAGAGGGGGACATAGTGAGAGTGAGAGACAGAAAGAGAGAGAGGAAGAGAGCGGCAGAGAGGGACAGCTCGAGTGAAACCTACAGACAGAGAAACAAGATAAAGAGGGAAAAAGATATATCCACTGAGAGAGCCAGAGAAAGGGAAATGTCGAGACTCCATCACTGGCCTGCGCTGAGAGCTGATCTCACGCGGTGTTGTATTGAGCGTCCAAAACACAGAGCAGGAAAGGAACAGGATTACATGCACAGACAGAGACAGGGAGAGAGAGCTACGCATAGATAGTCAGAGAGGAAGAACGTCCCTGGCCTGTGTTGCGTGACTTGAGCCTGTCCAGCCGTATTACTTTGTCTATGTGCCCCTGGATTTAGTAAAGGGTATTATGAAGCCTGGCTTATTTTCCACTCGGACGCTGGCTGAGCAGTTGTGATGGTGTTCAACAGGAGGAGTGAGGAGGAGAAGGGAAGTTGTAAAATAAGGAAAGGGGCTCCCAGCTGTTGAAGATGCAGCTGCCCGCAGTGAGAAGTATGAACAGTAAGTTGCCACAGTCCCGAGCAGAAACAGGCCCATCCATCCTCCTCGTGGATGCCTTCACTTACACGTCTCCTATTTAATATGAAACTACCAGTTGCATTGTGTTATCTAATACACATCAACTCTGATTGTTAATTCGATTGCATTGCAAGTACAGTCTCAGGGTCACCTCTGCTCCCTTCTCCCAACTCCACAAATTAAAATTCAAGTAACAAGGAAGTGATATTTACGTTCTGTTAACGTTCATTTAGCTTTCAAATGAAACTGTCAAATACGTGCTATGTTGCTGAGGTCAACACAGAGAGCGGGCGTTCATTGGATAACTCTTTCAAAGAGCCGACACAGTAACTGGGGCAGAGAGGGTGTCCGTGGGATTAGTTTGATATTGATACAGGATTATGGGGAGTGAGAAACCGGGGTAGTTAATTAGGTTGCGATTGCTACAAGGCCATGGAGTTTGTACGGGTCAGTAAGCTTCGTTTGGGATTGATACAGGTGTATGTTGAGAGTGAGTGGGACAGCGCGATTAGTTTGGGATGATACGAGGCTATCGGGAGAGAGCGGGGCAGTGGGATGCGATTGGGGATTGATAAAGTTTATGGGGAGAGAGCGGGGCAGTGGGATTAATTTGTAATTTATGCAGTGCTCTGGGGAGAGAGCGGGGCTGTGGGATTCGTTTGAGATTGATACTGGACTATTGGAAGAGAGCGGGGCAGTGGGATTCGATTGGGATTCATACAGGTCGATTAAGAGATAGAGGGAGTGGCTCCGTGGGTTTAGATTGGGAATTATACAGGGCAATGTCGAGAGAGAGTGGGTCAGTGTGATTAGTATGGGATGGATACAGGGCTATGGGGAGAGAGCGGGGCAATGGCATTAGTTTGGGATATATACAGGGATATCGGGTGAGAGTGGGTCAATGGGATTAGCTTGCTGTAGATATATGGAGAGAAAGTGTTGCAGTGCATTAGTTTTTGATGAACATAGGAATACTGGGAGAGAGTGGGCCAGTGGGATTTCTTTTGGATTGATACACGCCAATTGAGAGAGAGCGCTGCAGTGTGATTTATTTGGGATTGATAAAGGTGTATACAGAGACAATGGAGCAGTAGGGCTAGTTTTGGATTGATACAGGGCCGTGCACTGAGTGCGGGGCAGTGGATTTGTTCAAGATTAATACAGGCCTATGGGGAGAGAGCGGGGTAAGGAGATGAGTTAATTGACACAGGGCTATGCGAATAGAGCAAGTTAGTGGGATTAGTCTGGGGTTGTACTGGCTATATGGAGAGAGCATGGCAGTGTGATTAGTTTTGGAGTGATGTACCGCTATGGGCAGAGCGGGGCAGTTTGATTCGTTTCTGATTGGTCCAGGGCTATGGGGAGAGTGCGATCTAGTTTGACTTTTCAGCTGACATCAGGTAGTATTTTTGACTTACACATCCAGCGAAATCGTACTAATTAGAAACATATATATAGAAATATATAGAAATTTACAGCACAGACGTTGGCCCTTTCGGCCTCCCGTGTCGGCGCCGGCCGACAAAGTGACGCAAGTCCCGCGGTCAGCAGCACTGAAGCGTCCATCTAAATCTCTGAACAATGAACAACGGCGGAAAGGTCAGGAGCACCCAGCCCAAACAGTCTGCCACACAAAACTGCGACACCCCTTAAAGTGAAGCATTCTACACTCCACCCCAACCGGAGCAATGTGATCTCCTGGGGTAGGCAAAAACCAGATAAAAACACAGGTCATTTGATAAAAACTAAAGCTGGGAAAAATCTTTTCCAGCCCATCCAGGTGATCGAATCTAGTCCAGGAGATCTCCCTGGCCGCATTCGATTTCTGCAGTACTTAACTTCGTATCCGCGCCAGCCAACAGTATGATCCCAATTACCATGTATAGGTCCGTATCCCTACAGATTACAGCTTTTTAAATGCCCATCCAAGCACCTTTAAATGTGCTGAGAGTTTCTGCAACCATCACTTAGTTCCAGTCCCCCACAACCCACTGCGTGAACAAGCCTCTCTTCTCCCGCCTCAAATACCGTCTAAAGCTTCCAACAACCACCTTTAAACTATGCACCCTCATAATAGACCACTCCACGAAAGAAAATTGGCCCTTATTACGCTTTATGTCCAGGCCACCCAAAACGTTGTAAACCTCAATGAGGCCTCCTCTCAACCTCCTCTGTTCTAATGAACACAACGCAGCATATCCAATCTCTCCTCATAGCTATGATTCTCCGTTGCAGGCAGCATCTGCTCTGCACCCTCTCTCGTGCAAGCCCTTCTTCCAATAATACAGCGACTAGAACTGCATGCAGTACTCCAGCTGTGGCTGAATCAGAGTCTTCCAAAATGTAGCTTGACGTACCTGCTCTTGAATTCTATGTCATAGCCAATAAAGGCATGCATTCAGTATGCATTTTAACGAGCTTATCCACCTGGCCTGCGAATTTCAGGGGAGCTGTGGACCAATGGTGGAGCAGTTGGAGGCGTGGCCTATTCAGTTGGAGCTGTGCTATGGTGAGAGAAGGAGCTTGCTGCTCTTGCTCCTGCCTGGAAAGCCTGGAGTGTGCCCTGTGAAACAGACGAGGAAGAGGAGGAAGGCACTTTCTACAATTCCAATCCATCCAGAGGGAGAGGAGGAGAGCGGAAAATTCAACAACCTTGAATACTGCTGCAGAGAGTTGTAGAGAGAGGGAAAAAGTTCAACATCTATCCATTGTGGAAAGAGGGAGAAACCTCATCAACCAAAGGTGGGTGTATTTTGGTGCATTCCCCGAAAGACTTTGTTATATCGGTGGGGGGGAGGAATGAAGACTTGCTAGCGGGCCGGAACATCGCGGGGGGGGGGTGTGTGTGTGTGGAAGTGATGTGTGGGGGTCTTGCTTACAGCTAGGCCCCACACACCACTGAAGCACCGCTCCGCCATTGCCTAGCCTTGGATAGCTGGAGCTACCTGGCTGAAGAACCATTAATCATCTATTTAACATCGTTGGGATTGTGTGCCTGGGTGGCTCCAGCTAACCCAGGTGAAGACATATTCTCCCCCAACCCTAAGACCATCTACAAAGACTGGGTTTGTTTTTCCATCATCAGGGGAGTGCATCCCAAGAAAAGCACCCACCCATCGCTGTGAGGGGAAACCTGCCCTCACAGCTTCCCTCTTTCCCACCCCATTTCGCTTTATCACTCTCTCTCTGTCTCTCCCATCTCTCTCTGAGAGCCCCTTTCCTCCTAATTGAAAAAACAATTGAGACAACTGAGCAGAGGGAGCAAGGACCCTCTCCAATTGTCAACGAGGGGAGAGATGTGCCTCTTTTCGAGCTCCCTGTGTTCAAACACCAACGAGGCCATTTAAGACCATTAATGCCTGTGACTTTGGGGAGGGTGTAGCCCTTAAAGGGACCCCTTGATGGCGAACCCTTCCACGCCGGTGGCAGGGCCAGCAAATACATATGCGCCAGGCGGTGTCCACGTCCACGGCGCCTCCTGCGTCTCCTGCTGCCCTGCCACCGTTCAAACTTATAACAGAAAAACACTGGGTCAAGAGCTACACTCACCCCACAATGAGCATCGAGGAGTGCGTGCGGGCGATGGCTGGGGTAGTCGGCCCCTCGGCCATTGTCGCAGCCTCCAAGATATCTGGGAAGGCTGTATTCTTCCTGGGGTCGGAGCGGGCGGTGTCCCTGGCCCTTGAAAAGGGGCTCACGGTGGGCGGGACATTCCTGCTGGTGGACCCTCTCGAGGCCACCACGCAGAGTGTCATCCGTTCTAACGTCCCGCCCTTTGTTCCCGCTGAGCTCCTCCTCCCTCATCTACACAAACTGTGGGAGGTAAGATCAGGGATCAGCCCCATACCGCTCGGCCTGAGGGAGAGCAGCCTGCGCCACGTGTCATGGGCACGGCCAAGGGTGCCATCAGCCGGTCCAGGCAGCGGACGGGCGAGGGGGTCGTTCAACCTGACTGCCTGCCTCTCTTCCACGCGTACATCCGTACCAGGGTGTCCTTGGAGATGGAGCACGCGGTGTCCACCGGTACGCTCGCGGCCTTCCGCGAGAGCTGGGCGCCGGAGGGATTGGAGTCCATCGTCACCCCCAGCAATCAAATTTTAATTTGATTTTATGTTTTAAAGTTTAATTTGTTTTAATTGCTGATGTTTTTTTTAGTGTCCCGCTCCCCTTTTATAGGGGGCACTTGGAGAAAAAAATATGTTTTTAGTGCCCCAAAAAAAAATAAAAAAGATAAAAACAAAAACACAAAAAAAAAACCATAAAAGGGCCTTGTAAATGTTTGGTGCGTCCCCCAGATCGGGGGGCCACGATTTAATATTTTAGTTTCCTCCCAAAAAGCGTTCTGTGGAGAATCACTCCAAGGTCCTTTTCTTCAACTAGACTACTATGTAGACGATCGCTTAATGTTTATTCCGTTACCTTACTAACCTTCAAAAAGTGCATTAGCTCATACTTCTCTGAATGAGATTCAATTTGCTACATCTCTGCCCAACTGACCAGTAGATTGATATCAACCTGCCGTCCATGACTTTCCTCTTCATTATCAACTGCACTGCCAACTTAACCCCAAAAATTAAACAACAGCTCAGTTTCTTAATCTATGCCGCTGATTGTATATCAAATAAAATCATTCGCCTCTCGGTGCCAAAATTTTCCTTCTGCGCTGTGACCTTCAAGCGTGACCCACATCCTCAACATCGCCCATCTCTGCCGCTACATCAGCAACCTGCTGCTGAAACTTTCAGCCATGCCTTTTTTACTTCTCGTCTTGGATAATCCAAAGCATTCCTAACTGGCCACCCAAGATCTACCTTATGAAATTTGAGGTCATCCCAAAATGTTTTAAATCCTTCAACCATCACACCTATGCTCAGATACCTACAGTGGCTCATGGAAAGGCAAGGCTCGATTTCAAAATTCACTTCCTTGTTTCCTTATTCCTTCATGGCATCGCCCCACCCTATCCATTTACCCTCCTCCAGCCGCAAAATCCCGGGAGATATGTGTGCTCCTCTAATTCTGCCTTCATGCGCATCCCTCATTATAATTGCTCAACCATCAGTGGCCCTCCCTTCAGCTGCCTGGACGATAAACTCTGGCATTCCTCGCTAAACCTCCCCACCACTCTCTGCTGCGTAGGACGCTGCTTGTAATCTACCTATGTGACCAACAATTTGGTCATTTGTCTTCATTTCCACTTATGCCGCACCGTTTCAAATTTAGTTTTATACCACTCCTGCGAATTGCCCTGGGATGCTATGGTGCATTAAAAAGAATAAAAAACAAATGCGTGCATTTATATGGCGCCGTTCACGATCACCAGACGTCTCAATCTGCTTTGCAGGTGATGATGTAATTTTGCAGTGCTGTCACTGATGTAATGTAGGTAACGTGGAAGCCAATTTGAGCACAAGCTAGCTCCCACAAATATCAATTTGATAATAAGTAACCACTCTGTTTTTATGTTATGTTGCTTGATGGATAAATATAGGTTATAAACCAGGGATAATTCTCCTGCTATTCTTCGAAATAGTGCCCTGTGAAGTTTTACCCGGGAGGGCAGATGGGGCCTCGGTTTAACGTTCAAGCTGCGATACAAATACAGATTGTTCATGTGAGAAGAAGGATTTCTCTTGCTCGTCTCATTATTATTATTTGCGTACTTAGCAAAATGAAGCAAACGTTGATATAAATTATTAATATAACATGTGCTGTTTAAATTAGCAACACGGAAGCTAATTCTTTATTTGACATTTCATAAAATTGTGTTGCCGGGAATCGAATCCGGGGCTCATGCAAAATATTTGGACTCCTGAACTACCAATGCACGTAGTAAAATGCCTACTTTTTGCCAGCAGTTAAATTTTATTTTGCCTCGTTTAAATACAAATGTGGAGACAGCAGTAAAATAAAATGCAATGTGAGTCTGAGTCTGCATAAGCCATTGTTCATTAAATGGTGGAATTACTCCGCAGGTCAATGAGCATCTGTGGAGGAAGAAAAGGGGTAACGTCTCAAGTCATGAACTCACGGCAGAACTAACATTTTGCGTCATTACTTCCAAGTGTTGCATGGAGCGTTAGCATTGTAGTTACATTGCAGAACAAATAAACGACTGATCTGGATTGATCCAATATTTGAGTTCAAATCCCACACAAGAGCTGCGGAATAATACATCAGTTTACTAAAGAAAAATATATTGTCATTAATTGTCTGAAGAATCCAGCTTGTTATCTTACGTCGTTCAGAAAATTAATTTTCGCCAATTTTAATTATTCACAAGTTTTACTGTCCAGTCCTCGCTGCTGTTGGTATGTCAGGTATGTCTTGATGTACAGATTTTACATCAGACATGTCGTACAAAAAGCAATGGATGGAGCCCTGCAGAACCCCACTGGAAACAGACTTCATTTCACAAAAACACCCATCAGCCATTCCTGCCTCTGAGCCACTACTGAATACAAACTGGCACTTTGCTGGTGATTCCAGTGATTTTTACGTTCGTGACCTTATGGAAACCCATGCGAAAATCCATATGCACTACAACAAATAAACTACCATCATCGACAGTGCTTGTTACCTCCTAATATATTCAATCAAATTAGGCATATACGACGTTCCCTTAAAAATTCATTCTGAACGTCCCTGATTCATTTTTGTCTTTCTAAGTGAAGGTTTATACTGTAGCTCCAAATTTTTTTGCAATAATTTTCCCACTACCGAGTTTAGGCTGCCAGGCCTGTAATTTTTCAGAGTATCGCTTTCACCCTTTTGAAACAAAGGTACCACGTGCGCAGTCCTGAAGTGCTCTCCCACTACAGCTGCAGGCAGAGAGGATTGGAAAATGATGGTTTATGATATTTCCTCTGATATTTCCTCTTTACTTCTCTTACAAGCCTGGGATAGATTTCCTCAGGACTGGTGATGTATCCATTTCCAAATCTGGTAAGCCCCTTAATACTTCTTCTCAAGCTGGTATTATTTCATCAAATATTTCACACTCCTCCTCCCTGATTGCAATTCAGCATCGCCACTCCATTTTGTGAAAACCGATGCAAAGTTTTCATTAAGAATCATACCCACATCTTCTGCCTCCATGCACAGATTTCCGGAATGGTCTCCAATAGCCCTTACAATTATTCAGTTATCCTCTTTCTCCGAAAGTATTTAGTAAATATCGTTGTGTTCATCTTAATTTTACTTTGGAGAATTATTTCTTGCTCGCTTTTTTCTTTCGCAATTTCCTTTTTAATTTCACTTCCGCACTTTCTATAATCCTCTCGGATTTCTGCAGTATTGAGCGCTCCGTATCCCTGTATACCTTGTATGTTCCTTGGCATCTAGGGGGCTCTAGATTTGTTAATCCCACTCTTTTTTTTCAGTGCACATATTTGGTTGGAACACTCACGATCTCCTCGTTGAATACCTTGCACTGCTCTGATACAGATTTACATTAAAGTAGCTGTTTCCAGTCCACTATAGATAAATCACCTCTCCGCAGGGCAAAATTGGCTTTTTGCACAATTGATAACATTTATATGTTGGTGTATCATTGTGCTTTTTCATAACAACCCCAATTCTAATTGATTTATGCTCACTAGCACTAAAATGATCTCAAACTGATACCCCTTCCAACTGGCCAAGCTTCGTTCCCTCACACTATTCGAGAACCGTAAACTCCCTTGTTTGGCTTGCTACTTCGTTGCTAATAGAGAACTGCCAAATGTATTTTAGAAATTCTGCATGCTCGGTACCTTCCACGTTACTTTTATACCAGTTAATATTACTGTTATTAAAATGATTACTGCCCTATACTTTTTGCGTGGGGGCAGCCCGAGCCCGGAGCATCTGGAGTGAGATATAAACATTATCGTTTCCCTGAAAATGGAGGGAGCGCGAACCTGGAGCAGCTGGAGGGAGATTTAAACATCAGCGTCTCCCTGACAACGGAGGCAGCTCGAGCCTGGGGCAGGTGGTGAGAGATTGAAACATCAGTGTCTACATAACAACGGAGGCAGCGGAAGCCTGGAGCAGCTGGAGGGAGATTTAATCATCTGCTGCTAACTGACACTGGACGCAGCGCGAACCTGGAGCAGCTGGAGGGAGTATTAAACATCTTTGTCTCCCTGACAACGGAGGCAGCTCGAGTTTGGAGCAGCTGGTGTGACAGTTAAAATCAGGGTCTCCCTGACAACGGAGGCAACGCAAGCCTCGCACAGCTGGAGGGAGATTTAACCATAATGTATCCCTGGCAACGGAGGCATCTCGAGCCTGGATCAGCTGGAGGAAGATTTAATAATCGGCGTCTCCCTGACAAAAGACGCAGTGCGAGCCTGGCGCAGCTGGTGAGAAAATTACACATCTGCGTCTCCCTGACAATGGACGCAGATCCAGCCTTTTGCAGCTTGAGGGAGATTTAAACATCTGCGTCTCCCTGACATAGAAGGCTGCTCGATCTGGTGCAATTACAGGTCCTATCAAAAGGACAACATGAGAAATGAAAAGTAATAAAATTGTAACATCACACTGATGATGGGCAGTGATTGGTCCGTCCATATGAATTGAATCATTGAACAGTGATTTAATTTTAAACACAGCTGATCGACTAATTTGCTACAAAATGTGATTTTCTCATGTAACTTAATTTGTAATGGTGTTATGTATTATTTAATTTATTTAACAATAATTTATCTTTATTATACTAATTTTACTATTGCATACTCCTTATTGTATTATTAAGAATGTAATTTGATTTAAAAAAAATTTCTG
The DNA here is from genome assembly GCF_044704955.1 of Pristiophorus japonicus. NCBI lineage: Eukaryota > Metazoa > Chordata > Chondrichthyes > Pristiophoridae > Pristiophorus > Pristiophorus japonicus. The sequence continues at coordinate 5,259,477 of NW_027254201.1, read as the reverse complement.
TGTCTATCTGTGTAGGCATTATGACTGTGGTTTCGGAGCCAAACCTTAATCTCTTTTTACACTTCCTTCTCATGCTTTTTCTCTCTTACCCTCACCCAGAATCGTTCCCAATACATCAGCAACCTGCTCCATCGTTCCTGCCACGCAAACATCTGTGCAATAATTCTATTTTTGTAATCACTAACACATGACAGCTGCATTATTCCGTAATTTATTACCTTTGAGGTCGTGCTTGTTAATCTCTCTCCTAGCTATCGACATCTGACTGTACGACTTCATCCCTCTTTCCAACTATGACATTTGTACGGATATGGACAACTACCTCTGGCTGTTCACCCTCGCCCCCCAGAATGCCCTATAGCCGCTCAATGACATCCACGACGCAGGCATCAGGGAGTCAACATAATATTGTGCGTCCAAAGTAACGTCTATCTGCTCCCCAACTTTGAAAACTCTACCAATGTTGTTCTTCCTCCCACTCTCCCGTGCAACTGAGCCAGCCGTGGTTCTGTGCACTTGGATTTCGCATTCACAGATGATCCATTGTATCAAAGTATGCAATACAGAATACTGGTTGAATAGCGAGATGCAATCAGGAGGCTCCTGCTCTAGGTGCTAAGTCCTCCTCTTCCGCCTAGCGCTCGTTCACTTCCTTTTTTCGTGCACACGTTTAAACTGCGGAATAGCCACATCTAAAAACGTGCAATGCACCAAGTTCTCACCATTGCGGATGCAGTGCTTTCACTCCAGCCGATGCTCAAGCTGCAAAATCCGGAACATAGAAAATAGGTGCAGCTGTAGACCATTCGACCATCCGAGCTTACACCACCATTCAATAATATCATGGCTGATCATTCACCTCAGTACCCATTCACAACTTTCTCTCCATAGCTCTAGTTGCCTTTAGCCATAAGGGCCATTTCCAACTCTCTTTTGAAAATATCTAACGAACTGGCATCAACAATTCTCTAAGGTAAAGAATTCCACAAGTTTCCAACTCTCTGAGTGAAGAATTTTCTCCTCATCTCGGTCATAAATGGCTTACTCTTTATCCTGAGACTGTGACCCCTGGTTGTGGACTTCTCCAACATCGGGAACATTTTCCCTGCATCAACCTTATCCAGTCCCGTCAGAATTTTATTTGTTCCGATGAGATCCCCTCTCATTTTTCTAAACTTCAGTGAATAATGGCCCATTTGGTCCAATCTCTCCTCATATGTCAGTACTGCCATCCCGGGAATCAGTATGTCGAACCTTCGCTGCACTTCCTCAATAGCAACAACTGCCTTTCTCAGATTTGGACACCAAAACTGAACACAATATTCCAGGTGAGGCCTCAACAAGCACCTGTACTACTGCAGTAGGTGCTCTCTGCTCCTATACTTAAATCCCTAGGTATGAAGGTCAACATGCCATTTGCCTTCTTCAGCGCCTGCTGCACCTGCATGGCAACATTCAATGACTGATGTACCATGACATCCAGGTCTCGTTGCCCCTCCTCTTTTCCAAACCTGCCGCCGTTCAGATAATATGCTGCATTCATGTTTCTGCCACCAACGTGAATAACCTCACTATTTTCCACATTATACTGCATCTGCTATTCATTTGCCCACTCACCTAACATGTCCAATTCATCCTGCTGCCTCTTAGCATCCTCCTCACAGTTAACACCGCCACCCAGCTTAGTGTCATCTGCAAAAATCGAGATTTTGCACTCAATTTATTCATCTAAATCATTGATGTATGTTGTAAGTAGCGAGGGTCCCAGCACTGAACTCTGCGGCACCTCACAAGTCACTGCCTGCCATTCTGAAAAGGATCCACTTCTGCCGGCTCTCTGCTTCTTTTGTGCCGACAAGTTCTCTATCCACTTCACTACATGACCCACAATATCATGTGCGGTGATTTTTCACACCAATCTCTGGTGTGAGACCTTGTCAGAATACATTTGAAAGTCCAAAGAGACCACATCCACTGGTTTGCCCTTGTCTACTGGAGGAGTTACGTCTCTCAAAAACTCTAGAAGATTTGGCATGATGATTTCCCTTTCATAAATCCATGCTGACATGGACCAATCCTTTCACTAATTTCCAAATGCGCTGTTCTTTCATCTTTAATAATTGATTGCAACATTTTCCCCACTACTGGTCACAGTCGACAATTGCCCGTTTTCTCTCTCGCTCCTTTTTAAAAAAGTGGTTTTGCATTTTTTAGCTACCCTCCAGACCATAGGAACTGATCCAATTCGATAGACAGCTGAAAGATGATCACCAATGCATCCGCTATTTCTCGGGACACTTCCTTAAGTACTCTGGGATGCAGACTATCAGACACTGGGGATTTATTTGCATTCAATCCCATCCATTTCCACAACACAATTTCCTGCCTAATAACGATTTACTTCAGTTCCTCCTTCTCACTAGACCCTCGGTCTCCTAGAATTCCGGAAGGGTTATTGTGTCTTCCTTCGTGAAGAGAGAACCAACGTATGTTTTCAATTGCTCTGCCATTTCTCTGTTCCCCATTATAAATTCACCCGAGTCTGACTGCAAGGGACCAAGGTTTGTCTTCACGAATCTTTTTCTCTTCACATATCTATAGAACATTTGCAGTCAATTTTTATGTTCCCAGCAAACTTCCTCTTGTGCTCTATTTTCCCCCTACTATTTAAATCCTTTGTCCTCCTCTGTTGAATTCTAAACTTCTCTGAGTCCTAAGGTTTGATGCGTTTTCTGGCCAATTTATATGCCTTTTCCATGCATTTAACACAATCTCTAATTTCCCTTGTTAGCCACTTTTGAGCCACCTTCCCCGTTTTATTTTTACTCCAGACAGGGATGAACAGTTGTTGAAGTTCATCCATGTGATCTTTAAATGGATGCCATTGCCTATCCACCGTCAACCCTTTGAGTGTCATTCGCCAGTAAATTCCAGCTAATTCACGTCTGATACCATCGAAATTAGCTTTCATTAAGTTCAGCACCCTAGTCTGTGAATTAACTGTGTCACTCTCCATCCTAATAAAGAATTCTACCATATTATGGTCACTCTTTCCCAAGGGGCCTCGCACAACATGATTGCTAATTAGTCCTTTCTCATTACACATCACCGAGCCGAGGATGGCCAGCACTCTAGTTGGTTCCTCGACATATTGGGCCAGAAAACAATCACGCTCATGTGATATTCCAGGCAACGCGAAGCGTCCAGGAGTTCGTACATGCCACAGTATGTGCACTCTAGGGGATTGAGGTTCCACACCATGCCTCTATTTATTTGGCTATGAACTAAACTAGGAGCTTCAACTATTTTACTATAAAATAAACATAAAACTAGTAGACAAAAACACTCCCGCGCTACTCAACAATTAACTGTTTTCCTTGAGCCGACATCATTATGATAACACACTTTAGACTTTTGTATCCGATCTAATGTGGATGGTTCATGTTAGCTTGTTTTCTGCATAAGAGATGGTGAGTTTGCACACTTTGGCTGTTTAATGCAGAAAGTGCGATGCTTCAAACCTAAAAGAGCTTGTTTTATCTTCAGTTCGTCGATTAAATTTTCCATAAAACGGTTGTGACGAAATTAAGTTCCTGACATACAAATCAGTCAACTATACAATTCTTTATAAGGGTTTCAGCAAATCATTTCGGTGTTTTGTCATAGAATCATCGAATCATAGAAGTTTTGAGCACGGACGGAGACCATTTCGGCCCATCGTGTCCATTCCGGCCACCAAGAGTCTATCCAGCCTAATCCCACTTTCCAGCTCTCGGTCCATATCCCTGCATGTTATGGGAGTTCAAGTGCACATCCACGTATTTTTATACATTGTGAGGAGTTCTGCTATTAGCATCCTTTCAGCCAGTGTGCTGCAGACACCCACGACCCTCTGCGTAAAAGAGTTTCCCCTCAAATCCCCTATGAACCTTCTACAAATTATATTAAATTTATCTCTTGGTAGTTGACGGCTCTGCTGAGGGACATATGACGTTTCTGTCCATTATAACGAGGCCCATCATAATTTTATACACCTCAATGATGTCTCCCGTAATCTCCTCTGTTCCAATGAACATAAAACCAGCCTATCGAATCTGTCCTCATTGCTTAAATTATCCAATTCTGCCAATACCATCGTAAAGCTCCGCTGTACCCTCTCAGGGCACTTATGTATTTCTTGCAATTGCGCACAGTAATCCAGGTGTGGCCAAACCAGTATTTTATACCATTCAAGCACAATCCCCCTGCTCTTGTATTCTGTGCCTCGGCCAACATCGGCAAGCATTCCGTATGCCTTCTTAACCACCGTATCTAACTGGCGTGCTACTTTCAGGGATCTGTGGACAAGCCCTCCAGCTCCATTTCCTCTTCTGCATTTCCCAGTGTCCTACCATTTCATGTGTATTCCATTTCCTTATTAGCCCTCGCGAAATGCAATGCCTCACACATCTCAGGAAAAGTTCCATTTCTCACTATACTGCAAAACATGCTCTCAACTGAATAATGCACTTAGAGAGGCACCGCTAAGTTTGTGGTGGTGGCCCTCGAAATCGTGGTCGAGGATCCACGTTGCCGATGCGGGCCCATTTCTGTGAGAAATGTCTTGGTTGTCATGTATGTTTATTCAAAATGGATTAAAAGTGTAATATTTTCTGTAAGCACGTCCACCGCCACCATCGAAAGCCGATGAGCCATGTTTGCCACACTTGGCAATCGTGATTTATTAGACAGCGACAATGAGCCATGTTTCACCAGTGCTAAATTCAACGACTTCATGAGGCGCAATGGGATCAAGCACATCTGATCTGCCCCATTCAAGACCGCATCCAAAGGCCAGAGAGAATAGGCAGTTCAGACGATCAAGCAAAGCTTGAATTGCGTGTCGCAAGGCTCGCTGAAGACCGGACAATCCCGAATCCTGCTCAGCTGCAGCACCAGAACTCTGTCGCTCACCTGGGTTCCCCCAGCAGAGCTGCTCCCGAATATGGCAATCAAAACTAGGTTCTCTCTTGTGTACCCTGATGCCTGATCTCCATGATCAAGTAGAGGGCCGGTGGTACCAAAAAAAATTATGCACCATGATCGCGCAAATTTGTCACGCGATATTTAAGTCAATGATCCGATGTTTATAGTCAATTATGGATATGGTCCCAAATGGCTCGCTGTCACTGTCAAGCCAAAGAAGGGAGTAAGGTTTTTCAGATCAAATTGGCCCTTGAACTAACGTGCAGAAAGCATTTCGACCAAATCGAATTTCTGTTCGATAACAGCTACCAGCAACCCGAAGAGGACACCACATATTTTAACCAGCCAAACTAAATGCAAAAGCTTCTATAGATATGTGAAGTGAAAAAGATTATGAAGCCAAACGTAGGTCCATTGTCGTCAGAATCAGATGAATTAAAAATGGGGAACTAAGAAATTGCAGACCAATTGAACAAATACATTGCTTCTGTCTTCAGGAAGGAAGACACAAATAAGCTTCCGGAAATATTGGGGACAGAGGGTCTAATGAGAATGAGGAACTGAATGAAATCCATATTAGTCATAACATTGAATTGGGGAAATTAACGGGATTGAAAGCCAATAACGCCCTTGGGCCTGATAGTTTGAGTCCCAGATTATTTAAGGAAGCGGCCCGAGAGATAGAGGATGCATTGGTGATCATTTTCCAACAGTCTATTTACTCTGGATCACATCCTATGCACTGGAGGGTAACAAATGTAACACCACTTTTTTTTTAAATGTAGAGAGAGTGAAAACGTGGAATTACAGACCGATTAGCCTGACATCAGTAGTGGGGAAAATGTTGCCATCAGTTAATAAATTTGAAATATCAGCGTTTTTGCACAGCTGTGACTGGATCAGTCCAAGTCAGCATGGATGTATGAAAGGGAAATCATGCATGACAAATCTTCTGGAATTTTTTGTGGAAGTAACTATTTCAGTGGACAAGGGAGGACCAGTGGATGTGTTGTATTTGGACTTTCAAAATGCTTTTGACAAGGTACCACACAAGAGATTTGTGTGCAAAATTCAAGCACATTATATTGGGAGCATTGCTGTGGATAGATAACTGGTTATTAGACAGGAAGCAAAGAGTTGGGACAAACGGGTCCTTATTAGAATGGCAGGCAGCGACTAGTGGGGTGCAGCAGGGCTCAGTGCTGGGACCCGAGCAATTGCAATAAACATCAATGATGTAGATGAATAATTGAGATTAATATCTCCAACTTTGCAGATGACACGAAGCTGAGTGGCGGTGTGAGCTGTAAGGAGGATGCTTAGAGGCTGATTGGTGATTTGGACAGGTAAGCTGAGTGGGCAAATGCATGGCAGATGCAGAGTAATGTGGAAAAATATGAGGTTATCCACTTTGGTGGCAAAAGCATAAAAGCAGAAAATTATCAGAATGGCGGCAGATTAGGCAAATCGAAGGTGCAACGATACCTGGTTACCATACTACATCAGTCATTGAAGGATGGCATGCAGGTGCAGCAGGCGGTGAATGCAGGCAAATGGCATGTTGGCCATTCACAGCCAGGGGATTTGAGAAAAGGAGCAGCGATGTCTTACGGCAGTTGTACAGGGCCTCGATAAGACCTCACTTGGAATATTGTGTTGAGTTTTGTTCTCCTAATCTGATGAAGGACGTACTTGCTCTTTCGGGAGTGCAGCAACGGTTCACCAGACTGATTCCCGGGATGGCAGGTCTGAAATATTAGGAGAGACTGGATCGACTGGTTCTGGATTCACTTGAGTTTATAAGAATGAGGGATGATCTCATAGAAACATACAAAATTCTTACGGGATTGGAAAATTAGATGCAGGAAGAATGTTTCCGATGTTGGGGGAGTCCAGAACCAGGGAGCACAGTCTGAGGATAATTTGTCAGCCATTTCGGACTGAGATGAGGAGAAACTTCTTCATTCAGAGAATTGTTAACTTGTGGACTTCACCACCACAGAGATGTATTGTGCGCAGTCCATTAGATATATTCAAGAAGGAGTTAGATGTGGCCCTTCTGGTAAAAGAAATCAAGGAGTATGGAGAGAAAGCAGGAAAGAGGTAATAAGGTGAACATGTAACCATGATCTTATTGAATGGTGGTGCAGGCACGAAGGGACGATTGGCCCACTCCTGCAACGATTTTCTCTGTTTATATCCATGTATAAATCCAAGTCTACTTTTATTAAATCTATGCAGCACTAGCTCCAAGGCAAAAATATCCTTCCAAAGACAATGAAAGGCGAAATCTGATTCAAGGGATGGTTATTACTATTTAAGATGATGATTTCCAGCATGCGTTTGATGAGGTTCCACACAAGGGAATGTTGGAGAAGTAACAAATCTGAGGCAATGTGTGAACATGGGCAGTGAATTGAGAGGAGGGTTACTGGCTATGTTCTCCAATTGGCAGAATGTGAATAGTCGTGTCCAGCAGTGATCTGTATGAATGCCTCAGATTTTCATTGTAGGTAAAATGATTTAGATGAAGGAATAGTGTATCATATTACCTTGGTTACACTAAGTTGGTGGCAAACAAAGTAATGAGAAAGGAAGCAGATGATTTCAAAGGGACAAGATTTCGTGGACAAAACTAAAGGCATCAGATTCACAAGATTGGGAGCGGATGCGAAAAATCGGGAGTTTAATGACACTTTGAAAACTGCTTCAATTAAATATATGTTTTGAGCATTTTCGATCAGAGAAATGTATGTGAAGAAATTTTTTGCAGCAAGTGGTAAGGAGCATTTCAGCTTGCCGCTGAACACGATTCTGTGGGCGCTGACGTAAGCAAAGGTTTCTGTAGTGTAATGGTTATCACTTTCGCATCACAAGCAAAAGATGCCCGGTTCAAGCAAAGGCAGAAATACTAATTTAAAGAATACATTTGCTGTGAATTAAAATTTAACATAAGTAACCCCTGGTTCCTTGTCGAATGAGCAATGACGATTGATAACAGTCTCCTCAAATACAAAGTGTGTATCAGATCGGGGACAAAAATTAATCAATAAATAAATTTTCCCAAATTATTAAACTCTAGTTATTGAAGTATCCACTGTCCCTCAGTAACTATGTTAGCATCTGTATAATTCTGCTGAACAAAGCTATTGGCAAATCAATACTAATTAATCTCACCCCCATCCCGACCCCGCCCATACCCCACACACTCACAGTATCATTTATTACACGTCATTATTTTAAAAGATTATGAATTTAGTGTGTTGCTATCCGAATCCTGGCTCCCTCTGTGAACGGCGAACAAATAAATGATCAGTAAACAATTAAAGAGTTTATCACAATTGTTACATTTCTTACCATTTTTCTTGCAGACTTTCAGCACTTTGTTCTTTTTAGCTCATAATTCCGCATATTCCCGTGATGAAACATCAACAAAATACAATGTCTCCCTGCCCCGGCTCGGATAATACCAGCAGATCTAAGTATCTCTTCCCCAGTTCCAGAGCTCACAGGGTTAAAGTCGTTCTCTGGTATGCACGTTACCCAGATCCGGGACCTACATACCCATACACCGTGCTCAGGCTCCGGAAAATCCTGGGGGGAGAAAATCCCGCTCACGGGGCCGTCCAGCAGCACGGAATAACCGCCCGTACTGAAAGGTTCTACATGTGCAAGTGATAAGTTGCAATTCTGGCCCTTTTCAGTCAGGATGGCCGAGCGGTCGAAGGCGCTGCGTTTTAATCACAGTCTTCTCTTGAGGCTTGGGGACGAATCCCACTTCTGAAATTCATTAGTTTTAATTGAATGCAGCCGTTTCTCTGATTGGCTCTCCATGATGAGATTACCACTTGCTGATTGGTCCCCTTTGGAGAATATACCACACCTTGAAGTTTCTCTTGAATTTGAAAATGTCAATGCTCAGCTGAACTTTGTGCATTGTGAGATGGTCAATTTGCCTTCTGAAGATAGAATGAACGCATAGCTCAGACAGCCGAATGTCCCTCCGTACCCGGTGCAAGTGCATCCCTCCGCAGTCTTCCAAGTCCATTATCCCAGTGCAAATTCATCCCTTCCCAGCCGAAGTATATTAGCCAAGCTTAAGTGCATGATCTTAACCACCCCACCCCCACGCCCCCAACACCCCCGCACGCCAATAGATGTGTGCAGATTATTAACGGTTTCATTGGTATCAAGTGTTGTGACCTCTGGATTTGTTCCACTCCAACTACGTTGGCTTGGGTGTAAAGGGGGTTGGAAGAACATGGTTTGTCGTTCCCGAGTTGCCAGTCTCCCCACTGCCAAACCATGCTCTCCGGCCACAAAATAATCTCGCTCTCTCTCTCCCCCCAAAATCTCTCTCACTCTCTATCCCCGTTCCGTCAACAACCAGGCTCAATCTATCCCCCTACACGAAGCTCGCTCTTCAACCGAACCCCAACAACCACGCTCGCTCTCCACCCCCCGACCCCCAACAACCATCAGCTTCATCATAGCCATTATCTCTAAATTGAGCAAGAATTGCTTGCACTCAAAAGCGAGTCCTCAGGTGACTGGACAGTCTAATACGAGAATAACAGTCTCTGTCTCAGATGCGAAAGTATGGGTGTGGAATCTGGTTTGCAGAGCTTTCTTTCCACTGCTTGTGTTTGTTTACTGCATGCTCTCGATGACGTGACTCGATATACACAGCGCCCTCCCGAATGCTCTTCCTCCACCTCGGGGGGTCTTTGGCCAGGGATTCGCCTATGCCTGTGGCGATGTTGCATTTTAGCAAGGAGGCTGTGAGGGTGTCTTTGAACGTTTCCTCTACCCACCAGCGGCTCCATTGCCTTGTAGGAGATCCGACTAGAGCGCATGCTTTGTGTCAGACATGCGACAACGTTGCCCACCCAATTGAGCTGGTCGTGAGTGGTCAGTTGTCGACGCTGGTGGTGTTGGCCTGAACGAGGACACGAATGTTGCTACTTCTGTCCTTCCAAGTCATTTGCGTAAGCTTGCGGAGACAACGCTGGTCTTATTTCTGCAGCGATTTGAGGTGTCTACGGTACATGGTCCACGTCGCCGAGCCATACAGGAGGGCGGCTAACACTAAAGACCTGTAGACCATATGCTTGATGCCAGAGTTGAGGACCTGATCTTCGAACAGTCTCTTACTCAGGCGGCTGAAGACTGCGTTGTCGCACTGGAGTCGGTGTCGTCAATGTCTGCCCTTGATGATAATAGGCTCCCAAGTTATGGAAAGTGGTCCACTTTGTCCAGGGTCATGCCATGATATTTGATGACTGTGCAGCAGTGCTGTATGGCGGGGTGATTTTGGTGGAGGACATTTGTCTTAGGGTTGTGTCGTGTAAGGCCCAAGCTTTCATATGCTTCGTTGCAAATGTTGACTATGACATGGATTTTAGCCTGTTAATGTGTGAAGACACAAGCTTGGTGCACTTACTGCAGCTCGCCAATAGAGAATGGGATAGTCCTGAATCTGGTCTGAAAGGGACGAATGTTGAAGAGGTTCCCACTGCTGCTACTTCCGCTCCAGAAGGGAGCTTGTTGAGTGTGAGGTGGAGCATTGCAGCGATTAAAATCAAGAAGAGGTTTGGCGCGATGACGAAGACCAGCTTGACCCGGGTTCAGATATGGATTCGGAGTGTGGTGGATCCGTTGGTCAGGATCACGGCAAGCATATCGTCGCGGAACACGCAGAGGATGGTGAGAAACTTTTTGAGGCAGCCGAAACGGAAGAGGACGATCCATAGTCCCTTGTGATTAACAGTGTCAAATGCCTTTGTAAAGTCAAAAAAAGCCATGTACAAGGGTTGGTGCAGATCACTGCATTTCTAGTGCAGTTGTCATGCCGTAAAGATCATCTTTGTTGTACCCAGCAGTGGACGGAATCCGCACTGTGACTCCGGGAGAAGCACCACAGCCACAGGGCGAAGGCGGTTGTAGAGGATTTTAGCGAAGATCTTGCCAGTGGCGGATAACAGGGAGATTTCTCTGTCTTTGCCGCTGCCCACTTGTCCCCCTTTTTCTCTCCCCACCGCACAACCAGGCTCTCTCTCCCCCCCACTACCCCCCACAACCAGGCACGTTCTATCTCTTACTCCCAACAAAGAGGCTCTCCCCCCATCAACAACCAGTCTCTCACCACACATTCAACAAAGATGCTCTCTCTCTCATCCACCAGAAAAGACTTTCACTCTCTCATCCCCCAACAAGGCTCCATCTCCTTCAACTGCACCAGCCCCCCCAACAACAAGGCTCTGTCACACCAGAACATCAATGCTCTTTCTGCTCCGCCCTCCAATGTCCGAACAATCAGGCTCTTCCCCCGCAACATCCAGGTAATCATTAATTTCCCCCCGCCACTTGCATCCAGGCTCCCTCGCACGCACACAACAACCAGGCTTTCTCTCCAACAATCCCCCCCAAACAACTAGGGTCTATCTCCGCCCCACCCCGTCACAAGAACAACCAGGTTCCCACCCACGAACAAGGTTGCACCCTTAAACAACAACCAGTCTCTCTTCCACGCCCCCGCTGCAACCAAGCTATGTCTCCCCTGGACTCCAAGAACCAGGCGCTATCTTCCCAACCCGCCTCCAACAAGCAGGCTTGCTCCACACACGCCACCGCAAAAACCAACCAGGCTCTCCACGCGATGCCCCAAAAACCAGACTTCTCTGACTCCATCCTCCAACCAACCCTCCAGTTCTGTTCACCATATCGCAGGAAGGATGTGATTGCACTAGTGAGCGTGCAGAGGAGATTTACTAGAATGCTGCCTGGAATGGAGAAATTTAATTATGAGGAGAGATTGTATAGGATGGCTTTGTTCTCATTGGAACAGAGAAGTTTGACGGGATACCTCATTGATGTTTACAAAATATAGAGGAACGTGGACAGAGTGGGTAATAAGGCCTATTTCCATTGGTGGAGAGGTATATTACGAAGGGGCATAGATTTAATGTGGTTGGTGGAAGGTGTCGATAGGATTTGAGTGGGGCTTCTTTCCGCAGAGGCTTGTGGATATCTGGAACTCACTGCCTCTAAGAGTGGTGGTGCAGAAACCCTCATCACTTTTAATAGATGGTTCGATGCGCACTGAACGTGCCGTAACATGCAGTGTTACGGATCGAGAGTTGATAATTGCGATAAAACAGAATAATACAAGAATTAGGAACAGGAGTAGGCCATCTATCCCCTCGAGCTTGCTCTGCCATTCAAAAAGATCATTGCTGATCTGGCCGTGCACTCAGTTCCACTTACCCGCCCACTTCCCTGTAACCCTTAATTCAATTATTGGTTAAAAATCTATCAATCTGTGATTTGAATACATTCAATGAGCTAGCCTCAACTTCTTCCTTGAGCAGAGAATTCCATAGATTCACAACCATCTGGGTGAAGAAATTGCTTCTCAACTCGGTTTTAAATTGGCTCGCCCGTATTTTGAGGCTGTGCCCCCTTGTTGTAGTCTCCCCAACCAGTGGAAACAACCTCTCTGCCTCTATCCTGTCTGTATCTTTCATTATTTTACATGTTTCTAAAAGATCACCCCTCATCCTTCTGGACTCCAACGAGTAATGGCCCAGTCTACTCAATCGATCATCATAAGGTAAACCCCTCATCTCTGGAATCAGCATAGTGAATCGTCTCTGTACCCATCCAAAGCTACTATATCCTTCCTTAAGTAAGGTGAACAAAACTGCACGCAGTACTCCAGGTACGGCCTCACCAATACTCTGTACAGTTGCAGCAGGACCTCCCAGCTTTTGTATTCCATCCCACTCGCATTGAAGGCCAACATTCCATTCGCCTCCCTGATTACCTGCTGCATTTGCAAACTAACTTGTTGAGATTCATGCACAAGGACCCCCAGGTCCCTCTGCACCGCAGCATGTTGTAATTACTCCCCATTCAAACAATATCCCCTTTTCATTTTTTTACTCACATTTTCCGACATTGTATTCCATCTGCCAAACCTTTGCCCATTCGCTTCGCCTATCTGAATCTCTTTGCAACCTCTCTGTGCCTTCAAACAACCCGCTTTCCCACTAATCTTTGTGTCATCTGCAAATGTTGTTACACTACACTCTGTCCATTCTTTGAAGTCATCTATGTACATTGTAAGCAGTTGTGGTCCCAGCACCGATCCCTGTGACACCGATTTCCAACCCGAAAAGGACCCATTTATCCCATCTCTCTGCTTCCTGTTAGCCAGCCAATTCTCTATCCATGCTAATACATTTCCTCTGACTACGCGTACCTTTATCTTCTGCAGTAACCTTTTGTGTGGCACCTGATCGAATGCCTTTTGGAAATCTAAATATACCCCAACCATCGGTATGCCTCGATCAACAATGCTCGTTATATCCTCAAACAATTCCATAAATTAGTTAAACATGGTTTGCCCTTCATGAATTCATGTTGCGTCTGCTTGATTGCGCTATTGCTATCTAGATGCCCCGCTATTTCTTCCTTAATGATAGCTTCAAGCATTTTCCCCACTACAGATATAAAACTAACCGGCCAAGTGTAACCTGCCTTTTGTCTGCCCCCTTTTTTAAACAGATGCGTTACATTTGCTGCTTTCCAATCCGCTGGTACCACCCCAGAGTCCAGAGAATTTTGGGATATATTTGGGATACCCTGGGATACATTTCATCAGGACCAGGTGACTTATCCAACTCGAGTCCCATTAGCAGGTCCATCACTATCCAGCTGGTGACAGTGACACCTGGTGAAGGTCCTTCCTTCCCACAGTCCCGTGACCAGCAATATTTGGCATGGTTTCTGTGTCTTCCACTTTGAAGACCGAAGCAAAATAATTGTTTAAGGTCCAGCCATTTCCACATTTCCCATTATTAAATCCCCCTTCTCATCTTCTAAGGGACCAATATTTTCTTTAGTCACTCTTTTCCGTTTTATATATCGGAAAAACCTTTAATATCTGTTTTTAAGTTTTGTGCAAGTTTACTTTTGTAATCTATCTTTCCTTTCTTTATTGCTTTCTTAGTTATTCTTTGCTGTTGTTTAAAATTTTCACAATCTTCCAGTTTCCCACTCACCTTGGACAACTTATAAGCATTGGTTTTTAATTTGATACTCTTCTTTATTTCCTTGGATTTCCACGGCTGGTTGTCCCTTCTCTTACCACCCTTCTTTTTCACTGGAATACATTTTTGTTGAGTACTGTGAAAGAGCTCCTTAAATGTCCTCCACTGTTCCTCAATTGTGCCACCGTTTAGTCTGTGTTTCCAGTCTACTTTAGCCAACTCTGCCCTCATCCCAGTGTGATCCACTTTCTTTATGCATAGTATGTTCGTTTGAGACACTACTTCCTCACCGTCAATCTGTATTACAATTGCAACCATACTATTATCATTCATTCCGAGAGGATCTTTTACTCGGAGATCGGTGATTATTCCTGTCTCATCACACGGGACTAGATCGAAGATAGCTTGCTCCCTTGTAAGTTCAATGACATACTGTTCTGAGAAACAATCCCGTATGCATTCTATGAATTCCTCCTCATGGCTACCCCGTGCGATTTGATTTGACCAATCGATATGTAGGTTACAATCCCCCATGTTTACTGCCGTTCATTTTCACATGCCTCCATTCTTCCCTTTAAATATTGCCCGCCCCACCGTGAAGTTATTATATGGGGGCCTATAAACTACGCCCACCAGTGACGTTTTCCCCTTAATATCTAAAATCTCCACCCACAATGATACAACATTTTGTTCATTTGGACAATATCGCCTCTCACAACTGCCCTGACATCAGCCTTTATTAACAGAGCTAACCCACCTCCTTTCCCTTCTTGTCTATCTTTCTGAATTTTCTGATACCCTTGCATGTTTAGTTACCAGTCTTGGCCACACTGCAACCACGTTTCTGTAAAGGCCACCACATCATACCCATTTGTAATGATTTGTGCCGTCAACTCATTTAATTTATTTTGAATGCTGCATGTGTTTAGGTAGAGTGTTTTAATACTCGTTTTTAAACTATGATTTTTAGATTTGATCCCTCCTGCAGCCCATTTACATTGATACATATTGTCCCTTCCTATCACCTTGTGGTTTACATTTACCCCAGTGCTACTCTGCTCTGATGCCTCCTGCCTTTTGCATTCTTCCTTGGGCTCCTGTTCATCTGAGCTCTCACCCACTCTAACTAGCACAGAGCCGTCTCCTGGGTTCCAAATACTCTTTGCATTGAGGCACCGAGCTTTCATGCTTGCCTTTTTATTACACTTTGACCATTTAGAATTTTGCTGTACAGTGGCCATTTTTGTTTTTTGCCTTGGGTTTCTCTGCCCTCCACTTTTACTCATCTCCTTTCTATCTTTTGCTTTTGTCTACATTTTGTTTCCCTCTGTCTCCCTGCACTGGTTCCCATCCCCATGCCATGTTAGTTTAACTCCTCTCCAACAGCACGAGCAAACACTCCCCCGAGGACATTGCTTCCAGACTTGCCCAGGTGCAGACCTTCCGGTTTGTACTGGTCCCACATCCCCCAGAACCGGTTCCAATGCCCCAGGAATTTGAATCTCTCCCTGCTGCACCACTGTTCAATTCAATTATTCATCTGAGCTATCCTGCGATTCCTACTCTGACGAGCACGTGGCACTGGTAGCATTCCCGAGATTACTACTTTTGAGGTCCTACGTTTTAATTCAGTTCCAGCTTCTTAAATCGTCTTGTTGACCTCATCTCTTTTTGTATTATGTCGTTGGTACCAATGGTCACCACGACAACTGGCTGCTCACCCTCCCTTTTCAGAATGCCCTGCACCCGCTCCGAGACATCCTTGACCCGTGCACCAGGGAACCAACTTACCATCCTGGACTCTCGGTTACGGAAGCAGAAATGCCTGTCTATTCCCCTTACAATTGAATCCCCTATCACTATCGCTCTCCCACACTTTTTCCTGTCCTCCTGTGCAGCAGAGCCAGCCACGGTGCCATGAATTTGGCTGCGGCTGCCCGCCCTTGATAAGTCATCCCCCTCAACAGCACTCAAAGCGGTGTATCTGTTTTGCAGGGGGATGACCGCAGGGGACCCCTGCACTTCCATCCTTGCACTGCTTTTCCAGCTGGTCTTCCATTCCCTATCTGGCTGTGGACACTTCAACTGCAGTATGTACAACTCGCTACATGTGCTACTCACGTCATTCTCAGCATCGTGGGTGCTCCAGAGTAAATCCACCCGCAGCTCCAATTCCGCAAAGCAGACCGTCAGGATCTGGAGGCGGATACACTTTCCGCACACGTAGTCGTCAGCGTCACCGGAATTGTCCCTGAATTCCTACATGTTATAGGAGGAGCATATCACGTGACCGAGCTCTCCTGCCATGACTTAACCCTTAGATACACTTAAATTGGCAACAGCAATGCGAAAGTTTACTCACTGTTATAGAAGAGAAAAAAGAAAAACTGCTCACCAATCACCAGCCAATCACTTACCCCCTTGGCTTTGACGTTCACCATTCAATTACTTTCTACTTCTTTTTTGCTTTCTCCCTATAGCTGCACAAGCACGCCTCCTCCTCGACGCTGCATGAACTCCTGAACTCGCGCCCTTTTTATAGGCCTCTGACTCCGGACTATCGCCTCCTCCTCGACGCTGCATGAACTCCTGAACTCGCGGCCTTTTTATAGGGCTTCAACCCCGGACTGTCGCCTCTTCCACGACACTGCCCGAACTCCTGAACTTGCGTCCTGGATAACCACTTGTAACCTGGCAGCTATAATGGTAAGGATTGCAGGGATCGAATACGACCAGGGTTGTATCCTGGATTGATTAGATCACTTGTACGTGTCAGAGAGTAATTTTCCCGGAATTGACCTGGTTTCTAACTGGTTTTTGCATCTTCCGGGGATCCCATTGCGCCGGTTGGGTCGGAGTGTAGAATGTTTCAGTGTAAGGGGTTTTGCAGTTGTGTGGGGAGGACTGGATGGAATTGTGCTCTTTACATTTCCGCCATTGTTCATAGATTTATGGAGAACTTTCAGGGCTGCTGAACGAGCGCCGTATGGCTTTTATTTGGCCAGCATGGAAACGCTGGGCCAAAACGACCTCCTTCTGCGCTTTAAATTTCTATGCTTCTATGTTTCTACAGCCAGGCTCGCTCTCTGCCCCCATCCCCAACTCCAGGCACTCTCCCCCCGCAGGAACAATGCTCCCATTTCCAGCAACCCCGACAGAAGCAGGATCTTTCCAGCCGCCCTCCACCAACAACCAGGCTCGCTCTCCCCGCCTCCCAACAACCAGGCACTCTCACCCCAAACCCCAACAACCTGGCTCTCTTTCCACCCTTCCCAACTTCAAGGTTCTCGCTCCACGCCTCCCCTCCCTCTAAACAATAAGTCTCTCTCTCGCTCCTCCCCCCCTCCACCAACAACAACCACGTTCTAGCTGTTGAATAAGTATGGAGTGGTTTGAAGTCTTCAGCGAGAAATGGCACAGCGCCATATTCTCAAGGGCAAGTAGGGATGGATAACAAGTGACCAGATTCCATGCACTACGAAACATAGAAACATGGAAAAAAGGTGCAGGATTAGTCCATTCGACCCTTCGAGCCAGCCCACCATGCAATCAGGACATGACGGATCATTCAACTCAGTAATCCTTCCCTGCTTTCTCTCCATACGCCTTGATCCCTTTTGCCGCAAGGGCCATATCGAACTCCCTTTTGAATATAACCAACGAACTGGCATCAAGAACTCTCTGCGTTAGGGAATTCCACAGGTAAACAACTCTCTGAATGAAGCAGTTTTTCATCCTTCCAGTCCTAAATTGCTTCGCCCTTATCCTTAGATTGTGTCCCATGGTTCTGGACTTCCTCAACATCGGGAACATTCTTCCTGTATCTAACTTGTCCTGTCCCATCAGAATTGAATATATTTTTTATCAGATGCCGTCTCATCCTTCTAAACTCCAGTGAATGAAGGCGAAGCCGATCCACGCTCTCCTCATATGTCAGTCCTGCCATTCCGGGAATCAGTCTGTTGAACCTTCGCTGAATTCGCACAAGAGCAAGCATATCTTTACTCATATTCGGAAACCAAAACTGAACACAATATTCCAGGTGAGGCCTCACCAAGGCCCAGTACAACTGCGGAAAGACCTCCCAACTCCGCTGCTCAATTCCCGAGCTATGAAGGCCAACATACCATTTGCCTTCTTCACCGCCTGCTGTACCTGCACGCCAGCTTTAAATGAGTGATGTACCATGACGCCCAGGACTCGTTGCACCACCCGTTTTCCTAATCTGCCACCATTCAGGTAATCTTTTGCCTTCGTGTTTTTCCCCCAACTTGTATAGCCACACATTTATGCACATTACACTGCATCTGCCATGCATTTGCCCACTCAGCTAACCTGTCCAAGTCACTCTGCAGCCTCTTAGCATCCTCATCGCTGCTCACACCCCCACCCAGTTTAGCGTCATCTGCAAACTTGAGATATTACATTCAATTCCTACATCTAAATCATTAATATATATTGTAAAATCTGGGGTCACAGCACTTTGCCTTGCGGCACTCCACTAGTCACTGCCTGCCATTCTAAAAAGATCCCGTTTATCCCGACTCTCTGCTTCCTATCTGCCAACCAGTTCTCTATCCACGTCAGTACATTACCCCCAATACAATGTGCTTTAATTTTGCACAACAATTTCTCGTGTGGGACCTTGTCAAAAACCTATTGAAAGTCCAAATACACCACATCCACTGGTTTTACCTAGCCAATTCTACAAGTTGCATCCTCAAAAAATGCGTGAAGATTTGTCAAGCATGATTTCCCTTTCAGAAATCTGTGTTGACTTGGACCGATCCTGTCACTGCTTTCCAAATACGCTGTATTTCATCGTTAATAATTGATTCCAACATTTTCCACACAACTAATGTCAGTTTAACCAGTCTATAATTATTCGTTTTCTCTCTCTCTCCTTTTTTAAAAAGTGGTTTTACATTAGCCACCATCCAGTCCATTGGAATTGAGCCAGAGTCGATATACCGTTGGAAAATGATCACCAGTGCATCCATTATTTCTATGGCCACGTCCTTATGTTCTCTATGATGCAGACTATCAGGCCCTGGGGATTTATCGGCCTTCAATCCTTCAATTTCCACAAAACAATTTGCCGCCAAAAAGGAGATCATTCAGTTCCTCGTTCTCACTCGACCCTCGGTCCCCTAGTACTTCCGAAAGATTATTTGTGTCTTGCTTCGTGAAGACAATACGAAAATATTTGGTCAATTGGTTTGCCATTTCATTGTGCCCCATTATAAATTCTCCTGATTCTGAGTGCAAGGCACCTGCGTTTGTCTTCACTAATCGTTTTCTCTTCACATTTCTGTAGAAGCTTTTGCAGTCAGATTTTTTGTTCACGGAAAACTTCCTCTCATATTCCATTTCCCCCCAGCTAATTGAACGATTTGTCGTCCTCAGATGAATTCGAAATTGCTCCCAGTCGTCAGGTTTGCTGCTTTTTCTGGCCAATGTATATGACTATTCCTTGGATTTAACACGATCGTTAATTTCACTAGTTAGCCATGGTTGAGCCACCTTCCCCGTTTTTTTTTACTTCAGACAGGGATTTACCATTGTTGAAGTTCATCAATGAGATCTTTAGATGTTTGCAATTCTCTATCCACCGTCAATGCTCTAAGTATCATTTGCCAGTCTATTGAAGCCAATTCACATCTCATACCATCGAAGTTACCTTTCCTTAAGTTCAGAATCCTAGTCTCTGAATGAACTGTGTATCTCTCCATCTTAATAAGAAATTCTATCATATTATTGTCACTCTACCGCAAGGGGCCTCCCACAGCATGATTACTAATTAGCCTTTTCGAATTACACATCATCCAGTAGAGGATGGCCTGTCCTCTAATTATTTCCACGAAATATTGGTCCAGAAAACCATCCCTAGAACACTCCAGGAAATCTTCCTCCATCGTATTGCTATCGGTTTGGATAGCCCAATCTATATGTAGATTAAGTTCGCCCATGATAACTGATGTACCTTTATTGCACACATCCCAAATTTCATTTTTGATGCTGTCCCCAACCGCAAAACTACAGTTTGGTAGTCTGTGCACAACTCGCACTAATGTTTTCTGCCCTTTGATATTCTGCAGATCTACCCACACAGATTCCACATCATCCAAGATAATGTCCTTCCTTACTATTGCGTTAGTTTCCTCGTTAACCAGCAACGCTACCCTACCTTATTTCCCTTTCTGTCCATCCTTCCTGAATGTGGAATACGCCTGGATGTTGAGTTCCAAGCCTTGGTCACCCTGGAGCCATGTCTACGTGATGCCATCCATACCATGTTCATTAATTGCTGCTTGTGAAGTTAATTCATCCACCTTATTACGAATAATCCTCGCATTGAAGCACGGAGCCTTCAGGCTTGTACTTATAACACACTTTATAAAACACACTGCATTTTAAGAGTCTGATTGATCATGTTCATTGCCGAAGATACCAGGAAACTGGGGAAAATTTTATCAAATTTAACTGGACAGGTAATTCCTACCGTGCACGGGGTAATATAATGATTATTGCCGATAGTATGTCGTGATGCTCATTTTCATATTCAATGCATTACGATTTGAAAGAAAGTTAAACAATTTTTAATGAAATGTTTTGGAAATTATGTGCAACGTGTATTTCGTTCTCATTAACTTTTGGCGTCAAATCCCGTTCATGTCTCTTCTTCCTCTGTTCAATAACAAGGGCGGGATTGGACGTTGACCAGAATGCACTGCTCTTGAAATTTGTGAGATCATCCATTACATTGAGTTGTTTCTACTTCGTTTCTGGGCGTCAGGTTTCGCTCAGTGGTTACTTCACAGCGTCAACGTCATTAGAATGTTCGGCTCTCTCTCACTTCGTATGTGGAGCAGTGATTTTATTGTTATTTTCATTCTTCTGTTTATAACCGTGCTTATATATTAACAGTGTGAGACTTTTCGAGGGCACCTTTAAATGATTCACAAAACACTTTCTAATGCTACTGCCACCCGACATCGATTACGGGATAGGTAAGTTTTCAAGTTACTCAGTGACACCACAATTTTTAAGTAAAATGTCGTAATTTTAATTAAATGACATAGATGACCTAAAGCACTTCAGAGTGGTGTGAAAAGAAATGAGTTCGTAGTAAGAAAAAAAGGATGACAGAAGCGGGATTTGAATCCACACCTACAAAGGAGATCGCTTGGCCATCCTGACTATTGGATGCGCCTTTTTAAACTTATTATTTCAGAACGGTTCAATCCAGACGCTTTTCAATGCTGCTGGCAGTCTCAGTGACCCACATAACATCTGCCCCGGGGTTTTCCTGAGGCTGTGTTTAGTGTACGTGAAGATTTCCATGAAACATAGTATCTTGCATCCCAGAGATGGCGAATAATCCGCTGAGCTCTCGAACTGGAAAAGAGCAAACAATGAATGAGTTGTTTCCGGTATTGAAATGTGACTTAATTCTACTGTTATAAGCGTTACTTAGCAGAATGAAAGAAATGCTAAAATGGTCACTGACGACGGTCAAAATTTCAACAACTGAACCTTAATAATTTGTGAAACTTCACTCATGGAGGAAGTTTTATCGTCAATCTGATTTTACACCGTCTGTATTTCAGGAGACGGGTTTAACATGTTACTGCTAATGCAACATAGCTCAACAGCAGAGAGAGACGTTCAGCGAGCAGATGAAATGCTGCTTCCCACTTTCTGCAAAAAATTCCTTTGACAAACATTTCTCTGACTGGAGCTGAATAAAACAAAAATGTTCCTTTGCAAGACATTCAACTCACAATTTCCGCGACTATTCCCAATCATCTGAATCGGAGGCCTCACAATGTTCAACAAAAATTAATCGTACAATGGAGGTTTCGAATCCACGACCTTAAAATTACAATTCGCATGCTCTACCGACTGAGGAAGCCAGGCCTGCGTAAGCTGCACGTTGATGTCCATGATTACAACCAGGCGCCCTTTGGCTCCGTCCCAGGGAATTAACTTGTTCTTCAGAGCATGACCCAGTTTCAACTGAATTCCAAGCTGTGCAAGGAAATCAACCATTAAAAGCCCTTTCTCTAACCATAAGGAATCAGGCAATTTCCTTATCGCAGAGTGCTTTTATTCCTTGTCAGTATCTCTTGTCTATTTCCAGCTCTTTCCCCATTCAGCCTGTCTCTCTGGCTCTGCTCAATCAGACCATGGAGAAAAAATGAGCCAGACGTTCCAGCAAGCCTGTGGTTATTATGAAGCAGCAATGAAAATATCAATTCGTAAAGAATACGAATTTTCCCGGATGCAATTTGAACACACAGCCTTTGATTCGGAGTCAGATGTGCTACCGATGCACCAGGAGGTCGCGTATGTTAACATGTAAGGAGGTTTCTCAAACACGTTTCATTTATCCTGCATTGGTGCAAGGAAAGGGCATTAAAATCCCCGCCCACTCCCACCGGGTTTCAGAAAGCATCAGAAGCAACATTAACCTGTCAGTCACCGTCTCACACCCGCTTCATCAGACGTTTCCAGCGGACTGCAGCAAATCCAGTTAATCGCTGGGAAGGGCGAATAATTAACACGTTGTTTCCGGCTTTGAAATGCGGCTTAGATCTGCTGGGATTAGCCGATAGCGTTGTTTTGCAGAATAAAATAAATGCTAACATTGTCTCTAGCGGAATGTCGAAACTTCGATAACTTAATTTAATAACTTGAGATACTTTAGACGTAGATGAAGTTTTATCCCCTAACTGACTGTACACACTCTGTATTTTAGGAGACTTGCATGTAATGTTTATTCCTCATATGACAATGTAGCCTGGACTGCTTTTGTTTAGTTACATTGCACAAAAGATGTTTTTCAAAAATAATGCTTCCGCCCGGGATTGAACCAGATACTTTTGGCATGCGCAGCGACTGTGATAATTGCTATACGAAAGAAACTCCTGCTCAACTCATCACCCAGAGAGAAGTGTTACACGAAAACCTGAAATGCTGAAACCCTCTTTCTGGAAAAAAATTCCTATCACGAAAATTAATCTCATCGAAACTGCAGAAAACAAAAATGTTTCATTAAAAGTCATTAAACTTCCAAATTTCCGCGTCTGCAATTTTCTGGACAACGCCAAGAACTGATAGCGATTTACGATCAGAAATTTGCCAGAATCCCTGTGGTTAATAAAATTGCTTTTGACGGTTGATTTCCTTCCTCCCCTTGGAATTCAGGAGAACCTCGTTCAAGGTTTGAAGTTCAAGGTAACCCCATGTGGTGCAGCCTGGCTGAAATCAACGACCAAAATATTCGCCTGAAGCAAGCCCTCAGAACTCAGTGACAATGAGACATTTAATTTCAAGATCGTGGTTTCGAATCTCACGTTAGCGATTTATTTTCTTTAATCTTCGTAATCAGTTTGTGGAGGCAGAAGACATAGGTATGATTTTTATTGGATACATGGACTCTTTTCGCAAAAGAGAGGGACAATGCAGATTTTGCAATGAGGGAGAAGAATTTTTAAATATTAGACGAGATATGCATAGTGATAGAGCAAATATTAAAGAGTTGAACAGCTTTGAAAGTGGATACATCTTCAGGCCCGGATGAAGTGCATACCAGGCAGTTAAGAGAAAGGAAAGACAAAAAGCAGTGGCTCTTTACTTCTTCAGTTAACCACGGATGGCTATGTTTGCTTTTGCAGCCTTTCCTCTTCACTGGAATATATTTTTCTTAAGAGTTATGAAATATCTCCTTAAACTTATACCACTGTTCATCAACCGTCCTACAATGTAATCTATTTTAACAATCCAATTTAGCAACCTCTGAAGTACCTTTGCAATCTCCTTTATTTAAGGTTGGTATGGGGGTCTATGGTCGAACTTTCTCGCTCTCCATCTGAATTTGAAATTCAACCCTGCTCTGATCACTCATCCCAAGGGGATCCTTTACGATCAGATTCTTCATTAATCTTGTCGGATTTAACAGGACCTGATCTAAGATAGCACTTAGAGGCATCTCATTCAGAAGATTTAGAGCAGTCGCAGAAATTGGTGAGTTTACTGACATGTAAAAGATCATTGTTGTTCTGTGCAGTCAGAGAAATGTTTGTCAAAGGAATGTTTTGCAGAAAATGGATTCAGCATTTGAGCTGCTCGCTGAACACTTCTCTCAGGGTGCTGATCAAATTTACATGAGCAATGAACATTTGAAACAAGTCACTTGGAAACAGACTGTTTTTTAAAATCAAATCGGGGATAACACGTTCTCAATGATTACATTTCCAAAATTATTAAAGTTCAGTTGTTGAAGTTTTGGCTGTCTCTCAGTGACCATGTTAGCATGTCTTTCATTCTGCTAAACAAAGCTATCGGCTAATATCTGCAGATCAACGCCACGTTTCAAACACTGAAACAACTGATTAATAATTCACTCTTTCCGAGTTCCAGAGCTCAGAGGGTGAGTGTCCATCCCAAGGAGGCAAGATACTACGGACCCGGGTTAAACCTCCCCAGACACCGAGCACAGGCTCAGGAGACACCGGGCGGAGATGATATACCGGTCACAGGGCCGTCCAGCAGCATTGAACAAGCGCCTGGAGTGAACATTTCTGAAGTGATAACTTGCAAGTGCATATTCCACCGTCAGTATTGCTGAGCGCCCCAAAGTGCCGTATTCAGGTCGCTCTCTCCCCCAGAGGCGTTGGTTTGAATTTCACTTCCGAAATTTATTATTTTTAATTAAGAACTCATTTTTTTCTCACCATTGTGAAATGCTACGTTTCTTCGATGTAATTTAAGAAAATCAATTGACTCTAATTAAAAAATGTGATATCAAAGTTACTTCCTTAACCGGGAATGGAACCCATGTAGCTGTTGTGATCTGAATGGTTGTGTGACTCATTGTAGGTGTGCTCTAAAAATCTCGCACTGCTATGTTAAGAACAATTGTTTCGGTGTCAAAGAATGGGATTGGAAATGACAACAAAACGCCTGGCAGCGCCTGCAGTGCGAAAGATTCGAACTGCTGAAAACCTTAAAGCTGCGAAGTAACAGCTGAGATAAAGCTGGCGCCAATCACAAGGCAAGAAACAACTCAATATAAGCAACGAGCTCAGAAATATCAGGAGCAGTGCAGTCCAGTCAATGTCAAAACCATCCTTTGTCATTCAACAGAGGAAGAAGAGACAGGAACGGGAGTCAGACACCACATAGTTTAATTAAAGGCACAAATACAAGTCACACTTAATTTCGAAACCGTTTCACTGTAACATTTTTCCACGTTATTTAAAATCTTATTGCTTTGAATCTGAAAATGAGGACCATGGGATTTTGTCTTCATTACTGATTCTAATTTCTGTGCATGGCAGCAGTAACTTGGCCAGTTAAATTTGAAAAAATTGCCCAGATTTTTGTGTCACCAGAAATGAACATTTTGAGCCATACTCGTAAAATACAGTGTTTTTTAAATATTAGTTCATTGGATGTGGGCGTCGCTGGCAGAGCCAACATTTAGTGCCCATCCCTTAATGCCCTTGAGAAGGTGATGGTGGGCCGCCTGTTTGAACCGCTGAAGTTTGTGTGGTGAATGTGCTCCTGCAGTGCTGTTAGGGAAGGATTTCCAGGATTTATGACCCATGCAGGATGAAGGAATGGTGAAATACTTCCAAGTCAGGATCGCATTTTACTTGCGGGAGGGAGCGGGGGGCCTTCTACATCATGGTGTTAACTTGAACCTGCTGCCCTTGTCCTTCTAAGGGGCAGAGCTCGCGGGTTTGTGAGGTGCATCCGAACAAACTTTCGTGAGTTGCCGCAGTGCATCTTGTAAATGCAAACACTGCAGCCACGTTATGTCGGTGATAGAGTGAGCGAAAGTTTAAGGTGATGGGTGGTGCTTTGCCCTAAATGTTGTCGAGCTTCTGGAGTGGAATTGAAGCTGCACTCATCCAGTCAAGTGGAGAGTATTGCGCCAAGATGCTGACTTGTGCATTGTAGCTCGTGGGAAGACTTTGGAGAGTCACGAGATGAGACACTCGCTGCAGAATACCCAGCCTCCGACCTGCTCTTGCTGCCACACTATTTATGTGGCTGGTCCTGTCACGTTTCTGGTCAATGATGACCCACAGGATGTTGATAGTGGGGGATTCTTTGATGGTAATGCAGTTGAATGCCAAAGAGCGGAAGTCAAACCCTTATTTTTTGTAGATAGGCATTGCCTGGCAACTGTATGTCGCGAATGTTACATGCCACTTATCATCTGAAGCCGAAATGTCGTTCAGGTTTTCCTGCATGTGGGAATGGGTTGCTTCATTATCAGCGAATTATCATTCTTTGAGACAACCTCTCATTCTCCGAAACACCAGTGGATTTAAGCCCAATTGATCCATTCTCTCCTCACATGTCAGTCCAACAATCCCAGGAACATCCTTGTGAAGCTTCGCTATACTACCTCAATAGCAAGAACGTCCTTCCTCAGATTAGCAGACCAAAGCTGAACACAATATTCCAGCCGTGGCCTCACCAATGGTCTGTACACTGCAGTAAGACCTCCCTGCTTTATGCTGAAATCCTCTCGCTATGAATGATAACATGCCACTTGCTTTCTTCACTGCCTGCTGTATCTGTATTTAAAACTATGTGTACAGGTGTACAAAATATTGTGCGGCCTGTAGATATTGGAGAATAAGGGCCAATTGCCATTGGTGGTGTGAC
The DNA here is from genome assembly GCF_044704955.1 of Pristiophorus japonicus. NCBI lineage: Eukaryota > Metazoa > Chordata > Chondrichthyes > Pristiophoridae > Pristiophorus > Pristiophorus japonicus. The sequence goes on along the minus strand of NW_027254201.1, from coordinate 5,232,772 downwards.
TAGTAAGATGGAGCATAGTTTTAAGGTGGTTATTGGAAAGTTTAGAGGGGTTTTACGAGGTGTATCTTTATGATCAGTATTGCGCGTATCGAGAACTCACTACCTGAAAGAGCAATGGATGCAGAAATCTTCACCGTATTTAAGACATGGTTGGATGGGATCTTAAAGTATCGTAACCTGCAGGTTTACCGACGTGGAGCTGTTTCGTGCAATTAGACTGGATATCCTCTTGTTGGCCAGTTAAGGTACGATGGTAAGTACTGCAGAGAATGGAATACGGCCACGGCCATCTCCTGGGCTAGTTTCGATCGCCTGCATTGGTTCGAGACAAATTTTCCCAGACTTCTTTCCACTAAATTGTCCTGGATGTTTAAATCTGATTATTCCTCTACCAGTCGATCATATGGTTCGAGTTGGGGTGGAGAGCAGAATGTTTCAATGTAAGGGTGTAAGGCGGACTGGTTGGGCAGGGTGCTCTTTGCCTTTCCGCCATTGTTCATTGCTCACAGCTGTACAGGTAACATTCAGGGCCACTGACCGAGGGCCGAGTAGAATAATTGAAGGGCAGCGCAGATACGATGGGCCGAACTGGCCTGCTTTTGCACTGTAAATTTCCAGTTATCTAAGTTTCTATTCGATTGCGGCCCTTGTGTTATAAAGAGGTTAACGCCGGGTGTTAAATTGCTCGGCTGGCAATGCGACAAACACATGTTAACTCGCTGTCTGCTGAACAGGACCTGAGAGGAGAGTATGGATGGAAAGGTGAACGCGTGAATGAAGAGTACAATGTAATGCACCCGTTTGGGAGTGAGGCGACAATCTGGAGGGGACATGGTGGCTACTTGAGGGGGTTTCATGGAGTAATTCGCGAGATAATATATCGAGTGGTAGAATGGTGGGAACCCAAAGGAAACAGGTTTGTAATAATTGGCAAAGCAACCAGAGCAGAAATGAGGAGGATTTGTTTTATGCATTGTGTTGTTATGCTCTGCACACTTGTTAAGAAATAGTTTGCAGGGATACGGGGAGAGCGAGGCACTGATTGGTCCATCTACCAAGCAGAGAGAGGATGGGCCGAATGGCGTGTATGATTCTCTGAATTGTTGCAGGTTTATGGGGTCATTTCCCGGTAATCTGTGGGATGGTATTTTCAGAGTCCAGCTCTGCTCTTCTGTTCCCACTCAGTCTCACCATCGTGTGTAAATTGCTCATCCATCCTTCGAGTCGGACCCACAGGCGGACAGTTCGTGTCGATAGGTCATTTGCAGAAGGAACCTTTATTTAATATTTTCAAACAATGAAGCCAGTTGTGATGAAAATAACTCGGAGATCATCCTCGAGCTGCAGTAAGGGTTAGAATTTTATTAACACAACACTGTGACAAGAACTACTTGCATTTATATAGCGGCTTTACTGTATTGAAACGTTCCAAGTTAAATCTGACACTGAGCCACGTAAAAAGATGTTCGGACAGATTATCAAAAGTTCAGTGAAAGCGGGAGGTTTAAGTCCGTTTGAACGAGCAGGAGCGAGGTGGAGCTACGAAGATGTTTCAGGAGGGAATTCAGAGTTTAGGACCTTGCCAGCTGAAGTCATGGGCGCCAATGTGATGAACATGGAGAGCGCCCAACAGCTTTTAGCAGTGGAGAGATCGCGGACGGTTGGAGTGACACTTCTTGCAGAGTCTGACTCCTCACTGGGAGAGACACACACTGCACACAGGGACACTTGTTATACAGTCTGAGTCCTCACTGGGAGAGACACACACTGCAGACAGAGACACATGTTACACAGTCTGAACGAGACGTTGCATTATTTTGGCATGCAGAACGCCCACTTTTCATCAATTTCCTACGCTGAAATGATGTGTAACGCCTATATGTCGTCCATTTTGCCCCAAAATATAAAGTGACGACCATATTTTGGAAATATACGGCCGAGCGTTAATATTCGCATGTGTGTCTTCCTTCGTGAAGACAGAACCAAAGTATTTGTTCAATTGGTCTGCCATTTCTCTGTTCCCCATTATAAATTCACCCGATTCTGACTGCAAGGTACCTAGGTTTGTCTTCACTAATCTTTTTCTCTTCACATATCTATAGAAGATTTTGCAGTCAGTTTTTATGTTCCCAGCAAGCTTCCTCTCATACACTATTTTCCCCCTACCAATTAAACCCTTTGTCCCCCTCTGCTGAATTCTAAACTTCTCTGAGTCCTAAGGTTTGCTGCGTTTTCTGGCCAATGTATATGCCTTTTCCATGCATTTAACATCATCTCTAATTTCCCTTGTTAGCCACTGTTGAGACAACTTCCCCGTTTTATTTTTCCTCCAGACATGGATGAACAGTTGTTGAAGTGCATCCATGTGATCTTTAAATGTTTGCCATTGCCTCTCCACCGTCAACCCTTTCAGTATCATTCGCCACTAAATTCCAGCTAATTCAGCTCTGATACCATCGAAATTACCTAGTCTCTGAATTAACTGTGTCAAGCTCCATCTTAATAAAAAATACTACCATATTATGTTCACTCTTTCCCAAGGGGCCTGGCATAACATGATTGCTAATTAGTCCTTTCTCATTACACATCTCCCAGTCGAGGTTGGCCAACACTCCAGTAGGTTCCTCGACATGTTGGTCCAGAAAACCATCACGCACATGTGATCATTCAGGCTACATGAAGCGTTCAGGAGTTCGCACATGCCACAGTGTTTGCACTCTATGGGATTGAGCTTCCACACCATGTCTCTATTTATTTAACTATGAACTAAACTAGGAGCTTCAACTATTTGACTGTGAAATAAACATCAAACTAGTAGACAAAAACACTCCCGCGCTACTTAACAACCAGCTGTTTTCCTTGAGCCGACGTCATTATGACAACACGCTTTAGAGTTTTGTATTCGATCGAATGGGCATGAAACATAGAAACATAGAAACATAGAAAATAGTTGCAGGAGTAGGCCATTCGGCCCTTCTAGCCAGCACCGCCATTCAATGAGTTCATGGCTGAACATGCAACTTCAGTACCCCATTCCTGCTTTCTCACCACTCCCCTTGACGTCCCTATTAGTAAGGACTTCATCTAATTTATTTTTGAATATATTTAGTGAATTGGCCTCAACAACTTTCTGTGGTAGAGAATTCCACAGGTTCACCACTCTCTGGGTGAAGAAATTCCTCCTCATCTCGGTCCTAAATGGCTTACCCCTTATCCTTAGACTGTGTCCCCTGGTTCTGGACTTCCCCAACATTGGGAACATTCTTCCTGCATCTAACCTATCCAACTCCGTCAGAATTTTAAACGTTTCTGTGAGGACCCCTCTCAAACTTCTGTACTCCAGTGAATACAAGCGCAGTTGATATAGTCTTTCTTGATAGGTCAGTCCCGCCATCCCGGGAATCAGTCTGGTGAACCTTCGCTGCACTCTCTCAATAGCAAGAATGTCCTTCCTCAGGTTAGGAGATCAAAACTGTAAACAATATTCCAGGTGTGGCCTCACCAAGGCCCTGTACAACTGAAGCAACACCTCCCTGCTCCTGTACTCAAATCCCTTCGCTATGAAGGCCAACATGCCATTTGCTTTCTTAACCGCCTGCTGTACCTGCATGCCAACCTTCAATGACTGATGTACCATGACACCCAGGTCACTTTGCACCTCCCCTTTTCATAATCTGTCACCATTCAGATAATAGTCTGTCTCTCTGTTTTTATCACCAAAGTGGATAACCTCACATTTATCCACATTATACTTCATCTGCCATGCATTTACCCACTCACCTAACCGATCCAAGTCGCTCTGCAGCCTCATAGCATCGTCATCGCAGCTCACACTGCCACCCAACTTAGTGTCATCCGCAAAATTGGAGATACTACATTTAATCACCTCGTCTAAATCATTAATGTACAGTGTAAACAGCTGGGGCCCCAGCACAGAACCTTGCGGTACCCCACTCGTCTCTGCCTCCCCTTCTGAAAAGTCCCCATTTACTCCTACTCTTTGCTTCCTGTCTGACAACCAGTTCTCAATCCATGTCAGCACACTACTCCCAATCTCTTGTGCTTTAACATTGCACAATAATCTCTTGTGTGGGACCTTGTCGGAAGCCTTCTAAAAGTCCAAATAACCACATCTACTGGTTCTCCCATGTCCACTGTACTGGGAACATCCTCAAACAATTCCACAAGATTTGTCAAGCATGATTTCCCTTTCACAAATCCATGCTGACTTGGACCTATCATATCACCTCTTTCCAAATGCACTGCTATGAAATCCTTAATAATTGATTCCATCATTTTACCCACTACCGATGTCAGACTGACCGGTCTATAATTCCCTGTTATCTCTCTCCCTCCTTTTTTAAAAGCGGGGTTACATTGGCTACCCTCCACTCCAAATTAACTGATACCGAGTTATGGAATGTTGGAAAATGACTGCCAATGCATCCACTATTTCCAAGGCCACCTCCTTAATTACTCTGGGATGCAGTCCATCAGTTCCTGGGGATTTATCGGCCTTCAACCCATCAATTTCCCCAACACAATTTCCCGACTAAGAAGGATTTCCCTCAGTTCCTCCTCCTTACTAGACCCTTCTACCTCTTTTATATCCGGAAGGTTGATTATCTCCTCCTTAGTGAATACCGAACCAAAGTACTTGTTCAATTGGTCCGCCATTTCTTTGTTCCCCGTTATGACTTCCTCTGATTCTGACTGCAGGGGACCTACGTTTGTCTTTACGAACCTTTTTCTCTTTACATATCTATAGAAACTTTTCCAATCCGTCTTAATGTTCCCTGGAAGCTTCTTCTCTTAGTTCATTTTCTCTGCACTAATCAAACCCTTTGTCCTCCTCTGCTGAGTTCTAAATTTCTCCCAATCCCCGTGTTCGCTGCTATTTCTGGCCAATTTGTATGCCACTTCCTTGGCTTTAATACTATCACTGATTTCCCTTGATAGCCATGGTTGAGCCACCTTCCCTTTTTTATTTTTACGCCAGACAGGAATGTACAATTGTTGTAGTTCATCCATGCGGTCTCTAAATGTCTGACATTGCCCATCCACAGTCAACCCCTTCAGTATCATGCGCCAATCTATCCTAGCCAATTCACGCCTCATACCTTCAAGGTTACTCTTCTTTAAGTACTGGACCATGGTCTCTGAATTAACTCTTTCATTCTCCATCCTAATGCAGAATTCCACCATATTATGGTCACTCTTCCCCAGGGGCCTCGCACAACGAGATTGCTAATTAATCCTCTCTCATTACACTACACCCAGTCTAAGATGGCCTCCCCCCTAGTTGGGTCCTCGACATATTGGTCTAAAAAACCATCGCTTTCGCACTGCAGGAAACCCTCCTCCAATGTATTGCTTCCAGTTTGGTTAGCCCAATCGATGTGCATATTAAAGCCACCCATTATAACTGCTGCACCTTTATTGCACGCATCCCGAATTTCATGTTTAATGCCCTCCCCAACATCACTACTACTGTTTGGAGGTCTGTACACAACTCCCACTAACGTTTTTTGCACTTTGGTGTTTGCAGCTCTACCCATATAGATTCCACATCATCGAAGCTAATGTATTTCCGAAATATTGCCTTAATTTCCTCCTTAACCAGCAATGTTACCCCAGCTCCTTTTCCTTTTATTCTATCTTTCCTGAATGTTGAATACCCCTGGATGTTGAGTTCCCTGTCCTGATCATCCTGGAGCCACGTCTCCATAATCCCAATCACATCATATGTGTTAACATCTATTTGCACAGTTAATTCATCGACCTTATTGCGGATACTCCTTGCATTAAGAAACAAAGCCTTCAGGCTTGTTTTTTTTAACACACTTTATCCTTTTAGAATTTTGCTGTACAATGGCCCTTTTTGTTCTTTGCCTTGGCTTTCTCTTCCCTCCACTTTTCCTCATCTCCTTTCTGTCTTTTGCTTTTGCCTCCTTTTTGTTTCCCTCTGTCTCCCTGCATTGGTTCTCATCCCCCTGCCATATTAGTTTAACTCCTCCCCAACAGCACGAGGAAACACTCCCCCTAGGACATTGGTTACGGTCCTGCCCAGGTGCAGACCGTCCGGTTTGTACTTGTCCCACCTCCCCCAGAACCGGTTCCAATGCCCCAGGAATTTTAATCCCTCCCTGCTGCACCACTGCTCAAGCCACATATTAATCTGCGCTCTCCTGCGATTCCTACTCTGACTCTCACGTGGCCCTGGTAGCAATCCTGAGATTACTACTTTTGAGGTCCTACTTTTTAATTTAGCTCTTAGCTCCTTAAATTCGTTTCGTTGGACCTCATCCCTTTTTTTACCTATGTCGTTGGTATCAATATGCACCACGACAACTGGCTGATCTCACTCCCTTTTTAGAATGTCCTGCACCAGCTCTGAGTCATCCTTGACCCTTGCACCAGGGAGGCAACATACCATCCTGGAGTCTAGGTTGCGGGCGCAGAAACGCCTATCTATTTCCCTTACAATTGAATCCCCTATCACTATCGCTCTCACACTCTTTTTCCTGCCCTCCTGTGCAACAGAGCCTGCCACGGTGCCATAAACTTGCCTGCTGCTGCCCACTCCTGATGAGTCATCCCCCTCAACAGTACCAAAGCAGTGTTGCTGTTTTGCATGGAGATGACCACAGGGGACTCCTGCACTACCTTCATTGCACTGCTCTTCCTGTTGGTCTTCCATTCCCTAACTGGCTGTGGACCCTTTCCCTGCGGTACGACCAACTCGCTACACGTGATACTCACGTCATTCTCAGCATCGTGGATGCTCCAGAGTGAATCCACCCTCAGCTCCAACTCCGCAACGCGGACCGTCAGGAGCTGGAGGTGGATACGCTTCCTGCACACATTGTCGTCAGGGACACCGCAGTCGTCCCTGAGTTCCCAAATCGTACAGGAGGAGGATAACACCCGACCGAGCTCTCCTGCCATGACTTAACCGTTTGATCCACTTAAATTGGCAATAACAATGTTAATGTTTACTCACTGTTATAGAAGAGAAAAAAGAAAAACTACTCACCAATCACAAGCCAATCACTTACCCTCTTGGTTGTGACGTCACCTTTTGATTTATTTCTACTTCTTTTTTGCTTTCTCTCCCCGCTGCAGCTGCACAGGTACGCCTTTATAGGCCTCACCAACGCCAGGAACTCCCACCTCTCGGACTGCCGCCGCCTCTCGCTGCCGCTGAGCCTTTATAGGCCTCACCAACGCCAGGAACTCCCGCATCTCGGACTGCCGCCGCCTCTCGCTGCCGCTGAGCATTTATCGGCCTCACCAACGCCAGGAACTCCCGCCTCTCGGACTGCCGCCGCCTCTCGCTGCCGCTGAGCCTTTATAGGTCTCACCAACGCCAGGAACACCCGCCTCTCAGACAGCCGCCGCCTCTCGCTGCCGCATGGTTCATGTTGGCTAGTTTTCTGCATAAGAGATGGCGTGTTTGCGCATTTTGGCTGTTTAATGCAGAAAGTGCGACGCTTCAAACCTAAAAGAGCTTGTTTTATCTTCAGTTCGTGGATTAAATTTATCATAAAACGGTTATTACGACATTAAGTTCCTGACATACAAATAAGTAAGTCAACTATACAATTTTTTATAAGGGTTTCGGCGAAAGATTTCGGTGATTTGTCATAGAATCATCGAATCATCGAAGTTTTGAGTACCGAAGGAGAACATTTCGGCCCATTGTGACCATGCCGGCCACCAAGAGGCTATCCAGCCTAATCCTACTTCCCAGCTCTAGGTCCATATCCCTGCATGTTATGGGATATCGAGTGCACATCCACGTATTTTTATATCTTGTGAGGAGTTCTGCCTTTAGCATCCTTTCAGCCAGTGTGCTGCAGACACCCACAACCCTCTGCGTAAAAGAGTTTCCCTCAAATTCCCTCTGGACCTTCTACCAATTATATTAAATTTATTCCTTGGTAGTTGTCGCCTTTTCGGTTGGAAATATGACGTTTCTTTCCATTATATCGAGGCCCATCATCATTTTATACACCTCAATGATGTTTCCCCTAATCTCGTCTGTTCCAATGAACATAAATCCAGCCTATCAAATCTGTCCTCATTGCTTAAATTCTCCAATTCCGCCAATATCATCGGAAAGCTCCGCTGTGCCCTCTCAGGGCACTTATGTATTTCTTGTAATGTAGTTACCTCAATTGCACACAGTGATCCAGCTGTGGCCAAACGAGTGTTTTATACCATTTAAGCATAATCCCCCTGATCTAGTATTCTGTGCTCAGGCAACATCGGCAAGCATTCGGGATGTCTTCTTAACCACCATATCTAACTGGCGTGCTACTTTCAGGGATCTGTGGACAAGCCCTCCAGCTCCATTTCCTCCTCTGCACTTCCTAGTATTCTAACATTTCATGTGTATTCCATTTCCTTATTACCCCTGGCGAAATGCAATGCCTCACACATCTCTGGAAAAAATCTATTTGTCACTTTACTGCTACACATGCTCTCAACTGAATAATGCACGTCGAGAGGCAATGCTAAGTTTGTGGTCTTGCCCTTCGAAATCTTGGTCGAGGATCCACGATGCCGATGCGGGTCCATTTCTCTAAAAATGTCTTGATTGTCATGTATGTTTATTCATAATGGATTGAAAGTGTAATATTTTCTTTAAGCACGTCCACCGCCACCATCGAAAGCCGATGAGCCATGTTTGCAACACACGGCCTACCTGATGTATTACAGAGCGACGATGGGCCATGTTTCACCACTGCTGAATTCAATTAATTCATGAGGCGCAATGGGATCAACCACTTCTGATCTGCCTCATTTTGGCCCGCTTCCAAAGGCCAGAGAGAATAGGCAGTTCAAAGCTTGAAACGCGTGTCGCAAGGCTCGCTGAAGAGCGGACCTTCCCGAGTTCTGCTCAGCTATCGCACCAGAACTCTGCAGCTCACCTGGGTTCCCTCGCAGAGCTGCTTTCGAAAAGGGCGCTCAAAACTGGGTCCTCCCTTGTGCACCGTGATGCCTGATCTCCATGATCAAGTAGAGTGCCGGTGGTACCAAAAACAGTATGTATCATGATCGCGGAAATTGGTCAGGTGATATTGGCGTCAATGATACTGTGTTTGTAGTCAATTATGGACATGGTCCCAAACGGCTCGCTGTCACGATCATAGCCAAAGATGGGAGTCGGGTTTGTCAGATTAAATTGGCCATTGGACGAACGTGCAGAAAACATTTGGACCAAATCCAATTTCGTTTCGCTAACAGCTACAAGCAAACCGAAGAGGACACCACATTCGTTGACACGCCAAACTAAATGCAAAAGCTTCGACAGATATGTTAAGAGAAAAAGATTAGTGAAGTCAAACGTCGGTCCCTTGTCGTCAGAATCAGATGAATGTAAAAATGGGAGCAAAGAAATGGCAGACCAATTGAACAAATACTTTGGTTCTGTTTTCAGGAAGGAAAAAACAAATAATCTTCCGGAAATATTGGGGACAGAGGGTCTAGTGAGAAGGTGGAACTGAATGAAATCCATATTAATCAGGACATTGTATTGGGGTAATTCACGTAATTGAAGGCCAATAATGCCCTGGGACCTGAGCGTTTGTGTCGAAGAGTATTTTAGGAAGTGGCCCGCGAAATAGAGGATGCATTGATGATCATTTTCCAACAGTCTATCGACGCTGGATCACATCGTATGGACTGGAGGGTAACTAATGTAACAACACTTTTTTTAAAAAGTAGAGAGAGATAAAACGGGGAAGTACAGACATCAGTAGAGGGCAAAATGTTGCCATCAGTTACTAAAGTTGAAATAGCAGCGTTTTTGGACAGCAGTGACAGGATCAGTCCAAGTCAGCATGGATTTCTGAAAGGGAAATCATGCATGATAAATCTTCTGGAATTCTTTGAGGTTGTAACTATTCGAGCGGACAAGGGACAACCACTGGATGTGGTGTATTTGGAATTTCAAAAGGCTTTTGACAAGGTATCATACAAGAGATTTGTGTGCAAAATTCAAGCACATTATATTGCGAGTATTGCTGTGGATAGTTAACTGGTTAGTAGACAGAAATCAAATAGTTGAGAGAAACGGATCCTTTTTAGAATGGAAGGCAGTGACTAGTGGGGTGCAGCAGGGCTCAGTGCTGGGACCCGAGCAATTGCAATAAACATCAATGATGTAGATGAAGGAATTGAGAGTAATATCTCCACATTTGCAGATGACACGAAGCTGAGTGGCTGTGTGTGCTGTAAGGAGGATGCTAAGAGAGTGCTTGGTGATTTGGACGTGTAAGGTGAGTGGGCAAATGCATGGCAGATGCAGAGTAATGTGGAAAAATATGAGGTTATCCACATTGGTGGCAAAAACATGAAGGCAGATTATTGGCTGAATGGCGGCACATTAGGCAAATAAAATTTGCAACGGTAGCTAGTTACCATGCTACATCAGTCATTGAAGGATGGCATGCAGGTGCAACAGGCGCTGAAGCAGGCAAATGGCATGTTGGCCATTCATAGCCAGGGGATTTGAATGAAGGAGCAGGGATGTCTTACTCCAGTTATACAGGGCCTCGGTATGTCCTCACTTGGAATATTGTGTTCAGTTTTGGTTGCCTAATCTGAGGAAGTAGTCATTGGTATTTAGAGAATGCAGTGACGGTTCTCCAGACTGATTCCCGGGATGACATATTCGGAGAGACTAGATCGACTGGTCCTGTATTCAATTGAGTTTAGAAGAGAGAGAGAGGATCTCCCAGATAAATGAAAATTCTTACGGGATTGGACTGATTAGATGCAGGAAGAATGAACCCTATTTTGTGGGACTCCAGAACCAGAGGTCATAATCTGAGGATAATTTGTATGCCAGTTAGGACCGAGATGAGGTGAAACGTTTAATTCAGAGAGTTGTTAACCTGTGGACTTCACCATCGCAGAGATTTATTGAGGGCAGTCCGTTAGATATATTCAAGAAGGAATTAGATGTGGCCCTTATGGGAAAAGGGATCAAGGGGTATGGAGAGAAAGCAGGAAAGGGGTACTAAGGTGAAAATTTAGCCATGATCTTATTGAATGGTGGTGCAGCCACGAATGGCCGATTATCCCACTCCTGCACTTATTTTCTATGTTTGTATCCATCTATAAGTGCACGTCTTTCTTTTATAAAATCTATGCAGCACAAGCTCCAAGGCGAATATATCCTTCCAAAGACAAGGAAAGGCGAAATCTGATTCAAGGGATGGTTCTTACTATTTAAGATGATGATTTCCAGCAATGTTGGAAAAAAAAACAACTCTGAGGCATTGTTTGAACATGGGCAGGGAATTGAGAGGAGGGATACTGGCGATGTTCCCCAATTGGCAGACTGTGAATACTCGTGTACATCGGTGATCTGTATGAATGCCTCAGATTTTCATTATAAATAAAATGATTAAGATGAAGGAATATTGAATCATATTACCATGGTTACACTAAGTTGGTGGCAAACACAGCAATGAGAAAGGAAGCAGATGATTTCAAACGGACAATGATTTAGTGGCCAAAACTAAAGTCATCTGATTCACAAGATTGGGAGCCGATGCGGAAAATCGGGAGTTTAATGACACTTTGAAAACTTGTTCAATTAAATGTATGTTTTGTGTATTTTCGGTCAGAGAAATGTATGTGAAAGAAATGTTTTGCAGCAAGTGGGGTGGAGCATTTCAGCTTGCCGTTGAACATTTCTCTGTGGGCGCTGACGTAAGCAAAGTATTCTGCAGTGTAACAGTTATCACTTTAGCATCACACGGAAAAGATGCCCGGTTCAAGCAAAGGCAGAAATATTGGTTTGAAGAATACATTTGCTGTGAATTACAATTTAACATAAGTGACCCCTGGTTCCTTATCGAATTAGCAATTACCATTAATAACAGTCTCCCAAAATACAGATAGGGGTAAAAATTAATCAATGATTGAATTTTCCCACATTATTAAAGTCGAGTTATTGAAGTATCCACTGTCCCTCAGTAACTATGTTAGCATCTATTTCATTCTGCTAAACAAAGCTATTGGTAAATCAATAGTGATTAATCTCGACACCCGCCAGCCCCGCCCACACCAAACACACTCAGAGTAAAATTTATTGCATGTCATTATTTAAAAAAAATGTGAATTTTGTATGTTGCTTTCCGAATCCTGGCTCCCTCTGTGAACGCCAAACAAGCAAATGACCAGGAAACAGGTTAAAGAGTTTATCACAATTGATTACATTTCTTGTGTTTTTCCTTGTAATTTTTGAGCTCTTTGTTCTTTTTAGCTCATAATTCCGCATATTCCCGTGATGAAATATCAACAAAATACAATCTCTCCCAGCCCTTCCTCGTCTAACACCGGCAGATCTAAGCATCTCTTCCCCAGTTCCAGAGCTCAGAGGGTCAAAGTCCATCCCTGGGATGCACGTTACCGGATCCGGGAACTAAATACCCATACACCGTGCTCAGGCTCCGGAAAATCCTGCGGGGAGAAAATCCCGCTCACGGGGCCGTCCAGCAGCACGGAATAATCGCCCAAACTGAAAGGATCTACATGTGCAAGTGATAAGTTGCAATTATTGCCTTTTTCAGTCAGGATGGCCGAGCGCTATAAGGCGCTGCGTTCTAATTACAATCTTGGGGTCGAATCCTACTTCTGACATTCAGTAGTTTTAATTGAATTCAGCCGTTCCTCTGAATGGCTCTCCATTATGAGATTAACACTGGCTGATTGGTCCCTTTGGAGAAAATACCACATCTTGAAGTTTCTCTTAAATTTGAAAATGTCAATGCTCAGCTGCACTTTGGACATTGTGAGATGGTCAATTGGCCTTCTGAAGTCAGAATGAACGCATTGCTCAGACAGCCGAATGTCCCTCCTTACCCTGCGCAAGTGCGTCCCTCCCGCAGTCATCGAAGTCCCTTATCCCAGTGCAAATTCATTCCTCCCTAGCCTCAGTCAATTAGCCAAGCGCAAGTTCATGATCTTAACCACCCCACCCCCACACCGCCGCATGCCAATAGATGTGTGCAGATTATTAACGGATTCATTGGTATCAAGTGTTGATACATCTGGATGTCTTCCAGTCCAACTCTGTTGGCTTGGGTGTAACGGCGGTTGGAAGAACATGGTTTGTCTTCCCCGAGTTGCCAGTCTCCCTACTACCAAACCCTGCTCGCTGGCCACAAAATAATCTCGCTCTCTTTCCCCGCAAAATCACTCTCACTCTCTCTCCCCCCTTTCAGCCAACAACCAGGCTCAATCGATCCCCCCTGCACGAAGCTCTCTCTTCAACCGACCACCAACAACCAGGCTCTCTCTCCACCCCCCGACTCCCCAACAACCATGAGCTTCATCATAAGCAGTCTCTCTAAATTGAGCAAGACTTGCTTGCACTCAAAAGTGAGTTCTTCGGTGACTGGACAGTCTAATACGAGAATAACAGTCTCTGTCTCAGGTGCGACAGGATGGGTGTGGAATCTGTTTTTTATTGCATTCTTTCCACTGCTTGTGTCTGTTTACTGCATGCTCCCGATGACGTGACTCGATATACACAGCACCCTCCCGAATGCTCTTCCTCCACTTCGGGAGGCCTTTGACCAGGGATTCGCATATGCATGTGGCGATGTTGCATTTTATCAAGGAGGCTTTGAGGGTGTCGTTGAAAGTTTCCTCTGCCCACCAGGGGCTAAATTGCGTTGCAGGAGATCCGAGTAGAGCGCATGCTTTGTGTCAGATCTGCGAAGCACGTTGCGCACCCAATTGAGCTGGTCGTGAATGGTCAGTGCGTCGATGCTGGTGATGTTGGCCTGAACGAGGACACTAATGTTAGTTCGTCTGTCCTTCCAGGTGATTTGCACAATTTTGCGGAGACAATGCTGCTCTTATTTCTGCAGCGATTTGAGGTGTCTACGGTATATGGTCCACGTTGCTGAGACATACAGGAAGGCGGGTAACACTGAAGACCTGTAGACCATACGCTTGGTGCCAGATTTGAGGAGCTGATCTTCGAACACTCTCTTACTCAGGCGGCCGAAGATTGCGTTGATGCACTGGAGTCGGTGTTAACCCTCATCGTCGATGTCTGCCCTTGATTATAATAGGCTCACGAGTTAGGTAAATTGGTCCACTTTGTCCAGGGCCATGCCGTGAATTTTGATGACTGTGCGGCAGTTCTGTGTGGCGGGGTGATTTTGGTTGAGGAAATTTGTCTTACCATTTTGTAATGTAAGGCCCAATCTTTCATATGCCTCGTTGAAGATGTTGACTATGGCATGGAGTTCAGCCTCTTAATGTGCGAAGACACAAGCTTGATGCACTTACTGTAATTCGCCAACAGATAATCGGATAGTCTTGAATCTGACCTGAAAGTGACAAATGTTGAACAGGTTCCCACTGGTGCTATAAGTTACTTCCACTCCAGAAGGGAGCTTGTTCAGTGTGAGGTGGAGCATTGCAGCGATTAAGATCAAGAAGAGGGTTGGCGCGATGACGCAGCCCTGCTTGACCCTGGTCCGGATATGGATTGTGGCTGTGGTGGATCCGTGGTTAGGATCACGATAAGCATGTCATCATGGAGCACGCAGATGATGGTGAGAAACCTCTGGGGGCAGGCGAAATAGAAGAGGACGGTCCATATTCCCTTGTTGATAACAGTGTCAAATTCCTTTGTAAAGTCAATAAAAGCCATGTACAAGGGTTGGTGCTGATCACTGCATTTCCCGTGCAGTTGTCATGAAGGAAATATCATGTTTGTTATGCACAGCAGTGGACGGAATCCGCACTGTATCTCCGGGAGGAGCTCCACAAACAGAGGGAAAAGGCGGTTGAGGAGGATTTTAGCTAAGATTTTGCTAGTTGCTGATAACAGGGAGATTCCTCTGCATTTGCCGCTGCCCACTTGTCCCGCTTTTTCTCTCCCCACCCTACAACCAGGTTCTCTCTCTCCCCCACTAACCAGCAACAACCAGGCTCGTTCGCCCTCTTCCTCCCATAAAGAGGCTCTCCCCTCATCAACAACCAGTCTCTCACCACACACTCAACAACGATGCTCTCTCACTCATCCACCAGAAAAGAGTTTCAGTCTCTCATCCCAACAAACTGGGCTCCATCTTCTTCAACTGCCCCAACCCCCCCAACAACAAGGCTCTGTCACAACAGAACATCAAGGCACTTCCTGCTCCGCTCCCCGCACCCAACATAGATGCTCTCTCTCACAACTCCAACAACCAGGTCCTCTCTCCATCCCACTCAACAACCAGGTTCTTTCTTCATACCCGCTCCCCCACAAGAACCAGGCTCTCTCATCCTCCTGTCCGAACAACCAGCCTCTTCACCGGCAACATCCAGGTTCTCACTAATTTCCCCCCGCCACTTTCATCCTGGCTCTGTCGCACGCACCCAACAACCAGGCTTTCTCTCCCCGCGATGCCCCTAAAAACAGGCAACTAGCGTCTATCTCTGCCTCCCACCTCCCCATAACAACAACCAGGCTCCCACCCACGAACAAGGTTCCACCCTTAAACAACAACCTGGCTCTGCACCACGCCCCCGCTACAACCAATCTATGTCGCCCCCGGACTCGAACAACCAGGTGTTATCTTCCCACCCCGCCTCCAAGAACCAGGCTCGCTCCACACAAGCCCCCGCAAAATCCAACCAGGCTCACCCAAAAACCAGACTTCTCTGTCTCCATCCTCCAACCAACCCCGAAATTCTGTTCGCCGTATCGCAGGAAGGATGTGATTGCACTAGTGAGCGTGCAGAGGAGATTAACTAGGATGCTGCCTGGAATGGATAAATTTAGTTATGAGGACAGATTGGATATTCTAGCTTTGTACTCATTGGAACAGAGGAGTTTGACGGGATACCTCATTGATGTTTACAAAATATAGAGGGACGTGGACATAGTGGGTAATACCGCCTATTTCCATTGGTGGAGAGGTCTATTACGAAGGGGAATAGTTTTAAAGTGGTTGGTGGAAGGTTCAGAGGGGATTTGAGTGGGGCTTCTTTATGCAGAGACTTGTGGATATCTGGAAATCACTGCCTCGAAGAGTGGTGGTGCAGAAACCCTCATTACTTTTAAGAGATGATTCAATGCACACTGAACGTGCCGTAACATGCGGGGTTACGGACGGAGAGTTGGTAATTGGGATAAGAACATAACAACACAAGAATTAGGAACAGGAGTAGACCATCTAGCCCCTCGAGCTTGCTCCGCCATTCAAAAAGATCATAGCTGATCTGGCTGTGGACTAAGTTCCACTTACCCGCCCACTCCCCGTAATCCTTAATTCCCTTATTGGTTAAAAATCTATCTCTCTGTTATTTGAATACCTTCAATGAGCTAGCTCAACTGCTTCCGTGGGCAGATAATTTCACAGATTCACAACCCTCTCGGAGAGTAAATTCCTTCTCAACCCGTTTTTAAACTGGCTCCCCGTATTTTGAGTCTGTGCCCCCTAGTTCTAGTCTGCCCGACCAGTGGAAACAATCTCTCTGCCTCTATCTTGTCTATCCCTTTCATTAACTTAATTGTATCCATAAGATCACCCCTCATTCTTCTGAATCCAACGAGTAAAGACCCAGTCTACTCAATCTATCATCATAAGGAAACACAATCTTCTCCGGAATCAGCCTAGTGAATCGTCTCTGTACCACCTCCAAAGCTATTATATCCTTCCTTAAGTAAGGTGACCAAAACTGCACGCAGTACTCCAGTAGCGGCCTCTCCAATACGCTGTACAGTTGCAACAGGAACTTCCTGCTTTTGTATTCAATCACTCTCGCAAAGAAGGCCAACATTCCATTCGCCCTCCTGATTACCTGCTGCACCTGCAAACTAACTTTTTGTGATTCATGCACAATGAACCCCAGGTCCCTCTGCACCGCAACATGTTGTAAATTCTGCCCATTCAAATAATATTCCCTTTGACTGTTTATTTTTTCCAGGGTGGATGACCTCACATTTTCCCACATTGTATTCCATCTGCCAAAACTCAGCCCATTCGCTTAACCTATCTAAATGGCTTTGCATCCTCTGTGTATCCTCCACACAATCTGCTTTCTCACTAATCTTTATGACATATGCAAATTATGTTGCACTACACTCTGTCCACTCTTCCGGGTCATCTATGTATATTGTAAACAGTTGTGGTCCCAGCACCGATCTCTATGTCACACCGATTTCCAACCCGAAAAAGGACCCATTTATCCCGACTCTCTGCTTTCTGTCAGCCAGCCAATTCTCTATGCATGCTAATACATTTCCTGTGAATCTGCGTACCTTTATCTTCTGCAGTAACCTTTTGTGTGGCATCTTATCGAATGCCTTTTGGAAATCTAAAGACACCACATCCATCGGTACATCTCTATCCACTATGCTCGTTATATCCTCAACGAATTCCATTAAATTAGTTAAACATGATTTCCCCTTCATGAATCCATGTTGTGTCTGCTTGATTGCACTATTGCTATCTAGGTGTCCCGCTATTTCTTCCTTAATGATAGCATCAGGCCTATAGTTAGCTGGCTTTTATCTTCCCCCTTTTTGAAACAGAGGCGTTACATCAGCTGCTTTCCAATCCACTGGTACCTCCCCAGAGTCCAGAGAATTTTGGTAGATTATAACGAATACATCTGCTATAACTTCCGCCGTCTCTTTTAATACCCTGGAATGCATTTCATCATGACCGGGGGACTTGTCTACCTTGAGTCCCATTAGCCTGTCCAGCACTACCTCCCTAGTGATAGTGATTGTCTCAAGGTCCTCCCTTCCTACATTCCCGTGACCAGAAATTTTTGGCATGGGTGTTGTGTCTTCCACTGTGAAGACCGAAGAAAAATAATTGTTTCATGTCTCAGCCATTTCCACATTTCCCATTCTTAAATCCCCCTTCTAATCTTCGAAGGGACCAACATTTACTTTAGTTACTCTTTTCCGTTTTCTATATCGGTAACAGCTTTTACTATCTGTTGTTATGTTTTGCGCAAGTTTACTTTCGTAATCTGTCTTTCCTTTCGTTATTGCTTTCTTAGTCATTCTTTGCCGTGTTTTAAAATTTTCCCAACCTTCGAGTTTCCGACTAACCTTGGCCACCTTATATGCATTGGTTTTTAATTTGATACTATCCTTTTTTTCCTTGGTTATGCATGGCTGGTTATCCCTCTATTACCACCCTTCTTTTTCACTGGAATATATTTTTGTTGAGCACTATGAAAGAGCTCCTGAAAAGTCCTCCTCTGTTCCTCAATTGTGCCACCGTTTCATCTATGTTTCTAGTCTACTTTAGCCAACTCTGCCCTCATCCCACTTTAATCCCCTTTGCTGAAGCATAGTACGCTCGCTTGAGTACTTCCTCACCCTCAATCTTTATTACAAATTCAACCATACTGTGATCACTCATTCCAAGAGGATCTTTTACTTGGAGATCGGTGATTATTCCTGTTTCATTACACAGCACCAGATCTAAGATAGGTTGCTCCCTTGTAGCGTCTGTAACATAGTGTTCGAAGAAACAATCCCGTATGCATTCTATGAATTCCTCCTCATGGCTACCCCGTGCGATTTGATTTCACCAATCGATTTGTAGGTTAAAATCCCCCATGATTACTGACATTCTTTTTCACATGCCTCCATTATTCCCTTGATTATTGCCCGCCACACCGTAAAGTTATTATTTGGGGGCATTTAAACAACGCCCCCAGTGACTTTTTCCCCTTACTATCTCTAATCTCCACCCACAATTATTCAACATTTTGTTCATTAGAGTCAATGACGCCACTCGCAACTGCCCTGATAGCATCCTTTATTAAAAGAACAACCCACCTCCTTTCCCTTCTTGTCTATCTTTCCGAATTGTCAGATAACCCTGTATGTTTAATTCCCAGTCTTGGTCACCCTGCACTCACGTTTCTATAATGGCCAACAAATCATACCCATTTGTCATGATGTGTGCCGTCAACTCATTTACTTTATTTCGAATGCTGTGTGCGTTTAGGTAGAGTGTATGAATACTAGTTTTTAAACCATGATTTTTAGTTTTGACCACTCCTGCAGTCCCTTTATATTCATACATATTGTCCCTTCCTATCACCTGATGCTTTACACTTACTCCAGTACTACTTTGCTCTATTTCCTCCTGCCTGTTGCATTTTTCTTGGGTCTTGTTCACGTGAGCTCTCACCCAATCTAACGAGCTCAGAGCCCTCTGCTCGGTTTCGAATACTACTTCCATTGAGGCACCGAGCTTTCATGCTTCCCTTTTTATTACACTTTCACCATTTAGAATATTGATGAACAGTGGCCCTTTTGTTTTTTGCCTTGGTTTTCTCTGCCCACAACTTTTACTCATCTCCTTTCTGTCTTTTGCTTCTGTCTCCATTTTGTTTCCGTCTGTCTGCCTGCATTAGTTCCCATCCCCCTGCCATATTAATTTAACTCCTCCCCAACAGCACGAGCAAACACTCCCCCGAGGACATTGGTTCCAGTCCTGCCCAGGTGCAGACCTTCCGGTTTGTACTGGTCCACCTCCGCCAGAATCGGTTCCAATGCCCCAGAAATTTGAATCTCTCCCTGCTGGACCACTGCTCAAGCCACGTATTCATCTGACCTATCCTGCGATTCCTACTCTGATTATCACATGGCACTGGTAGTAATCCCGAGATTACTACTTTTGAGGTCTTCCATTTTAATTCAGCTCCTAGCTCCTTAAAATCGTCTTGTAGGACCTCATCCATTTTTTACCTATATCGTTGGTACCAATATGCACCAAGACAACTCGCTGTTCACCCTCACTATTCAGAATGCCTTGCACCGGCTCCGAGACGTCCTTGACCCTTGCACCAGGGAGGCAACATACCATCCTGGATTCTCGGTTGCGGCCGCAGAAATGCCTGTCTATTCCCCTTGAAATTGAATCCCCTATCATTATCGTTCTCGCACTCTTTTTGCTGCCCTCCTGTGCAGCAGATCCAGCCACGGTGCCATGAACTTGGCTGCTGCTGCCCTCCCCTGATGAGGCATCCCCCTCAACAGCACTCAATGCGGTGTATCTGTTTTGTAGGGGGATGACCTAACTTCCTTGCACTGCTCTTCCTGCTGATTTTCCATTCCCTATCTGGCTGTGGACCCTTCACCTGCGGAAAGACTAACTCGCTACACGTGCTACTCACGTCATTCTCAGCATCGTGGATGCTCCAGAGTAAATCCACCATCATCTCCAATTTCGCAACGCAGACCGTCAGGAGCTGGAGGCGGATACACTTTCCGCACACGTAGTCGTCAGGGACACCGGACACTGAGTTCCCACATGGTAAATGAGGAGCATATCATGTGACCGAGCTCTCCAGCCATGACTTAACCCTTAGATACACTTAAATTGGCAACAACAATGCTAAAGTTTACTCACTGTTATAGAAGAGAAAAAAGAAAAACTACTCACCAATCACCAGCAAATCACTTACCCCCTTGGCTGTGACGTCACCTTTCTGTTATTTTCTACTTCTTTTTTGCCTTCTCCCTGTAGCTGCACAAACATGCCTCCTCCTCGACGCTGCCCGAAATCCTGAACTCGCGGCCTTTTTATAGGCCTCCAAGCTTCCCCCTCGCAGCTTAGTGTCATCTGCAAACTTGAGATATTACATTCAATTCCTACATCTAAATCATTAATATATATTGTAAAACGCTAGGGTTCCAATACTTTGCCTTGTGGCACTGCACTACTCACTGCCATTCTGAAAAGAACCCGTTTATTCCGACTCACTGCTTCCTGTCTGACAACCAGTTCTCTATCCACGTCAGTACATTACCCCCAATACAATGTGCTTTAATTTTGCACACCAATTTCTTGTGTGGGACCTTGTCAAAAACCTTTTTGAAAGTCCAAATACACCACATCCACTGGTTTTCCCTTCCTCATTCTACAAGTTACATCGTCAAAAATGCGTGAACATTTGTCTAGCATGATTTCCCTTTCATAAATCTGTGTTGACTTGGACCGATCCTGTCAGTGCTTTCCAAATACGCTGTATATCATCGTTAATAATTGATTCCAACATTTTCCCCAAAACTGATGTCAGTCTAACCAATCTATAATTATTCGTTTTCTCTCTCTCTCCTTTTTTAAAAAGTGGTTTTACATTAGCTACCATCCAGACCATTGGAATTGATCCAGAGTCGATAGACCGTTGGAAAATGATCACCAATGCATCCACTATTTCTATGGCCACGTCCTTATGTTCTCTGCGATGCAGACTATCAGGACCCGGGGATTTATCGGCCTTTAATCCTTCAGTTTCCCTAAAACAAATTGCCGCCAATAAGGATATCATTCAGTTGCTCTTTCTCACTAGACCCTCGCTCGTCGAGTACTTCTGAAAGATTATGTGTGTGTTCCTTCATTAAGACAAGACGAAAATATTTGGTGAACTGGTCTGCTATTTCTTTGTGCCCCATTATAAATTCTCCTGATTCTGCCTGCAAGTCACCTGCGTTTGTCTTCACTAATCTTTTTCTAGTCACATATCTATAGAAGCTTTTGCAGTCAGTTTTTACGTTCACGGAAAGCTTCCTCTCTTCCTCTATTTTCAACAGATAATTGAACGATTTGTCGTCCTCTGATGAATTCTAAATTGCTCCCAGTCCTCAGGTTTGCTGCTCTTTCTGGCCAATTTATATGACTATTCCTTGGATTTAACACGATCCTTAATTTCTCTATTTGCCATGGTTGAGCCACCTTCCACATTTTCTTATACTTTTGACAGGGGTGTACAATTGTTGAAGTTCATCCATGAGATCTTTAAATGTTTGCCATCTCTATCCACCGTCAATGCTCTAAGTATCATTTGCCAGTCTATTCTAGCCAATTCACGTCTCATACCATCGAAGTTACCTTTCCTTAAGTTCATGATCCTAGTCTCTGAATGAATTGTGTATCTCTCCATCTTTAGAAGAAATTCTATCATATTCGTGTCACTCTTCCTCAAGGGCCCTTCCACAGCATGATTACGAATTAGTCCTTTCTCATTAAACATCATCCAGTCAAGGATGGCCTGCTCTCTTATTGTTTCCACGACATATTGGTCCAGAAAACCATCCCTAGAACACTCCAGAAAATCTTCCTCCATCGTATTGCTACCAATTTGGTTAGCCCAATCGATATGTAGATTAAGTTCGCCCGTGATAACTGATGTACCGTTATTGCACGCATCCCTAATTTCATTTTTGATGCTGTCTCCAACCGCAATACTACAGTTTGGTGGTCTATACACAACTTCCACTAGTGTTTTCTGTCCTTTGGTATTCCGCAGATCTACCCACATAGATTCCACATCATCCAAGCTAATGTCCTTCCTTACTATTGCGTTAGTTTCCTCTTAAACCAGCAACGCTACCCCACCTTATTTTCCTTTCTGTCCATCCTTCCTGCATGTGGAATACGCCTGGATGTTGAGTTCCAAGCCTTGGTCACCCTGGAGCCATGTCTCCGTGATGCCATTCATATCATATTCATTAATTGCTGCTTGTGAAGTTAATTCATCCACCTTATTACGAATAAGCCTCGCATTGAAGCATGGAGCCTTCAGGCTTGTATTTTTAACAGACTTTATAAAAAACACTGCATTTTAAGAGTCTGATTGATAATGTTCATTGCCGAAGACACCAGGAAACTGGGACAATTTTATCAAATTTAACTGGTCAGGTAATTCCTACCGTGCACGGGGTAATAGAATGATAATTGACGATACTATCTCGTGATGCTCATTTTCATATTCAACTCATTACGAAATAAAAGAAAGTTAAACAGTTTTTAGTGAAATGTTTTGGAAATTATGCGTAATTTGTATTTTGTTCTAATTAACTTTTGGCGTCAAAACCCATTCATGTCTCTTCTTCCTCTCTTAAATAACAATGGCGGGATTGGACGTTGACCAGACTGCACTGATCTTGATATGTGTGAGCTCATCCATTACATTGAGTTGTTTCCACTTCGGTTCTGGTCGTCAGGTATAGCTCAGTGTTTACTTCACAGCATCAACTTCATTAGAATGTTCGGCTCTCTCTCACTTCGTAAGTGGCGTAGTGATTTTACTGTTATTTTCATTCTTCTTTTTATAACCGTGCTTATATATAAGCAGTGTGAGACTTTTCGAGGGCTCCTTTAAATGATTCACAAAAGACTTTCGAATGCTACTGCCACCCTAATACGATTACGGGATAGTGAATTTTCAATGTTACTCAGTGATACCACAATTTTTCAGTAAAATTACGTAATTTTAATTAAATGACATAGATGACCTAAAGCACTTCAGAGTGGTGTGAACAGAAATGAGTTCGTAGTAAGAAAAAAAAGGATGTCAGAAGTGGGATTTGAATCCACAACTACAAAGGAGATCGCTTGTCCATCTTGACTATTGAATGCCCCTGTTTAAATCTAATATTTCAGAACGGTTCAGTCCAGACGCTTTTCAATGCTGCTGGAAGGCTCAGTGACCCACATAACATCTCACCCGGGGTTTTCCTGAGCCTGTGCTTGGTCTACGCAATGGTTTCCATGAAACATGGTATCTTGCATCCCAGGGATGGCGAATAATCCGCTGAGCTCTGGAACTGGAAAAGAGCAAATAATGAATTAGTTATGGAGGAAGCTTTATCGTCAATCTGATTTTACACCGTCTGTATTTCAGAAGACGGGTTTAACATGTTATTGCTAATGCAACATAGCTCAACAGCAGAGAGAGACGTTCAGCGAGCAGATGAAATGCTGCTTCCCACTTCCTGCAAAAAATTCCTTTGACAAACATTTCTCTGACTGGAGCTGAATAAAACAAAAATGTTCCTTTGCAAGACATTAAACTCACAATTTCCGCGAGTATTCCCAATAATCTGAATCGGAGGCCTCACAATGTTCAACAGAAATTAATGGTACAATGGAGGCTTCGAACCCACGACCTTAAAATTAAGAATCGCATGTTCTACCGACTGAGCAAGCCAGGCATGCGTTAGCTACACGTTGATGCACCTGATTACAAGCAGGAGCCCTTTGGTTCCACCCCAGGGGATTCGATTGTTCTTCAGAGCATAACCCAGTTTCTACTGAATTCCAAGGTGTGCAAGGAAATCAACCATTAAAAGCCCTTTCACTAACCTAAGGAATCAGGCAATTTCCTTATCGCAGAGTGCTTTTATTCCTTGTCAGTATCTCTTGTCTATTTCCAGCTCTTTCCCCATTCAGCCTGTATCTCTGGCTCTGTTCAATCTGACCATGGAGAAAAAATGAGCTCGACGTTCGAGCAAGCCTGTGGTTATTGTGAACCAGCAAAGAATATATCAATTCGTGAAGAATACGAATTTAGCCCGATGCAATTTGAACACGCAGACTTTGATTCGGAATCAGATGTGCTACCGATGCGCAAGGAGGTCGCGTATGTTAGCATGTAAGGAGGTTTCTCAAAAACGTTTCATTTATCCTGCATTGGTGCAAGGAAAGGGCTTTAAAATCCCCGCCCACTCCCACCGGGTTTGCGAAAGCATCAAAAGCAATATTAACCTGTCAATCACCATCTCACGCCCGCTTTCCTCAGACGCTTCCAGCGGACTGCAGCAAATCCAGTTAATCGCTGGGAAGGGCGAATAATTATATACGTTGTTTCCGGCTTTGAAATGCGGCTTAGATCTGCTGGGATTAGCCGATAGCGTTGATTTGCAGAATAAAATAAATGCTAACATTGTCTCTAGCGGAATGTCGAAACTTCGATAACTTAATTGAATAACTTGAGATATTTTAATCATAGAAGAAGTTTTATCCGCTAACTGACTGTACACACTTTGTATTTTCGGAGACTGGTATTTGATGTTTATTCCTCATGTGACAATGTAGCCTGGACTGCTTTTGTTTAGTTACATTACACAAGATATTTTTTTCAAAAATAATGTTTCCGCCCGGGATTGAACCAGAGATTTTTCGCATGCGCAGCGACTGTGGTAACTGTTATACTGAAGAAACTCCTGCTGAACTCATTACTCAGAGACAAATGTTACACGAAAACCTGAAATGCTGAAACCATTTTTCTGGAAAAAAAATTCCTAGCACAAAAATTTCTATCATCGAAACAGCACAAAATAAAATGTTTCATTAAAAGTCATTAACCTTCCAAATTTCCGCGTCTGCAATTTTCTGGACATGGCCAAGAACTGATAGCGATTTACGATTCGAAATTTGCCAGAATCCCTGTGGTTAATGAAATTGCTTTTGACGGATGATTTCCTTCCTCCACTTGGAATTCAGGAGAACCTCGTTCAATGTTTGAAGTTCAAGGTAACCCCATGTGGTGCAGCCAACATGAGCCTGGCTGAAATCAACGTCAAAAATATTCGCCTGAACCAAGCCCTCAGAGCTCAGTAAGAATGAGACATTTAATTTCAAGATCGTGTTTTGGAATCTCACTTTAGCGATTTATTTTCTTGAATCTTCTTCATCAGTTTGTGGAGGCAGAAGACACAGGTATGATTTTTATTGGATATAATGACTCTTTTCGCAAAAGAGAGGGACAATGGAGACTTTGCAATGAGGGAGAAGAATTTTGAAATATTAGACGAGATATGCATAGTGATAGAGCAAATATTAAGGAGTTGAACAGCTTTGAAAGTGGATACATCTTCAGGCCCGGATGAAGTGCATACCATGCAGTTAATTGAAACGAAAGACAAAAAGCAGTGGCTCTTTACTTCTTTAGTTCACCACAGGTGGCTATGTATGCTTCTGCAGCCTTTCCTCCTCACTGGAATATATTTTTCTTGAGAATTATGAAATATCTCCTTAAACTTATACCACTGTTCATCAACCGTCCGACAATATAATCTATTTTAACAATCCACTTTAGCAACCTCTGAAGTACCTTTGCAATCTGCTTTATCTAAGGTTGATGTGATGGTCTGTGGTCGAACTTTCTCGCTCTCATCTGAATTTGAAATTCAACCCTGCGATGATCACTCATCCCAAGGAGATCCTTTACTATGAGATTCTTCATTAACCCTGTCTGACCTCACAGGACCTGATCTAAGATAGCATTTAGAGGCATCTCATTCAGAAGATTTTGAGCAGTCGCTCACATTGGTGAGTTTATTGACATGGAAAAGATCATTGATTTTATGTACAGCCAGAGAAATGTTTGTCAAAGGAATTTTTTGCAGAAAATGATTCAGCATTTGTGCTGCTCGCTGAACACTTCACTCTGTGAGCTGATGGAATTTACATGAGGAATGAACATTTTAAAGCAGTCTCCTGAAAACAGACTGTTTATAAAATAAAATCGGGGATAAAACGTTCTCAATGATTACATTTCCAGATTATTAAAGTTCAGTTGTTGAACTTTTGTCTGTCTCTCAATGACCTTGTTATGCATGTCTTTCATTCTGCTAAACAAAGCTGTCGGCTAATATCAGCAGATCAACGCCACATTTCAAACACTGAAGCAACTGATTAATAATTCACTCTTCCCGAGTTCCAGAGCTCAGAGGGTGAGTGTCCATCCCAAGGAGGCAAGATACCACGGACCCGGGTCAAACCTCCCCATACACCGAGATCAGGCTCAGGAGACACCGGGAGGAGATGATGTATCGGTCACTGGGCCTTCCAGCAGCATTGAACATGCGCCTGGTGTGAACATTTCTGAAGTAATACCTTGCAACTGCATATTCCACCGTCAGTGTTGCTGAGCATTCTAAAGTTCCGAATTCAGGTCGCTCTCTCCTCCAGAGGCTTTGGTTCGAATCGCACTTATTAAATTTATTATTTTTAATTAAGAACTCATTTTTTTGACAATATTGTGAAATGCTACGTTTCTTTCATGTAATTTAATAAAATCAATTGACTCGAATTAAAAAAGGTGATATCAAAGTTACTTCCCAAAGCGGGAATGGAACCAGATTAGCTGTTGTGATATGAATGGTTGTGTGACTCAATATAGGTGCGATATAAAAATCTCGCACTGCTATGTTAAGAACAATGTGTTTCGGTGTCAAAGAAGGGGATTGGAAATGACAACAAAAACGGCAGACAGCGCCCGCAGTGAGACAAATTAGAACTTGTGAATAAGTTAGTTCTGCGAAGTAACCGCTGAGCTAAAGCTGGCGTTGATCAGAGGGTGAGAAACAAATCAATATAAGCAATGAGCTCAGAAATATCACGAGCAGTGCATTCCAGTCAATCTCAAAACTATCCTTTATCATTCAACAGAGGAAGAAGAGACATGAACGGGCGTCAGACACCTAAAGTTTAATTAAAGGCACAAATACAATTTACACTTAATTTCGAAACCGTTTCACTGTAACATTTTACCACGTTATTTAAAATCTTACTTTTTAAAATCTGAAAATGAGGACCATGGGATTTTGTCTTCATTACTGATTCTAATTTCTGTGCATGGCAGCAGTAACTTGTCCTGTTACATTTGAAAAAATTGCCCAGATTTTTGTGTCACCTGAAATGAACATTTTGAGCCATACTCATAAATTACAGTGTTTTTTAAATATTAGTTCATGGGATGTGGGCGTCGCTGACAGAGCCAACATTTAGTGCCCATCCCTTATTGCCCTTGAGAAGGTGGTGGTGGGCCGCCTGTTTGAACCTCTGAAGTTTGTGTGGTGAATGTGATCCTGCAGTGCAGTAAGGAGAGATTTCCAGGAATTATGAGCCATTCACGATGAAGGAATGGTAATATTCTTCCAAGTCAGGATCGCATGTTACTTGCGGGAGGGGGCGGGGGGCCTTCTACATCATGGTGTTCCCATGAACCTGCTGTCCTTGTCCTTCTAAGGGGTAGAGGTCGCGGGTTTGGGAGATGCATCCGAACAAACCTTCGTGAGTTGCTGCAGTGCATCTTGTCGATGGCAAACACTGCAGCCACGTTACGTCAGTGATAAAGGGAGTGACAGTTTAAGGTGGTGGGTGGTGCACCAATCACGCTGCTGCGTTGCCCTAAATGTTGTCGAGCTTCTGGAGTGGAATGGAAGCTGCACTCATTCAGGCAAGTGGAGAGTGCTCCACCAAGATGCTGACTTGTAGTTGGTAGGAAGACTTTGGAGAGTCAGGAGGTGAGATACTCGCCGCAGAATACCCCGCCTCTGACCTGCTCATCCTGCCACACTATGTATGTGTCTGGTCCAGTCACGTTTCTGATCAATGATGACCCATACGATGTTGATAGTGGGGGCTTCGGTGATGGTAATGGAGTTGAATGTAAAGGAGCGGTCGTCAAACCCTTGTTTCTTGTAGATAGGCATTGCCTGGCAACTGTGTGGCGCGAATGTTACATGCCACTTATCAGCTGAAGCCGAAATGTCGTTCAGGTTTTGCTGCATGTGGGAATGGGCTGCTTCATTATCAGCGGAGCTATGAGTGGTACTGAGCTCTGTGCAACCTTTAGTGAACATAACCACTTCTGACTTCTTGTGGCAGAGATGATAATTGATGAAGGGGCTGAAGATGGTTCCACCTAGGACACTGCGCTGAGGAACTCTTTCAGCGATGTATTGGGGATGGGATGATTGACTTCCAGCAACCAGAACCATTTTCTTCTGCATAGGTTTCACTCCAGCCAGTGGAAATTATCCCCCCTGATTTCCCATTGACTTCAATGTGATCGTCATTCTTTCTTTTGAATATACTCGTCGACTGCTTCAGCCTATTAAGCCCCCGAGATGTCCGAGCTCCTCAAATTCTGCGCTCTTGAGCTTCCCTGATTTAAACTTCTCAACAATTAATGGACGTGCCTTCAGCTGCCTGGGCCAGAAGATCTGGAATTACCTCCCTATACCTCTCCGCCTCTCTAACTTTCTCGTTTAGAAGCAGTCCACTGGGAGCAGGTGATGAAAACGGGCGTGAGACAGAGACTGAATGGTGAGCGCTGCTTCTGATGCTGTGTGATTGCCGTTGGGAGTGGGCGGGGACTGTAAGGTATTTTTATTACACCAATGCAGGATAAATTAATCTGTGTTTGAGAAACCTTCATGTGTACAAACATACGCTGCCGGCATTGTAGACCTCGTGATACAACGGGAGCGTGTCTGACTCCAGATCAGAAGGCTGCAGGTTTAAATCACGTCGGGTTCACGATTCGTTTCGATATTGTACTTCCAGAATTTATATTTTCTTTGCTGTTTCACATTAACCTAACACTTGCTCTAATGTCTGTCTTACTGTTTCCAAAATGGCATGTACACGTTAAAATGAACATTCTGATTCAGACGCCTCAAGTAAAGTGAAATGATTTTGAAATGACTTTGAAATGATGTGACAGTCAACGTAATATAAGAATGGAAAATTTAAGAGCAGGAGTCGGCCATTTTGCCCCACGAGCCTGCGCCGCCATTCAATAAGATCATGATTTATCAGATATTGGCCTCAGCTCCACAGTCCT
This sequence comes from Pristiophorus japonicus, assembly GCF_044704955.1. Taxonomy (NCBI): domain Eukaryota; kingdom Metazoa; phylum Chordata; class Chondrichthyes; family Pristiophoridae; genus Pristiophorus; species Pristiophorus japonicus. The sequence goes on along the minus strand of NW_027254201.1, from coordinate 5,203,351 downwards.
GCCGGCTCCCCATAATCCTTTTCGTTGCAAAATCTGATTATCTCCACCTTAAATATATAAAATGACCCAGCCTCCACAGCTCTGTGGGGTGGAGAATTCCAAAAGTTCACGACCCTCTGAGATCAGTAATTCCTACTCATTTCCGTTTTCAATGTGCGACCCCTTATTCTGAAACTATGCCCACCAGTTCTAGACACCCCCACGAGAGGAATCTTCCTGTTTGCATCTACTCTGTCAAGCCCCCTCATAGACTGAGGAGATTCCAAAAGTACACCTCTCATTCTTCTAATCTCCAATAAATGTAGGCCCAATCTGCTCAACCTTCTTCATAGATAACTTCATGTATCTTATCTGACCTGCCTCCAATGCAAGTAGATCCCTCCTTACATAAGGAGATCAAAACTGTACGTAGTGTGCCAGGTGTCATAGAATCATAGAAATTTGCAGCACAAATGGAGGCCGTTTTGTCCATCGTGTCCGCTGCAGTAACCTAGACCTATTCAGCCTAATTCCACTTTCCAGCTCTTGGTCCATAACCTTGTAGGTTGCCCGTGGTTGTTGGTTCCATGGCAAATCGAAACTAGTCCTTCCAATCCAATCTATCCAGGGTCGCCATAATGTTATACACCTCAATCAGATCTCCACTCAGACATCTCGTTTCCAAAATAATAAAAGAAAATGCTGTAAATACTCAACATTACAGGCATTGAGTATGGAGAAAAAAAGAGAGTTATTGTTTCAGCTCAATCACCTTTCATCAAAACTGGAAAATGTTAACGATAGAACAGATTTCAATCGGGTGCAGAGGCAGAGAAATTTGGAAGGGGAGGAAAGATCAAAAGGGAAGGTCTGTGTTATGGTGGAACGCAGGAGCAGTTAAATCTTGCCTCGACATCTGTTTAAAATCTGTGACATTTCTAACGTCTTCCAGTTCGGACGAACGGTAACAGATCTAAAACGTTAATTCTGTTTCTCTCTCGACAGAAGCTGCCTCATCTGCTGAGCAGTTCGCGCATTTTCTGTTTTTATTTAGGATTACAGCATTCTCTCTATTTCTCTCTATTTTGCAATTGTGAACTATTTTATTTGGTCTGTCTTTCCATCGTCCAAACACGTCCGAGTAAAAATGTAAATTAGATTTCCTCTTAAACGTCCAGTGGAATGTTAATAGAAATAAGAATTATGTAAATATTTATAAACATGGCAGGCGGCTACGTTGGAAGATTCCACAATTGTTAATAGAGAAACACACAAATTAATTTATTAAACCGATAACATAACAATTTCGATTTGGTATATATTTTTGAAACAGGAGATTAAAAACTGAGAGTTTAATGAGGTTTATTTCCTATTAATTAATCGGGAGTACATCATTCATTCACCGAAAAACATGAGAAGATAAATTCGTAAATTAATATCTTTACGACACCATTTTAAAACAATTTCGATGTTATTCTGATTGGTTCCCTTGTACAGGATGAAAAATGAGTAGTTATTTTCGTGAACTTATACCGTTCCTAGCATTTTGTTTCTAATTCGGTGAAGCACATTGTGTATGTTTTTATCTGCGCATGTGATTAAGTGCTTAATTTCTGACGTGTTACATGGTGTGGTATTGGTACATGAAGAACACGTTTATTAATGGAAGTGTTTGCAGTTGGAAATTCGAATCGGTTTTGTTCAATTCTCTGTAAAAGCCTGAATTAAAGAGCCACGGCATTTTTATTTGCGAGTTGGTTGTTTGCATTATGAATAATATTCTACTTACATACGTGGACGTTCAGGATTTCAGCACCATACAAATGGCAATGTTCCTGCTGCTTGTGCAGATATTGATATGGTGAATGAGGGTTAGGGTTAATACATTGACAACTTTAAAATTAATTCAATTTGCAAGAACTGATATGCTACTTTCAGCTCTCCTTGAGCTCTTGGCTTGTTTGTCGATGCATAACCATGTAACTGAGTGTCGTTTCTGAAGTGTTGCCGCATATTTTGCAGTTCCTTGAAATCACACACATTTCTGATTAGTTATATTTTGAAACAGATTTATCGACATGACGAAGTAAAAGCTATTAATTAATTCTACTGCAACCAAACATGCATAATGGGCTTGTTAAATAAGAAACGATGTTCTAAATAGATAAGAATGCGTTGGTACTTTTTGGAAGGAGGGTTAAAGACCCTACCTAACCCTTGGAAAATAAGAGCATAGATATGGTAGAAGTGCAAAGGGATCTTAGGGGTACAGATACAAAAGTCACTTTGAAGCAATGGATGATAACAAAGCCATACACATGCAAATGTAGCACAGTAGTTCAATTGGAGAGGATTGGAAGTCAAAGGGGAGATGTTATCTAAAACTTGTATCGAACCTTGTGCGATTGTCAAATGAGGTGATATTGTGGTCTGCCGATATGTCATAACGCTATATAAAATTTCAAGTGGCTCCTGGTGCTATCGTTGTTGTAAAAGCTGTTTTAAATATTATTGTTGGAAATTATGCCTTCGGGTGAAAAGCTCAAACTAAAATAAGTTTCTGACCCGCTGAGGATATTTGATTTGGAGGGGAGGAGCTGAGCATAATAGATTGGGAGGGAAAAACTCAGGGCAATATATGCGCTGAAGAGCAGCAGAGAATATTTGTTGGGGTGCGGAGCAGCTTAGGATATTGGGAGTGGTGGGGAGGAGTTGAGGATAATAGGTCGGGTGGCGAGGTTCTGAGAATATTGGGTGGGGTGCGGAGAGTCTGAGGATATTTTTGAGGTGGGGAGGGTCTGAGGATATTGGGTGGAGTGGGGAGGAGCTGAGGATATTGCGTGGGGTGTGGAGGAGCTGAGGATATTGGGTGGGGTGGGGTGGAGCTGAAGATATTGTGCGGGATGGATAGCGTCTGCGGATTTTCTATGGGATGGATCTCAGGATATTGGGTGCGGTGAGTAGGGTCGGAGGAAATTGGGGTGAAGAAGAGGAGCTCAGGATATTTGGTGCATTGTTAGATATAGAGTGACACAAAGTGAGGCTGATGTAAACAGGGCATCGGTTCTTGAAGTTGATATCAATAATATCTTCACCAACGTTCCTGAAAAGCAGCGGCAGTAAGTGATATAACGTAAGAAATAGCAGCAGGAGTAGGCCAATTAGCTCCTCGAGTCTGCTCAGCGATTTAACCCACCGGATTTCTGATCAAATTCCCAAACCTCACAAAGCTATAGATGGCTGCCTTTACTGATCATTATTGTTTTTTAATCAATAAACCGATGCTTTGCATCCTATATTGAAGAGGCTTTTCTTTACAGGAGATTCACAGTGGAAAATAGGAGACATGCAGCCTGTGCAGTTGTTGCAAGTGATCTTTAATGTAGATGAATGCCAGATGATACACTTTCTTGGGAATCTAGATAAAAAATGTAGAAATATTCAGTTATTTTTGATGACGATACAGATTTCGAAAAGGCGTTTGACAAACTATCACTTTACAGAGTAGTTCATAAATTTCTATCCCATCGGATTAAAGGACATGGACAGCATGGTCGTGACAATGGCGGAGATACAGACAACAGAGAGTATTGGTGACTGGTTGTTCACACTGGAGGGTGCTATACTGCACTCCACCTCAGTGGTCGGTGACAGCAGGACTACCTTTTATACATATATTCATCAACTGCATATGCGTATATACTGTATCATTTTAATATTCATCGATGATACAACAAGAAGTAGTGCAGTACAGAATGAGGACAATAGCGATATACTGCAGGAGGTAATAGACTGACTGGTGAACATGAGAAAGTTTCAGAAGATCATCGGTAAAAGTAACAATGAATTAACACTATACAACTGATTCTAATTCCTGCCTTTCAATTTATCGCCTCACATTATTAACTGCTATGTATTTAGCTTTGGTGGAGCAGCTAAAAACAAAGAACGCGCTTGTGTTCACGTCGAGAGGGATAGAATTATAAAAGATTGAGGGGGTACAGAGACGATTCACTCGGCTGATTCCGGAGATGAGGGGGTTCCCTTATGATGATAGATTGAGTAGACTGTGTCTTTACTCGTTGGAGTTCAGAAGGATGAGTGGTTATCTTCTAGAAACATTTAAAATAATGAAAGGGTTAGATAAGATATAGGCAGAGAGGTTGTTTCCAGTTGTCAGGGAGGCTAGAACGAGGGGGCACAGCCTCAAAATATGGGGGAGCCAATTTAAAACCGATTTGAGAAGGAAATTATTTTCCCAGACGATTGTGAATCTGTGGAATTCTCTGACAAGGAAGCTGTTGAGTTAAACTCATTTAATGTATTCAAAGCATCGATAGATAGACTTTAAATCAATAAGGAAATTAAGGATTATGGGGAGTGGGCGGGGAAGTGGAGCTGAGTCCACGGCCAGTTGAACCACATTCTTTTTGAATGGCGGAGCAGGCTCGAGCGGCTAGACGGCCTACTCCTGTTCCTAATTCTTATGTTCTTATGTTCTTATGGTATCACTGTTATAAATCTTCTAAAAAGTACACCGAAGTGCTCGAGAAGGTGCAAAGTGATGACCTGATATGTTACCAGAACTGAGGGGTATATCGATCAGGAAATTTCGATAAGACCTGTATCTTTTCTTTACCAAAGGGAAGACGGAGGGAAGATCAGATTTTGTGCTTTCTGAATATGAAAGGCTAGGATAGAGTAGAGGGAGTCAAGATGTTTCCACTTGCGGGAGAGACCAAATCGCAGCGTCATAGATTTACGACAGCCAAGATCCAAGTCAGCATGGATTTATGAAAGGGAAATCATGCTTGACCAATCTTCTGGAATCTTTTGAGAATGTTTCCAGTTGAGTGGACAAGGGAGAAACAGTTAATGTGCTGTATTTGGACTTTCAGAAGGCTTTCGACCAAGTCCCACACAAGAGATTACTGTGCAAACTTAAAGCACATGGGATTGGGGGTAGTGTGCACTCTGGATTGAGAACTGGTTTGCAAACAGGAAGAAAAAGTAGGAGTAAATTGTTACTTTTCAGAATGGCAGGCAGTGATTTGTGGTGTACCGCAAGTTTCTGTGCTGGTGCCCCAGCTGTTTACATTGTACATTAATGATTTAGACGAGTGGATTTAAAGTAGTATCTCCAAGTATGCAGATGGCGCTACGTTGGGTGGCAGTGTGAGCTACGAAGAGGAAGCTATGAGGCTGCAGATTGACTTGGATAGGTTTGGTGAGTAACAAATCCATGGCAGATGAAGTATAATGTGGATAAATGTGAGGTTATCCACTTTGGTGGTAAAAACAGAGAGACAGACTGTAATCTGAATGGTGACAGATTTGGAAAAGGGGAGGTGCAACGAGATGGTACATCAGTCATTGAAGGTTGGCTTGCAGGTACAGCAGTCGGTTAAGAAAGCAAATGGCATGTTGGCCTTCATAGCTAGCGAATTTGAGTACCGGGGCAGGGAGATGTTACTACAGGTGTGCATCTGAGGCGACACCTCGAGTATTGTGACCAGTTTTGGTCTCCTAACATGAGGAAGGACATTCTTGCTATTGAGGGATTGCAGCGAAGCTTCACCAGACTGAATCCCAGGATGGCCGGACTGACATATCAAGAACGACTGGAACAACTGGGCTTGTATTCACTGGAGTACAGAAGAACGAGTGCGGATCTCACAGAAACATTTAAAATTCTGACGGGTTTATACAGGTTAGATGCAGGTTGAATGTCCCCAATGTAGGGGAAGTCCAGAACCAGGGGTCAAAGTCTAAGGATAACGGGTAAGCCATTTAGGAGATAGAAACATAGAATCATAGAAAATAGGTGCAGGAGTCGGCCATTCGGCCTTCTCGCCTGCACCGCCATTCAATGAGTTCGTGGCTGAACATGCAACTTCAGTACCCCATTCCTGCTTTCTCGCCATACCCGGTGATCCCCCTAGTAGTAAGGACTTTATCCAACCCCTTTTTGAATATATTTAGTGAATTGGCCTCAACAACTTTCTGTGGTAGAGAATTCCACAGGTTTACCACTCTCTGGGTGAAGATGCCTCTCCTCATCTCGATCCTAAATGGCTTGTCCCTTATCCTTAGACTGTGACCACTGGTTCTGGACTTGCCCAACATTGGGAACATTATTCCTGGACCTAACCTGTCTGAACCCATCAGAATTTTAAACGATTCTAAGAGGTCCCCTCTCATTCTTCTGAACTCCAGTGAATACAAACCCAGTTGATCCAGTCTTTCTTGACAGGTCAGTCCCGCCATCCCGAGAATCTGTCTGGCGAACCTTCGCTGCACTCCCACAATAGCAAGAATGTCCTTCCTCAAGTTTGGAGACCAAAACTGTACACAATACTCCAGGTGTATCCTCACCAAGGCTCTGTACAACAGTAGCAACACCTCCCAGCCCCTGTACTCAAATCGCCTCGCTATGAAGGCCAACATGCCATTTGATTTCTTAACTGCCTGCTGTACCTGCATGCTAACATTTAATGACTGATGTACCATGACACCCAGGTCTCGTTGCAGCTCCCCTTTTCCTAATCTGTCACCATTCAGATAATAGTCTGTCTCTCTGTCATTACCATCAGAGTGGATAACCTCACATTTCTCCACATTATACTTCATCTGCCATGCATTTGCCCACTAACCTGACCTATCCAGGTCACTCTGCAGCCTCAAAGCATCCTCCTCGCAGCTTACACTGCCACCCAACTTCGTTTCATCCGTAAATTTGGAGATACTACATATAATCCCCTCGTCTAAATCATGAATTTACAGTGTAAACAGCTGGCGCCCCAGCGCAGAACCTCGCAGTACCCCACTCGTCACTGACTGCCATTCTGAAATGTACACATTTGCACCTACACTTTGCTTCCTGTCTGACAACCAGTTCTCAATCCATGTCAGCACACTACCCCTAATATCATGTGCTTTAACTTTGCACATTAAGCTCTTGTGTGGGACCTTGTCGAAAGCCTTTTGAAAGTCCAAATATATCACATCAACTGGTTCTCCGTTGTCCACCCGACTGGAAACATCCTCAAAAAATTCCAGAAGATTTGTCAAGTCTGATTTCCCTTTCACAAATCCATGCTGACTTGGACCTATCATGTCACGTCCTTCCAAATGCGCTGTTATGACATTCTTAATAATTGATTCCATCATTTTAGCCACTACTGAGGTCAGGCTGACCTGTCTATAACTTTCTCTTTTCTCACTCCCTACTTTTTTAAAAAGTGGGGCTACATTAGCTACCCTCCACTCGATAGGAACTGATCCAGATTCAATGGAATGTTTGGAAAATGACTGGCAATGCATCCGCTATTTCCAAGGCCACCTCCTTTAGTCCTTGGGATGCAGTCCATCAGGCCCTGAGGATTTATCGGCCTTCAATCCCATTAATTTCCCCAACTCAATTTCGCGACTGATAAGGATTTCCCTCAGTTCCTCATCCTTATTAGACCCTCTGACCCCTTTTATATCCGGAAGGTTGTTTGTGTCCTCCTTAGTGAATACTGAACCCAAAGTACTTATTCAAATGGAATGCCATTTCTTTGTTCCGCGTTTTGTCTTCCCCTGATTCTGACCGCAGGGGACCTACGTTTGTCTTTATTAACCTTTTTCTCTTTGCATATCGATAGAAACATTTGCAATCCGTCTTAATGTTCCCTGCAAGCTTCTTCTCGTACTCCATTTTCCCTACCCTAATCAAATCCTTTGTCCTCCTCTACTGAGTTCTAAATTTATCCCAGTCCCCGGCTTCGCTGCTATTTACGGCCAATTTGTACACCACTTCCTTGGCTTTAATACTCTCCGTGATTTCCCTTGATAGCCATGGTTGAGCCACCTTCACTTTATTTTTACGCCAGACAGGAATGTACAATATCTGTAGTTCATTCATGCGGTCTCTAAATGTCTGCCATTGACCATCCACAGTCAACCCCTTAAGTATCATTCGGCAATCTATGCTAGCCAATTCACGCCTCATATCATCTAAGTTACCCTTCTTTAAGTTCTGGATCATGGTCTCTGAATTAACAGTTTCATTCTCCATCCTAATGCAGAATTCCACCATATTATGGTCACTCTTACCCAAGGGGCCTCGCACAACGAGATTGCGATTTAATCCTCTCTCATTACACAAAACCCAGTCTAAGATGGCCTCCCCCTAGTTGGTTCTTCGACATTTTGGTCTAGAAAACCATCCCTTATGCACTCCAGGAAATCCTCCTCCACCGTATTGCTTCCAGTTTGGTTAGCCCAATGTATGTGCATATTAAAGTCACCCATTATAACTGCTGCACCTTTATTGCATGCACCCCTAATTTCCTGTTTGATGCCCTCGTCAAGATCACTACTACTGTTTGGTGGTCTGTACACAACTCCCACAAACGTGTTTTGCCCTTTGGTGTTTGCAGCTGTACCCATATAGATTCCACATCATCCAAGCTAATGTCTTTCCTAACTATTGCATTAATCTCCTCTTTAAGCAGCAATGCTACCCCACCTCCTTTTACTTTTGTTCTATCCTTCCTGGATGTTGAGTTCCCATGGTCATCCTGGAGCAACTTCTCTGCAATCCAAATCACATCATAATTGTTAACACCTATTTGCACAGTTAATTCATCCATATATTACGGATACTATTTGCATTAATGGAGATGAGGAGAAACGTCATCACCCAGAGAGGGTTGAACCTGTGCAATTCTCAGCCACGGAAAGTTGTTGAGGCCAATTCACTAAATATAGTCAAAAAGGTGTTAGATGTAGTCCTTACTACAATGGGATCAAGTGGTATGGCGAGAAAGCAGGAATGGGGTCCTGAAGTTGCATGTTCAGCCATGAACACATTGAATGGCGGTGCAGGCTCGAAGTGCCGAATGGCCTACTCTTGCACCTATTTTCTTTTTTCTATGTTTCTATTAATAGATCCAACAGGGAAGACAGGGCATCTTGACACCGACGCACAAAAGGAGGTTTTAGGAAAGAATCTTGCTCAAATCTTTAGTTTTAAGCAGACTCTTAAAGGAGGATGAGAGTTAGAAAGGAATAGATGTTTAAGGGGAGTATCGCAGAGCTTTTTGGTGCCCAGGCTGCTGAAGTAGGAGGAGAGTACGTGAGGTGGAGAGGATTAGGGAGGGAATCCCAGAGCTTGGAGCCTAGCCAGATGTAGGCGGAAAGTTCGCGAGGTGGAAAGGTTTAGGGAGGGAATCCCAGTGCTTGGGACCCAGGCAACAGAAAGCCCGTCTGCATTTGGTGGAGCAGCAAAAATCGGAAGTCTTCTGCTAAATATTGCATTCCTGGACTGGAAACACTGGGACCCGCCTCTGGGCTGCGCTCAGTTCTGCTGATTATTGAGTAATAGTATAATTGTGGTAATCGGATATATCACCGCGCTCCTCAACTGCTCTCTGAACTGTGAATGGGTCACCCCGTAAATAAATGTGTTTGTGCAGCAACATAAATTCATGAGCATAATTCCTGCTTGTGCAGAGATATACAAAGAACCATTGGTATCACAGCAACCTGCACCGGTAATAATATAATATAAGACATCTGCAACACATACCAGCCACAGCAGTATGAAGCTGACGGATATGGTGAAGAGGTAAATCATAGAATTCCTCCTGCTCTCCATCTCTGTGTCACTGCCATTCTTCCCTTGCTCGCAACCCTCAGTCCTTTACGGACTCGGCTGACCACTAAAATGTGCCTTACTGAGCGACAAAATTAAACCGAATGGGAGCAATGGGATTAAAAGTGTATAAAACTAAATAAATCCCCCCCCAACCTGGCTCAATAGAATAGGCTGGAATTGGGATACATAACCACGGCACTTTGTCGATTATCATCCCGGCTGTAAGTGTCAAGTCGTTGCGAACGTTTTTTGAACAGAGGAGAATGCCAATTATTGCCAGAACCACAGTCGCAGATTTCCCGGTGCAAATTGTTGTTCTCAGCTTCGGGCAAGAAATGGCCACAAATCGATCAAAGGTGAAAGTGACGGTGAACCAGACAGAACAGTCTGTAGAAGCACTGGAGAGGACAGCGATCGCACTACACACAGGGGTAATATGCAGAAAACAGATTGGGAAATAATACCAATTGATCTGCCTCAGTATGACCTCAGAGATCCGCCGCTGCCATGGCCACCAGGTAGCGAGTGGTGCAGCTGTACAATCCGCACTTTCCCCGGGATAGGATCACAATCGCCACTGAATTCACTGTAATAAAAAGAAGAGAAACTAGACTAAAAGTTACTGAACAAACATACTCGGTGCCTGAGTGCAGGCAGTAAGTGTTGGATTGTAGAACAGAAACCTTTGGGTTTGGGGTCGGATCAGTCCCACTGAGTCCTGTCTGCGTTTCCGACGACGGACTGGATGTCCGAATGTCAATCTGACTGAATTCCAGCGTGTGCTACCAATCAGGGACAAAGGGCGTACACGGAGGATTTCCGTCTATCCTATCTAAAATTCCACTCCCACACTTCCTAATACAGACCACCTTCATAACCGACCCTGTAAATATCCAGACCCTTGTGCATCTTGTCTGAAACTATGTTCCTACCGCTTCCTCATGCCCAGCGCCGACATAAGCCACCCTTGTTAATATCCAGGCCTCAAGATTTGAGCAAATTAAAAATATTGTAATAAATATGACTGAAAATTACCAATGCTGAAAATAGTCAGCACGTCAGGCAGCAACTTCGGAGAGAAAAGCAGAGTTAGCTTTTCATGTCGATAAGATTTGATCAGAAATGGAAGATATCAGAGATGAACAGCATTAATGCGATGATAGAGACAGAGAACAGTGGGCTAGGATGAGGAGAGGAAACCGGGGAATGTCTGTGATTGGAAGTTGGGCAAAATTTATTCAATGACAAAAGTGATGAAGTTGCAAAAATAATGAGGCAATGAAATATATAGAAGTTGGCCCCAGAGTTGATGTCACAGTCCAAGGATAAGTGGTAAGCCATTTGGGACCGAGATGAGGAGAAACGTCTTCACCCAGAGAGTGGTGAACCTGTGGAATTCTCGACCACAGAAAGTTGTTGAGGTCAATTCACTAAATATATTCACAAAGGAGTTAGATGCAGTCCTTACTAATCGGGGGATCAAGGGGTATGGCGAAAAAGCAGGAATGGGGTACTGAAGTTGCATGTTCAGCCATGAATTCATTGAATGTTGGTGCAGGCTTGATGGGCAGAATAGCCTCCTCCTGCACATATTTTCTACGTTTCTATGTTTCTAAATGTTTGCGGCAGATCTGCGAGAGAGTGCAGCATGACAAATGTGAAAGAGAAATGTGGGTAGAGAACAGTGTGTGGCCCAGCCCTCCCTGCATCAGGGATCCCACCAGCTTCAATCCCAGCCCACATGTTCCTCACACCCTGTTGTGTAGACAAGCCCGGGGGCGAATGCCAGGAATCCACAGACGCAGCCCATAACTGCTCCATCCCCAGAGGTTAGATTGCAGCAATGATCCATCACCAGCACATGTCGTCCGAGAAAGCAGAAGCGGAGGTTCTTAAATGCAGTTTTGAAACTCAGTATTGATTCCGACAGGCAACAGAATGCCTAATCGAAAACATTGGTGCTGTTCCTCATTGAGTTTAATGAAGAAACAAGTTGGGAGACTGAGAATAGAGGAGGAGCTGGAGCATATTGTAGGCAGTTGAGAAAATTGTAGGAAGCTAAAAACGGTGTCGGAGGGTGAGAAGAGTGAAGAATTCCGAGAACTGAGTAACAGCATAGGGGGCCAGGAACACTGAAGATGGCCGAGAAATGATGAGAAGTGGAAGAGGTCAAGAACAGATGAACAATGTTGGAAGCAGAGAACAGAGGAAAAATGTAGGAGGCCGCGAACAGAGGAACAGTGTAGGAGGCGAATAACAGTGAAGGAGGCCGAGAACAGATGGACTGTGTAGGAGGCTAATTAGTGTGAAGGAGGCCGAGAACAGAGGAACAGAGTAGGAGGTCAATTACAGTGAAGTTGGCCGAGAACAGAGGAACAGAATAGGAGGCCAATTAAGTTGAAGGAGGCCGAGAACAGAGGTACATAGCAGGAGGCCAATTACAGTGAATGAGGCCGAGAACAATGGAACAGTGTAGGAGGCCAATAACTGTAAATGAGGCCGGGAACAAAGGAACAGTGTAGGAGGTCAATAACAGTAAAGGAGGCAGACAACAGAGCTACAGTGTCGGAGACCAATCACAGTGATTTAGGCTGAGAACAGAGGAACAGTGCAGCAGGCCAATAACAGTGAAGGAGGATGAGAACAGAGCGACAGTGTAGGAGAGCAACAACAGGGTTAGGAGGCCGAGAACAGATGAACGGAGTAGGAGGCCAATAACAGTGAAGGAGGCCGAGAACAGAGGGACAGTGTAGAGGACAAGTACGGTGAAGAAGGCCGAGCACATAGGAACAGTGTAGGAAGCCAATTGGTTGAATGGCGCCGAGAAATGATGAACAGTGCATGAGGACAGAATGGTGCATGAGGCTGAGAAAGGAGGAACAGTATATGAGGCAGAGAACCATGTTGATGTTCGGAACAGAGTAAAAGCGTAGGACAACCCTAACAGAGCAACAGCGTCGGAAATAGAGAACAGATAAACAGTGTAGCAGACCGTGAGCAGCAACACAGTGAAGGAGGCCGAGAACAGAGACATAAACCTGGGAGCGGAATGTAAAATTAAACTGGCAAGTGAGCTGAAGCTCAGTGTGACGCTGGTGGATTGAACAGAGACGTTCAGCAAAGCAATCACCCAATCTGCGTTTAGTCCTCCCCAATGCAAGGAGACTGCACCCTGATCAGCCAATACAGGATACCAAATTGCAAGAAGGAAAAGTCTAGCACTGATTCACGTGCAAGAACATTTTGGGGCCATGGCTTTTGGGATGGAAATGGGGGAAAGGCACGTATTGCATCTCCTGTGCTTGCAAAGCGAGTTGCTGTGGAAGGGGCGGATGTGTTGGGAGTGATGGAATAGTGGACAATTTGTCGCGGGGGCAAGGGAGCGCAGGGGAAAATAGGTTTGGTACTGGCCTTTGCTGGATGTGGCGAAAATGTGAGAGGAAAATTGGTTGAATGTGCAGGCGGGCGGGCTGGAAGGTGAGGGCAAGTGGAAAGCCTATACCGTTCTTGCTGCGAAGGTGATGGCAGCAATGCAGGATTGACAGCGTCGCCGGCACTGTCCTCCACGGAGGAGGTGAGTCCTTGGATGAGAAGAATTAAGTCTTTTCAGATGCAAAGAAACATAGAAATATAGAAAATAGGAGCAGGAGTAGGCCATTCGGCCCTTCGAGCTTGCACCGCCATTCAATGAGTTCATGGCTGAACATGCAACTTCAGTACCCCATTACTGCTTTCTCGCCTTACCACTTGAGCCCCTAGTAGGAGTTCTGCCTTTAGCATCCTTTCAGCCAGTGTGCTGCAGACACCCACAATCCTCTGCGTAAAAGAGTTTTCCCTCAAATTCCCTCTGAAACTTCTACCAATTATATTACATTTATCCCTTGTTAGTTGACGCATTTTCTGTGGGAAATATGACATTTCTTTCCATTATATCGAGGCCCATCATAATTTTATACACCTCAATGATGTCTCCCTCAATCTCGTCTGTTCCAATGAACATAAATCCAGTCTATCCAAACTGTCCTCGTTGCTTAAATTCTCCAATTCCGCCAATATCATCGTAATGCTCCGCTGTGCCCGCTCAGGGCACTTATATATTTCTTGTAATGTAGTTACCTCAACTGCACACAGTAATCCAGCTGTTGCCAAACCAGTGTTTTATACCACTTAAGCAGAATCCCCCTGCTCTTGTATTCTGTGCTTCGGCCAACATCGGCATGCATTCCGGATGCCTTCTTAACCACCGTATCTAACTGGCGTGCTACTTTCAGTGATCTGTGGACAATGCCTCCAGCTCCATTTCCTCCTGTGCACTTCCCAATATCCTACCATTTCATGTGTATTCCATTTCCTTATTAGCACTCGCGAAATGCAATGCCTCACACATCTCAGGAATAATTCCATGTGTCTCTGTACTGCTACACATGCTCTCAACTGAATATTGCACTTCGGGAGGCACCGCTAAGTTTGTGGTCGTGGACCTCGAAATCGTGGTCGAGGATCCACGTTGCCGATGCGGGCCCATTTCTCTGCAAAATGTCTTGGTTGTCATGTTTGTTATTCAAAATGGATTGAAAGTGTAACATTTTCTGTAAGCATGCCCACCACCACCATCGAAAGTCGATGAGCCATGTTTGCAACACACGGCCTACCTGATGTATTAGACAGTGACGATGGGCCATGTTTCACCAGTGCTGAATTCAACGAATTCATGAGACGCAATGGGATCAAGCACGTTTGATGTGCCTCATTCAAGCCCGCATCCAAAAGCCAGAGAGAATAGGAAGTTCAGACCATCAAGCAAAGTTTTAAGCGCGTGTCACAAGGTTCCCTGAAGACAGGACCATTCCGAGTCCTGCTCAGCTAATGCAACAGAACCCTGTCGCTCACCTGGGTTCCCCCGCATAGCTGCTCCCGAAAAAGGCGCTCAAAACTAGGTCCTCTCTTGTGCACCCTGATGCCTGATCTCCATGATCAAGTAAAGGGCCGGTGGTACCAAAAAAACGTATGTATCATGATCGCGCAAATTTGTCACGCGATATTGGAGTCACTGATCCTGTGTTTGTAGTCAATTATGGACATGGGCCCAAACGGCTCGCAGTCACGGTCATAGCCAAAGAAGGAAGTAGGTTTTTTCAGATCAAATTGGCAATTGGACTAACGTGCAGAAAACACTTGGACCAAATCGAATTCGGTTCGCTCACAGCTACGAGCAACCCGAAGAGGACACCACATACTTTGACACGCCGAACTAAATGCAAAAGCTTCCATAGATATGTGAAGAGAAAAAGATGAGTGAAGCCAAACGTAGATCCCTTGTCGTCAGAATCAGATGAATTTAAAATGGGGAACAAAGAAATGGCAGACCAATTGAACACATACTTTGGTTCTGTTTTCAGGAAGTAAAACACAAATTATCTTCCGCAAATATTGGGGACAGAGGGTCCAGTGAGAAGGAGGTACTGAATGAAATCCATATTAGTCAGGACACTGTATTGGGGGAATTGACGGGACTGAAGGCCAATAATGCCCTGGGGCCTGATAGTTTGTGTCCCAGAGTGTGTAAGGAAGTGACCCGAGAAATAGAGGACGCATTGGTGATCATTTTCCAAAAGTCTAACAACTCTGGATCACATCGTATGGACTGGAGGGTAACTAATGTAACACCAATTGTTTTTAAAAGTAGAGAGAGAGAGAAAACGGGAAATTACAGACCCGTTAGCATGACATCAATAGTGGGGAAAATGTTGTCATCAGTTACTAAATTTGAAATAGCAGCGTTTTTGGACAGCAGTAACAGGATCAGTCCAAGTCAGCATGGATCTTTGAAAGGGAAATCATGCATGATAAATCTTCTGGAATTTTTTGAGGCTGTAACTATTTGAGCGGACAAGGGAGAACCAGTGGATGTGGTGTATTTGGAATTTCTAAAGGCTTTTCACAAGGTAGCACACAAGAGATTTGTGTGCAAAATTCAAGTACATTATATTGGGAGTATGGCTGTGGATAGATAACTGGTTAGTAGACAGGAAGCAAAGATTTAGGATAAACGGATCATTTTTAGAATGGCAGGCATTGACGAGTGGGGTGCAGCAGGGCTCAATGCTGGGACTCGAGTAATTGCAATAAACATCAATGACGTAGATAAAGGAATTGAGAGTAATATCTCCAAATTTGCAGATGACACGAAGCTGAGTGGCAGTGTGAGCTGCAAAAAGGATGCTAAGAGGCTGCTTGGTGATTTGGACAGGTAAGGTGAGTGGGCAAATGCATGGCAGATGCAGAGTAATGTGGAAAAATTTGAGGTTACCACTTTGGTGGCAAAAACTTGAAGGCAGAGTATTAGCTGAATGGCGGCAGATTAGGCAAATAGAAAGTGCACCGATAGCTAGTTACCATGCTACATCAGTCATTGAAGGATGGCATGCAGGTGCAGCTGGCAGTGAACCAGGCAAATGGCATGTTGGCCATTCATAGCCAGGGGAGTTGAGTAAAGGAGCAGGGATGTCTTACTCCAGTTACACAGGGCCTCGGTAAGGCCTCACTTGGAATATTGTGTTCAGTTTCGGTGGCCTAATCTGAGGAAGGAATTAATTGGCATTTCTAGAGTGCAGGGACGGTTCACCAGACTGATTCCCGGGATGGCAGGTCTGACATATTAGGAGGGACTGGATCGACTGGTCCTGTATTCACTTGAGTTTAGAAGAGTGAGAGAGGATCTCATAGAAATATACAACATTCTTACGGGATTGGACTGATTAGATGCAGGAAGAATGAACCCGATGTTGGGGGAGTCCAGAACCAGAGGTCACAGTCTGAGGATAATTTGTAAGCCAGTTAGGACCGACATGAGGAGAAACCTCTTCATTCAGAGAGTTGTTAATCTGTGGACTTCACCACTGCAGAGATTTATTGAGGGCAGTCCGTTAGTATTCAAGAAAGAATTAGATGTGGCCCGTCTGGGAAAAGGGATCAAGGGGTATGGAGAGAAAGCAGGAAAAGGGTACACAGGTGAAATTTAGCCATGATCTTATTGAATGCTGGTGTAGGCACGAAGGGCCGATGAGCCCACTCCTGCACTGATTTTCTATGTTTGTATCCAACCATAAATCCACATCTTTCTTTTATAAAATCTATGCAGCACTAGCTCCAAGGCAAATATATCCTTCTAAAGATAAGGAAAGGCGAAATGTGATTCAATCG
Source organism: Pristiophorus japonicus (assembly GCF_044704955.1). Classification (NCBI taxonomy): domain Eukaryota; kingdom Metazoa; phylum Chordata; class Chondrichthyes; family Pristiophoridae; genus Pristiophorus; species Pristiophorus japonicus. Next base: position 5,186,526 of record NW_027254201.1, on the reverse strand, counting down.
ATGGTTCTTACTATTTAAGATTATGATTTCCAGCATGCGTTTGATCAGGTTCCGCACAAGGGAATGTTGGAAAAAAAACAACTCTGAGGCAATGTGTGAACATGGGCAGGGATTTGAGAGGAGGGATAATGGCGATGTTCCCCAATTGGCAGACTTTGAATAGTCGTGTCCAGCAGTGATCTTTTTGAGTGCATCAGAATTTTCATTGCACATTAAATGATTTTGAAGAAGGAATAGTGAATCATATTACCATGATTACACTAAGTTCGTGGCAAACAAAGTAATGAGAAAGGAAGCAGATTATTTCAAAGGGACAATGATTTAGTGGGCAAAACTAAATGCATCTGATTCACAAGATTGGGTGTGGATGTGGAAAATCTGGAGTTTAATGACACTATGTGAACTTGTTCAATTAAATACATGTTCTGAGCATTTTCGGTCAGAGAAATGTATGTGAAAGAAATGTTTGGCAGCAAGTGGGACGGAGCATTTCAGCTTGCCGCTGAACACTTCTCTGTGGGCGCTGACGTAAGCAAAGATGTCTGAAGTGTAACGGTTATCACTTTAGCATCACACGCAAAAGATGTCCGGTTCAAGCAAAGGCAGTAATATTAATTTAAAGAATACATTTGCTGTGAATTACAATTTAACACAAGTGAGCCATGGTTCCTTGTCGAATGAGCAATGACCATTAATAACAGTCTCCTCAAATACAGAGTGTGTATCAGGTAGGTGATAAAATTTAATCAATAATTTAATTTTCCCAAATTATTAAAGTCTTGTTATTGAAGTATCCACTTTCCCTCAATAACTATGTTAGCATCTATTTCATTCTGCTAAACAAAGCTAATGTCAAATCAAAAGTGATTAATCTCACCCCCCACACATTCCTCCCACACCCCACACACTCACAGTATAATTTATTGCATGTTATTATTTTAAAAGATTGTGAATTTAGTGTGTTGCTTTCAGAATCCTGTCTCCCTCTGTGAACGCCGAACAATCAAATGACCAGGAAACACATTAAAGTGTTTATCACAATTGATTGCATTTCTTATGTTTTTCTTTGTAGTTTTTTGAGCTCTTTGTTGTTTTTAGCTCATAATTCCGCATATTGCCGTGATGAAATATCAACAAAATATAATGTCTCCCAGCCCTGCCTCGGCTAATACCGGCAGATATAAACATCTCTTCCCCAGTTCCAGAGCTCAGAGGGTTAAATTCCATCCCTGGGATGCACGTTACCGGATCCGGGAACGACATACCCAAACACCGTGCTCAGGGTCCGGAAAATTCTGGGGGGAGAAAATCCCGCTCACGGGGCCGTCCAGCAGCATGGAATAACCGCCCGTACTGAAAGTTTCTACATGTACAAGTGAAACATTGCAATTATCGCCTTTTTCAGTCAGGATGGCTGAGCGGTCTCAGGCGCTGGGTTCTCATCACAGTTGCTCTGGAGGCTTGGGGACGAATCCCACTTGTGACATTCATTAGTTTTAATTGGATGAAGCCGTTTCTCTGATTGACTCTCTATTATGAGGTCACCACTTGCTGACTGGTCCCCTTGGAGGAAATACCACACCTTGAAGTTTCTCTTGAATTTGAAAATGCCAATGCTCAGCTGAACTTTGTATATTGTGAGGTGATCCATTGGCCTTCTGAAGTCAGAATGAACACATTGCTCAGACAGCCGAAGTCCCTCCTTACCCAGCGCAAGTGCATCCCTCCCGCAGTGCAAATTCATCCTTCCCCAGCAGAAGTCTATGAGCCATGCGCAAATGCATGATCTTCACCACCCCACCACCACCACAATCCCCCCGGCCTCGCCACCCCGCCCCACACCCCCGCACGCCGAAAGATATGTGCAGTTTGTTAACGGTTCTTTTGGTATCCAGTGTTGAGACCTCTGGATTTCTTCGACTCCAACTGTGTTGGGTTGGCTATAAAGGCAGATGGAAGAACATGGTTTGTCTTCCCCGAGTTGCCAGTCTCCCAACCCCAAACCATGCTCTCTGGCCATAAATAATCTCGCTCCCTCCCTCCCCGCAAAATCTCTCTCATTCTCTCTCCCCCCGTTCCGCCAACAACCAGGCTCTGTCGATCCCCCCTAAGCGAAGTTCACTCTTCAAGCGACCCCCAACAACCAGGATCTCTCTCTACCCCACGACCACCCAACAACCAAAATAGGCAGTCTCTCTAAATTGAGCAAGATATGCTTGCACTCAAAAGTGAGTTCTGAGGAGATTGGACAGTTTAATACGAGAATAACAGTCTCTGTCTCAGGTGCGACAGGATGGGTGTGGAATCTGGTTTCCAAAGCGTTCCTTCCACTGCTTGTGTCTGTTTACTGCATGCTCTCGATGACGTGACTCGATATACACAGCGCCCTCCCGAATGCTCTTCATCCACTTCGGGGAGTCTTTGGCCAGGGATCCGCATATGCCTGTGGCGATGTTGCATTTTATCAAGGAGGCTTTAAGGGTGTCTTTGAACGTTTCCTCTGCCCACCAGGGGCTCCATTGCCTTGTAGGAGATCAGAGTAGAGCGCATGCTTTGCGAGTCTTGTGTCAGACATGCGACCAACGTTGCCCACCCAATTGAGCTGGTCGTGAGTGGTCAGTGCGTCGATGCTGGTGATGTTGGCCTTAACGAGGACACTAATGTTGGTACGTCTGTCCTTCCAGGTGATTTGCACAATCTTGCCGAGGCAACGCTGGTCTTATTTCTGCAGCGATTTGAGATGTCTGCGATATATGGTCCACGTCGCTGAGCCATACAGGAGGGTGGGTAACACTAAAGACCTGTAGCCCATATGCTTATTGCCAGAGTTGAGGACCTGATCTTCGAACACTGCGTTGACGCACTGGAGTTGGTGTTGACCCTCATCGTCGATGTCTGCCCTTGATGATAATAGGCTCCAGAGGTATGGAAAGTGGTCAACTTTTCCAAGGCCATGCCGTGAATTTTGATGACTGTGCGGCAGCGCTGTGTGGCGGGGTGATTTTGGTGGAGGACATTTATCTTACGGTTGTGTCGTGTAAGGCCCAAGCTTTCATATGCCTTGTTGAAGATGTTGACTATGACATGGAGTTCAGCTTCTTAATGTGCGAAGATACAAGCTTGGTGCACTGACTGTAATTCGCTAACAGAGAATGGGACAGTCTTGAATCTGGCCTGCAAGCGACGAATGTTGAACAGGTTCCCACTGGTGATATAGGTTAATTCAATTCCAGAAGGAAGCTTGTTGAGTGTGAGTTGGAGCACTGCAGCGATTAAGATCAGGAAGAGGGTTGGCGCTATGACGCAGCTCTACTTGACCCCAGTCCGGATATGGATTGTGGCTGTAGTGGATCCCTTTGTCAGAATCACGGAAAGCATGTCGTCGTGCAGCGCGCAGAGGATGGTGAGAAACTTTTGGGGGCAGCCGAAACGGAAGAGGACGATCCATAGTCCCTTATGGTTAAGAGTGTCAAATGCCTTTGTAAATTTAAAAAAGCCATGTACAAGGGTTGGTGCTGATGACTGAATTTCTTTTGCAGTTGTCATGCCGTAAAGATCATGTTTGTTTTACAAGCAGTGGACGCAATCCGCACTGTTCCTCTGGGAGGAGGTCCACAGCCAGAGGGAGAAGGCGCTTGATTCAGATTTTAGCGAAGAAACTGCCAGTGGCTGATAACAGGGAGATTCCTCTGTATTTACCGCTGCCCACTTGACCCCCTTTTTCTCTGCCCGCCCCACAACCAGGATCTCTCTCTCCCCCACTATCCCCAACAACCAGGCTCGTTCTCCCTCCCGCTCCCAGCAAAGAGGCTCTCCCCCATCAACAACCAATCTCTCACCACGCACTCAACAACGATGCTCTCTCTCTCATCCACCAGAAAAGAGTTGCACAATCTCATCCCCCCAACAGGGCTCCATCTCCTTCAACTGCCCCAGCACCCCAACAACAAGGCTCTGTCACCCGTGAACATCAAGGCTCAATCTGCTCCACCTCCCCACCAAATACAGGCTCTCTCTCAAACCCCACCAACCAGGCCCTCTCTCCATCCCGCTCAACAACCAGGCTCTCTCTCCACACTCGCTCCCCCGCAAGAATCAGGCTCTCTCCTCCTCATGTCCGAAAAACCAGGCCCTTCCCCCGCAACATCCAGGTTCTCACTAATTTCCCCCCGCCACTTTCATCCAGGCTCTCTCGCACGTACCCAATAGCCAGGCTTTCTCTCCAACCATCCCCCCCAAACAACTAGCGTCTATCGCCGCCCAGCGCCCCCGCAACAACAACCAGGCTCCCACCCACAAACAGGGTTCCACCCTTAAACAACGACCAGGCTCTCTACCACGCCGCCACTACAACCTAGCTATGTCTCCCCCGGACTCCAACAACCAGGCGCTATCTTCCCACCCCGCCTCCAAGAACCAGCCTCGCTCCACACACGCACCCGGAGAAACCAACCAGCCCCAAAAATCAGACTTCTCTACCTGCTTTCCCCAGCCAACCCTGCAGTTCTGTTCACCTCATCGCATGAAGGATGTGATTGCACTCGTGAGCGTGCAGAGGAGATTTACAAGGATGCTGCCTGGAATGGAGAAATTTCGTTATGAGGACAGATAGGATAGACTCACTTTGTTCTCATTGGAACAGAGAAGTTTGAAGGGATACCTCATTGATGTTTACACAATATGGAGGGACGTGGACATCGTGGGTAATAACGGCTATTTCCATTGGTGGAGAGGTCTATTAAGAAGGGGCATAGATTTAATGTAGTGATGGAAATTTTAGAGGGGATTTTAGTGGGGATTCTTTACGCAGAGACTTGAACATATCTGGAACTCACTGCCTCGAAGAGTGGTGGTGTAGAATGCCTCACTACTTTTAAGAGAAATTTCGATACGCACAGAACATGCAAGGTTAAGGAGCGACAGTTGGTAATTCGGATAAGAAAATAAGAACATAATAATTGGGAACAGGAATAGGCCATCTAGCCCCTCGAGCTTGCTCTGCCATTCAACAAGATCTTGGCTGATCTGGGCTTAGACTCAGTTCCACTTACCCGCCTGCTTCCTGTAACACTTAATTCCCTTATTGGTTAAAAATCTATCTATCTGTGATTTGAATACATTCAATGAGCTTGCCTCAACTGCTTCCTTGGGCAGAGAATTCCACAGATTCACAACCCTCTGGGAGAAGAAATTCCTTCTCAACTCGCTTTTAAATTGGCTCCTCCGTATTTTGAGGCTGTGGTCCCTAGTTCTAGTCTCCCCGACCAGTGGAAACAACCTCTCTGCCTCTATCTTGTCAAACTGTTTCATTATTTTAATGTTTCTGTAAGATCACCCCTCATCCTTCTGAACTCCAACGAGTAAAGACACAGTCTACTCAATCTATTATCATAAGATAACCCCCTCATCTCCGGAATCAGCCTAGTGAATCGGCTCTGTACCCACTCCAAAGCTAGTATATCCTTCCTTCAGTAAGGTGATCAAAACTGCACGCAGTACTTCAGCTGCGGCCTCACCAATACCCTGTACAGTTGCAGCAGCAGTGCCCTGCGTTTGTATTCCATCTCTCTCGCAATTAAGGCCAACATTCCCTTCGCCTTCCTGATTACATGCTGCACCTGCAAACTAGCTTTGTGGGATTCATGCACAAGGACCCCCAGGTCCCTCTGCGCGGCAGCATGTTGTAATTTCTCCCCATTCAAATAAAATTCCATTTTACTGTTTTTTTTTCAAGATGGATGACCTCACATTTTCTGACATTGTATTCCATCTGCCAAAACTCAGCCCATTCGCTTATCTTATCTAAATCTCTTTGCAGCCTCTCTGTGTCCTCAACACAACACGCTTTCCCACTAATCTTTGTGTCATCTGCAAATTGTGTTACACTGCACTCTATCCGCTCTTCCACTTCATCTATTATATTGTAAACAGTTTTGGTCGCGCGACCGATCCCTGTGGCATTACACTAACCACCGATTTCCAACCCGAAAAGGACCCATTTATCCCGACTCTTTGCTTTCTGTCAGCCAGCCAATTCTTTATCTATGTTAATACATTTCCTCTGACTCCGCCTTCCTTTATCTTCTGCAGTAACCTTTTGTGTGGCACCTTATCGAATGCCTTTTGTAAATGTAAATAAACCACATCCATCGGTTATGCCTCTATCCACCATGCTCGTTATATCCTCAAAGAATTCCAGTAAATTAATTAAACATGATTTTTCCTTCATGGATCCATGTTCTGTCTGCTTGATTGCACTATTCCTATCTCGATGTCCCGCTATTTCTTCCTTCATGATAACTTCAAGCATTTTCCCCACTACAGTTGTTGAACTAAAGGGCCTATCGTCACCTGCCTTTTGTCTGCCCACTTTCTTCAACAGAGGCGTTACATTTGCTGATTTCCAATCGGCTGGTACCTCCTCAGAGTCCAGAGAATTTTGGTAGATTATAACTAATGCATCGGCTATAACTTCCACCATCTCTTTCATTACCCTGAGTTGCTTTTCATCAGGACCAGGGGACTTGTCTACCTTGAGTCCCATTAGCCTCTCCACCACTACCCCCCGAGTGATAGTGATTATCTCAAGGTCCTCCCTTCCCACATTCCAGTGACCAGCAATCTTTGCATGGTTTTTGTGTCTTCCACTGTGCAAACCGAAGCTAAATAAATGTTTAAGGTCTCAGCCATTTCCACATTTCCCATTATTAAATCCCCCTTCTCAACTTCTAAGGGACCAGCATTTACTTTCGTCACTCTTTTCTGCTTTATATATCGGTAAAAGCTTTTACTATCTGTTTTTATGTTTTGCGCAAGTTACTTTCGTAATCTATCTTTCCTTTCGTTATTGCTTTCTTCGTCATTCTTTGCTGTTGTTTAAAATTTTCCCAATCTTCTAATTTCCCACGAACCTTGGCCACCTTATTGGTTTTATGTTTGATACTCTCCTTTAATCCTTGGTAATCCACGGCTGGTTATCCCTTCTCTTACCACCCTTCTTTTGCACAGGAATATTTTTTTGTTGAACACTATGAAAGAGCTCCTTAAAAGTCCTCCAGAGTTCCTCAGTTGTGCCACCGTTTAGTCTGTGTTTCCAGTCTACTTTAGCCAACGCTGTCCTCATCCCACTGTAATCCCACTTTGTTAAGCATAGTACGCTCGTTTGAGACACTACTTCCTAACCCTCAATCTGTATTACAAATTCAACCATACGGTGATCACTTATTCCGAGAGGATCATATTCTCGGAGATCGTTTATTATTCCTGTCTCATTACACAGGACAAGATATAAGATAGCTTGCTACCATGTCGGTTCTGTAACATACTGTTCTACGAAACAATCCTGCATGCATTCTATGAATTCCTCCTCAAGGCTACCCTGTGCGATTTGATTTGACCACTCGATATGTAGGTTACAATCCCCCATGATGACTGCCGTTCCTTTTTCACATGCTTCCATTATTCCCTTGATTATCGCCCGCCCCACCGTGAAGTTATTATTTGGGGGCCTATAAACTATGCCCACCAGTGACTTTTTCCCCATACTATGTCTAATCTGCACCTACAATGATTTAACATTTTGTTCATTAGAGCCAATATCGTCTCTGACAACGACCCTGATATCATCCTTTATTAAAAGTGCTACCCCACCTCCTTTCCCTTCTTGTCTATCTTTCCTAATTGTCAGATACCCCTCGATGTTTAATTCCCAGTGTTGGCCACCCTGCAACCACGTTTCTGTAATGGAGACCAAATCATACACATTTGTAATGATTTGTGCCGTCAACTCATTTACTTTATTTCGAATGCTGCATGCGTTTCGGTAGAGTGTTTTAATACTAGTTTTTGAAACATGATTTTTAGTTTTGACCCCTCTTGCAGCCACTTTATACTCATACATATCATATCACCTTGAGGTTTGCACTTACCGCAGTGCTACTCTGCTCTGTCGCCTCCTACCTTTTGCATTCTTTCTTCGGCTCCTCTTCATATAAGCTCTCATCCACTCTAACTAGCTCTAAGCCCTCTCCTGTGTTCCGAATACTCTTTGTCTCGAGGCACCGAGCTTTCATGCTTGCCTTTTTATTACACATGAACCCTTTAGAATGATGCTATACAGTGGCCCTTTTTTATTGCATTTGGTTTCTCCACGCTCCACTTTTACTCATCATCTTTCTGTCTTTTGCTTCAGTCTTCATTTTGTTTTTCTCTGTCTCCCTGCATTGGTTCCCATCCTCCCGCCTTATTAGTTTAACTCATCCCCAACAGCACGAGCAAACACTCCCCCATGTCATTGGTTCCGGTCCTGCCCAGGTGCAGACCGTCCGGTTGGTAATGGTCTCACCTCCCCCAGAACCGGTTTGATGCCCCAGGAATTTGAATCCCTACCGAATACACCACTGCTCAAGCCACGCATTCTTCTGAGCCATCCTGCGAATCCTACTCTGACTAGCACATGGCACTGGTAGCAATCCCGCTATTCCTACTTTTGAGGAACTTCGTTTTAATTCAGCTCCAAGATCCTTATATTCATCTTGTAGGACCTCTTCATGTTTTCTTACCAATGTTGGTATCAATGTGCACCACGACAACTGGCTGTTCACTCTCCCTTTTCAGAAATCACTGCACCCACTCCGGGTCATCCTTGATCCATGCACCAGGGAGGTAGCCTATCAACCTGGAGTCTCGGTTGCGGCTGCAGAATTGCCTGTCTATTCCTCTTACAATTGAATCCCCTGTCACTATCGCTCTGCCATCTTTTTCCTGTCTTCCTGTGCAGCAGAGCCAGCCACGTTGCGATGAACTTGGCTGCTGCTGCCCTCCTCTGACGAGGCATCACCCTCAACATTAGTCAGAGCGTTGTATCTGTTTTTCAGGGGGATGACCGCAGGGGACCCATGCACTACCTTCCTTGCACTGCTCTTCCTGCTGGTCTTCGATTCCCTATCTGGCTGTGGACCCTTCACGTGCGGTAAGACCAACTTGCTACACGTGCTACTCGCGTCATTCTCAGCATTGTGAATGCTCCAGAGTAAATCCACCCGAAGCTACAATTCCCCAATGCGGACCGTCAGGAGCTGGAGTCGGATAAACTTTCCGTACAAGAAGTGTCCCTGAGTTTCCACATGGTACAGGAGGATCATATCACGTGACCGAGCTCTCCTTCCATGACTTAACCCTTCGATACACATAAATTTCACAGGACCTGATCTAAGATAGCATTTCGAGGCATCTCATTCAGCAGATTTTGAGCAGTTCCAGAAATTGGTGAGCATATTGACATGGAAAAAATCATTGTTGTTATGTACAGTCAGCGAAATGTTTGTCAAAGGAATTTTTGGCAGAAAATGGATTCGGCATTTGAGCTGCTCGTGGCTAAGGGTTTTGATCAAATTTACATGAGCAATGAACATTTTAAACCAGTCTCCTGCAATCAGAGTGTTTATAAAATCAAATAGGGGATAAAAAGTTCTCAATGATTACATTTCCAGAATTATTAAAGTTCAGTTGTTGAAGTTTTTTCTGTCTCTCAGTGACCATGTTAGCATGTCTTTCATTCTGCTGAACAAAGCTATCTGCTCATATCAGCAGATCAACGCCACATTTCAAACACTGAAGCAACTGATTAATAATTCACTCTTCCCGAGTTCCAGAGATCAGAGGGTGAGTGTCCATCCCAAGGAGGCAAGATAACACGGACCCGGATCAAACCTCCACATACACCGAGCACAGGCTCAGGAGACACCGGGCGGAGATGATATATTAGTCATTGGGCCTTCCAGCAGCATTGAACAAACGCCTGGATTGAACATTTCTGAAGTAATAACTTGCAAGTGCATATTCCACCGTCAGTGTTGCTGAGCGTTCTAAAGTGCAGAATTCAGGTCGCTGTCTCCTCCAGAGCTTTGGTTCGAATCGCACTTATGAAATTTATTATTTTTAAATAAGAACTCATTTTTTTGACAACATTGTAATATGCTACGTTTCTTTCATGTAATTTAATAAAATCAATTGACTCTAATTAATAAAGATGATATCAAAATTACTTCCCAAAACGGGAATGGAATGCCCATAGCTGTTGTGATATGATTGGTTGTGTGACTCAATATAGGTGCGATTTAAAAATCTCGCTCTGCTGTGTTAAGAACAATGTGTTTCGGTGTCAAAGAAGGGGATTGGAAATTACAACAAAAACTCCAGGCAGCGCCCGCAGTGAGACAGATTCGAACCTCTGAATAAGTTGGTGCTGCGAATTAACCGCTGCGCGAAAGCTGGCGCTGATCACAGGGTGAGAAACAATTCAATAAAAGCAATGACTTCAGAAATATCAGGAGCAGTCAATGTCAAAACCATCCTTTCTAATTCAACAGAGGAAGAAGAGATATGAACGGGCGTCAGACACCACAAAGTTTAATTAAAGGCACAAATGCAAGTCACAATGAATTTCGAAAATGTTTCACTGCAACATTTTTCCACGATATTTAAAATCTTACATTTTTAAATCTGAAAATGAGGACCATGGGATTTTGTCTTCTTAATGATTCTAATTTCTGTGCATGGCAGCAGTAACTTGGCCTGTTAAGTTTGAAAAATGTGCCCTGATTTTTGTGTCACCAGAAATTAACATTTTGAGCCATACACATAAAATACAGTGTTTTTTAAATCATAGTTCATGGGATGTGGGCTCTATGGCAGAGCAAGCATTTATTGCCCATCCCTTATTTCCCTTGAGAAGGTCGTGGTGAGCCGCCTGTTTTAACCGCTGCAGTTTGTGGGGTGAATGTGATCCTGCAGTGCAGTTAAGGAGAGATTTCCAGGATTTATGAGCCATTCACGATGAAGGAATGGTGATATTCTTCCAAGTCAGGATCGCATGTTACTTGCGGGAGGGGGCGGGGGTCTTCTACATCATGGTGTTCCCATGAACGTGCTGTCCTTGTCCTTCTAAGGGGTCGAGGTCGCGGGTTTGGGAGGTGCATCCGAACAAACCTTCGTGAGTTGCCGCTGTGCATCTTGTAGATGGCAAACACTGCAGCCACGTTACGTCAGTGATAAAGGGAGTGACAGTTTAAGGTGGTGGGTGGTGCACCAATCACGCTGCTGCGTTGCCCTAAATGTTGTCGAGCTTCTGGAGTGGAATAAAGCTGGACTTATCCAGGCAAGTGGAGAGTGCTCCGCCAAGATGCTGACTTGTAGTTGTTGGGAAGTCTTCGGAGAGTCAGGAGGTGAGATACTCGCCGCAGAATACCCAGCCTCTGACCTGCTCTTGCTGCCACAGTATGTATGTGCCTGGTCCAGTCACGTTTGTGACCAATGATAACCCATAGGATGTTGATAGTGGGGGATTCGGTGATGGTAATGGAGTTGAATGCCAAGGAGCGGTCGTCAAACCCTTCTTTCTTGTAGATAGGCATTGCCTGGCAACTGTATGGCGCGAATGTTTCATGCCACTTATCAGCTGAAGCCGAAATGTCGTTCAGATTTTCCTGCATGTGGGAATGGGCTGCTTCATTAGCAGCGGAGCTATGAGTGGTACTGAGCACTGTGCACTCTTTAGCGAACATAGACACTTCTGACTTCATGTGGCAGAGAAGATCATTGATAAAGGGGCTGAAGATGGTTCCGCCTCGGACACTGCCCTTCGGAACTCTTTCAGCCATGTGTTGGGGCTCGGATGATTGACTTCCAACAACCATAACCATCTTCTTCTGTGCTCGGTTTCACTCAAGCAAGTGGAAAGTCTCCCCCCTGATTTCCCATTGATTTCAATGTGATCGTCATTCTTTCTTTTGAATATACTCGTCGACTGCTTCAGCCTCACAAGCCCCCGAGATGTCTGCGTTCCTCAAATTCTGCGCTCTTGAGCTTCCCTGATTATAACTTCTCAATAATTAATGGTCGTGCCTTCAGCTGCCTGGGCCAGAAGATCAGGAATTACCTCCCTAAACCTCTCCGCCTCTCCAACTTTCTCGATTTGCTGCATCCGCTGGGAGCAGGTGATGAAAGCGGGAGTAAGACGGAGACTAAATGGTGAGCGCTGCTTCTCATGCTGTATGATTGCCCTTGGGAGTGGACGGGGATTGTAACATATTTTTATTACACCAATGCAGGATAAATAAATCTGTGTTTGAGTAAGCTTCATGTGTGCAAACATTCGCTGCCAGCATTGTAGAGCTCATGATACAACGGTAGCGTGTCTGACTCCAGATCAGAAGGCTGCAGGTTTAAATCACGTCGGGTTCACGTTTCGTTTCGATATTATGCTTCCAGAATATATGTTTTCTTTTCTCTTTCACATTAACCTAACCCTTGCTCTAATGTCCGTCTTACTATTTCCAAAATGGCATGTACACGTTAAAATGAACATTCTGATTCAGACGCCTCAAGTAAAGTGAAATGATTTTGAAATGACTTTGAAATGATGTGACAGTCAACATAACATAAGAACGTAGGTTTTGAGAGCTGGAGTCGGTCATTTTGTCCCACGTGCCTGCTCCGCCATGCAATAAGATCTTGATTCATCAGATATTGGCCTCAGCTCCACTTTCCTGCCGGCTCCCCATAATCCTTATCGTTGCAAAATCTGATTATCCCCACCTTAAATATATACAATGACCCAGCCTCCACAGCTCTCTGGGGTGGAGAATTCCAAAAGTTCACGACCCTCTGAGATCAGAAATTCCTACTCATTTCCGTTTTGAATGGGCGACCTCTTATTCTGAAACTATGCCCACTAGTACTAGACCCCCCCCCCCCCACGAGAGGAAACTTCCTGTTGTCATCTACTCTGTCAAGCCCCCTCATAGACTTAGGAGATTCCAAAAGTACATCTTTCATTCTTCTAACCTCCAATAAATGTAGGCCCAATCTGCTCAACCTTTCTTCATAGATAACCTGATATATCTTATCTGATCTGCCTTCAATGCAAGTAGATCGCTCCTTACATCAGGAGGCCAAAACTGTACGCAGTATTCCAGGTGTGGTCATAGAATCATAGAAATGTGTAGCGCAGATGGAGGCCGTTTTGTCCATCGTGTCCGCACCAGCCAACCAAGAGCTATTCAGCCGAAACCAACTTTCCAGCTCTTGGTCCTTAACATTGTAGGTTGCCCCTGGTTGCTGGTCCCGTGGCAAATAGAAACTAGTCCTTCCAATCAAATCTATCCAGGATCGCCATAATTTTATACATCTCAATCAGATCTCCACTCAGCCATCTCTTTTCCAAAATAATAAAAGAAAATGCTGTAAATACTCAAGAGTACAGGAAGTGACTATGGAGAAAAAAATTGATTTATTGTTTCAGGTCTGTCACCTTTCATCAAAACTGGAAAATGTTAACGATAGAACAGATTTCAATCAGGTGCAGAGGCAGAGAAAGTTGGGAGGGGAGGAAAGTTCAAAAGGGAAGGCGGTGTTATGGTGGAACGCAGGAGCAGTTACATTCTGCCTCGACACCTGGTTAAAATCTGTTACATCTCCAACGTCTTCCAGTTTGGACGAACGGTTACAGATCTAAAACATTAACTCTGTTTCTCTCTCCACAGAAGCTGCCTTATCTGCTGAGTAGTTCTCGCATTTTCTGTTTTTATTTAGGATTACAGCATTCTCTCTATTTCTCTCTATTTTGCAATTGTGAACTATTTTATTTGGTCTGTCTTTCCATCGTCCAAACAAGTCCGAGTAAAAATGTTAATTAGGTTTCCTCTTAAACGTCCAGTTGAATGTTAATAGAAGTAAGAATTATGTTAATAAATATAAACATGGCAGGCGGCTACGTAGAAGATTCCACAATTGTTTATAGAGAAACGCACAAATTACTTGGTTCAACTCATAATTTCAAAATTTCGATTTGGTATATATTTTTGAAACAGGAGTTTAAAAACTGAGAATATAATGAGGTTTATTTCCCAATAATTAATCGGGAGTACCTCATTAATTCACCGAAAAACATGAGAAGAGAAATTCGTAAATTAATATCTTTACGACACCATTTTAAAACAATTTCGATGTTATTCTGATTTTTTCCCTTGTACAGGAAGAAAGATGGGTCGTTATTTTCGTTAACTTATAGCGTTCCCTGCATTTTGTTTCTAATTCGGTGAAGCACATTGTGTATGTTTTTATCTGCACTTGTGAATAAGTGCTTCATTTCTGACATGTTACATGGTGTGGTATTGGTACATGAAGAACACGTATATTAATGGAGGTGATTGCAGTTGGAAATTCGGGTGGGATTTGTTCAATTCTCTGTAATAGCCTGAATTAAAGAGCCACGGCATTTTTATTTGCGAGTTGGTTGTTTGCATTATGAATAATATTCTACTTACTTACGTGGACGTTCAGGATTTCAGCACCATACGAATGGCAATGTTCCTGCTGCTTGTGCAGATATTGATATGGTGCATGAGGGTTAGGGTTAATACTTTTACAACTTTAAAATTAATACAATTTGCAAGAACTCATATGCTCCTTTCAGCTCTCCTTCGGCTTTTGGCTTGTTTGTCGATGCATAACCATGTAACTGAGTGACGTTTCTGAAGTGTTACCACATATTTTGTAGTTCCTAGAAATCACACACATTTCTGATTCGTTATATTTTTAAACAGATTTATCTACATGACGAACTAAAAGCTATTAATTAATTCGACTGCAACCAAACAAGCATAATGGGCTTGTTAAATAAGAAGCGATTTTCTTAATAGATAAGTGTGCGTTGGTACCTTTTGGAAGGAGGGCTAAAGACCCTACCTAACCCTTGGAAAATAAGAGCATAGATATGTTAGAAGTGCAAAGGGATATTAGGGGTATAGATACAAAAGTCACTTTGCAGCAATGGCGGATTACGAAGCCATACACATGCAAATGTAGCACTGTAGTTCATTTGGAGAGGATTAGAAGTCAAAGGGGAGAAGTTATCTCAAACCTGTATCGAACCTTGTGTTATTGCCTGTTGTGTGCCGATATGTCATAACGCTAGAAATGCTTTCAAGTGGTTGCTGGTGCTTTCGTTGTTGTAAAAGCTGTTTTAGATATTGTTGTTGTAAAATATGCTTTCGGGTGAAAAGCTCACACTAAAATTAATTTCTGACCCGCTCAGTACAACAAAATAGAGAGAACATTGGTGGGAAGTAGCTGAGGATATTAGATTTGGAGGGGTGGAGCTGAGCATAATAGATTGGGAGGGAATATGCTGAGGGTAATATGGGCGGTGAGGAGCAGCTGAGAATATTTGTTGGGGTGGGGAGCAGTGGAGGATTTGGGAGTGGTGGGGAGGAGCTGAGGATATTAGATCGGCTGGGGAGGGTCTGAGGATATTGGGTGCAGTGCGGAGGGTCTGAGGATATTGGGTGAGGTGGGGAGCGTCTGAGGATATTGGGTGGAGTGGGGAGGAGCTGAGAATATTTCGTGGGGTGTGGAGGATCTGAGGATATTGGGTGGCTTGGGGAGGATCTGATGATATTGTGCGGGATGGATCGTTTCTGAGGTTTTCTGTGGTATGGATCTCAGGATATTGGATGCGGTGAGTAGGGTCGGAGGAAATTGGGGTGATGGAGAGGAGCGAAGGATATTTGGTGCATTGTTAGATATGGAGTGGCACAAAGTGAGGGTGATGTAAACATGGCGACGATTCTTGTAGATGATACAAGTAATATCTTCACCAACGTTCCTGAAAAGCAGCGGTAATAAGTAACAGAACGTAAGAAATAGGAGCAGGAGTCGGCCAATTAGCTCCACGAGCATGCACCGCGATTT
Organism: Pristiophorus japonicus; assembly: GCF_044704955.1. Taxonomy (NCBI): domain Eukaryota; kingdom Metazoa; phylum Chordata; class Chondrichthyes; family Pristiophoridae; genus Pristiophorus; species Pristiophorus japonicus. Next base: position 5,170,773 of record NW_027254201.1, on the reverse strand, counting down.
AACCCTCCCAATTTCTGATCAAATTCCCAAAGCTCACACAGCTATAGATGGCTGCCTTTACTGATCACAATTGCTGTTTAATCAATAAATAGATGCTTTTCATCCTATATTGAAGAGGCTTTTCTCGAAAGGAGATTCACAGTCGACAATAGGAGACATGCAGCCTGTGCAATTGTTGCAAGTGATCTTTAATGTAGATGAATGCCAGATGATACACTTTCTTGGGAATCTAGATATCTAAATGTGGAAATATCCAGTTATTTTTGATGACGAGACAGATTTTTAAAAGGCGTTTGACAAACTATGACTTTACAGACTAGTTCATAAATTTCTACCCCACAGGATTAAAGGGCCAGGACAGCATGGACATGACAATGGCTGAGAGACAGATAACAGAGAGTATTGTTGACTGGTTGTTGTTCAGACTGAAGGGTGCTATACTGCTGTCCATTTCAGGGGTCGGAGACAGCAGGACTACTTTTTATACATTTATTCATCAACTAAAGTTGCGTATATACTGTATCATGATGTAGTTCATAGATGATACAACATGAAGATGTGCAGTACACAATGAGGACAAAAGTGATATACTGCAGGAGGTAATAGACTGACTGGTGAACATGAGAAAGTTTAAGAAGATCATCGGTAAAAGGAACAATGAATTAACACTATACAACTGATTCCAATTCCTGCCTTTCAATTTATCGCCTCACATTATTAACTGCTATATATTTAGCTTTGGTGGAGCAGCTACAAACAATGAACACCCTTATGTTAATGTCTAGAGCGATAGAATTATAAAAGATTGAGGGGGTGCAGAGACGACTCACCAGGCTCATTCCGGAGATGAGGGGGTTACCTAATGATGATAGATTGAGTAGACTGGGTCTTTATTCGTTGGAGTTTTGAATGATGAGGGGTGATCTTCTAGAAACATTCAAAACAATGAAAGGGATAGATAAGATAGAGGCAGAGAGGTTGTTTTTTGTTGTCAGTGAGGCTAGAACTAGAGTAAGAATAAATGGGCACTTTTCATAATGGCAGGCAGTGATTAGTGGGGTACCGGAAGGTTCGGTGCTGTGGCCCGAGCTGTTTACATTGTACATTAATGATTTAGACGAGGGGATTAAATGTAGTATCTCCAAGTATGCGTATGGCGCTACGTTGGGAGGCAGTGTGAGCTGTGAGGAGGAAGCAATGAGGCTGCAGAGTGACTTGGATAGGTTTGGTGAGTGAGCAAATGCATGGCAGATGAATTATAATGTGGATAAATGTGAGGTTATCCACTTTGTTGGTAAAAACAGAGAGACAGACTATTACCTGTATGGTGACAGATTAGGAAAAGAGGACGTGCAACGAGACCTGGGTGCCATGGTTCATCATTCATTGAAGGTTGACATGCAGGGAAAGCAGGCGGTTAAGAAAGCAAATGGCATGTTGTCCTTCATAGCGAGGGAATTTGGCCTCGACCCCTTCGCCAGGTGACATACCAATTCACCCTGCCCAGGGGACTGACTGGTACCCTCTGCACAAGAGACTGACACAGACCACCCCCTATGGGACTGAACGAGACCTCGTCGAGAGAGGACTGACCGGGACCCTCTCCACAGTGGACTGACGGAGACCCTAAAAAGAGTTTAGAAGCAAGAGGGGCCACTTGAATTTTCTGTTTATTACCTTCCATCTCTGGGCGCTTGTTTTGTTATCTCGGGTTAACAAGTTGCAGATTGGAAAGTCTGGATTTTCTTCTGATTGGAAGAGTGGAGGTTGAGAGGAGACCTCATTGAAACATAGAAACAAAGAAATTAGGTGCAGGAGCAGGCCATTCGGACCTTCTAGCCTGCACCGCCATTCAATAAGATAATAGCTGATCATTCAACTTCAGAATCCCTTTCCAGCTTCTCTCCGTACCCCTTAATGCCTTTGACAGTAAGGGCCATATCTAACTCCCTTTTTAATATATCTAACGATCTGGCCTCAGCAACATTCTGCGGTAGAGAATTCCACACCGAAGACACTCTCTGGGTGAAGAAGGTTCTCCTCGTCTCGGTCCTAAATTGCTTACCCCTTATTCTTCCAATTTGACCCCTGGTTCGAGAACTCCCCAGCATCGTGAACATTCTTCCTGTCTCTAACCTGTCCAATCCCGTCAGAATTGTATATGTTTCTATGAGACCCGCTCTCATTCTTCTAAACTCCAGTGGATACAAGCCCAGTTGATGCAGTTGCTCATCACATGTCAGTCCAGCAATTTCAGGAACAAACTTGTGAAGCTTGGCTACCTCAATAGCAAGAGCGACCTCCCTCAGATTAGCAGACCAAAGCTGAACACAATATTCCAGCCGTGGCCTCACCAATGCTCTGTACAACTGCAGTAAGACCTCCCTGCTTTATGCTGAAATCCTCCAGCAATGAATGCCAACATGCCATTTGCCTTCTTCACTGCCTGCTGTATCTGCATGCAAAACTATGTGTACAGGTGTACAAAATATTGAGCGGCCTGTACAGAGTGTCGAGTTAGGGCCAATTTTCATTGGTGGAGTGACTAGTGAGATGGGGCATGGTTTAAGGTGGTTATTGGAAAGTTTAGATTGGTTTTGTGAGGTGTTTCTTTATGATCAGTGTTGCGCGGATCTGGAACTCAAGGCTGAAAGGGCGGTGGATGCAGAAATCCTCCCCGTATTTAAGACATGGTTGGATGGGAACTTAAAGTGATGTAACCTGCAGGATTACCGACGTGGAGCTGGTTCGTGCGATTCGACTGGATATCCTCTTGTTGGCCAGTGAAGGTACGATGGCAAGTACGGCAGGGAATGGAATACGGCCACGGTGATCTCCTGGACTAGTTTCGATCGCCTGGATGGGTTCGAGATGAATTTTCCCAGACATATATCCACTAAATTGTCCTGGAGGTTTAAATCTGATTATTCATCTACCAGTCGATCACATGGCTCCAGTTGGTGTGGAGTGCAGAATATTTCAGTGTCAGGGCTGTCGCGGTTGTGTGGGGAGGACTCGTTGGTCTGGGTGCACTTTGCCTTTCCGCCATTGTTCATTGTTCACAGGTTTATATGTAACATTCAGGACCACTCACCGAGGGCCGTGTGGATTTTGATGGGCAGCGTGGACACGATGGGCCGAACTGTCCTATTTTTGCATTGTAAATTTCTAGATATCTATTTTTCTATTCGATTGCGGCCCTTGTGTTTTAAACAGGTAAACGCCGGGGGTTAAATTGCTCGGCTGGCAATACGACAAACACATGTTAACTCGCTGTCTGCTGAACAGGACATGCGAGGAGAGTACGGTTGGAAAGGTGAATGCGTGGATGGAGAGTACAATGTCATGCTCCTGTTTGGGAGTGAGGCGGCAATCTGGAGGGGACGTGGAGGCCATTTGAGGAGGTTTGACGGAGTAATTCGCGAGATAATATATCGAGTGGTAGGAGGGTGGGGAACCAAAGGAAACAGGTTTGCAATAATTCACAAAGCAACCAGAGCAGAGATGAGGAGGATTTGTTTTATGCATTATGTTGTTATGCTCTGTACACGTGTGAAGAAATAGTTTGCAGGGCTACAGGGAGAGCGAGGCACTGATTAGATCCCTCTACCAAGCAGAAAGAGGATGGGCCGAATGGTCTGTATGATTCTATGATTTGTTGCAGGTTTATGGGGCCATTTCCCGGTAATCTGTGGAATTGTATTTTCAGAGTCCAAGCTCTGCTCTTCTGTTCCCACTCAGTCTCACCATCGTGTGTAAATTGCTTATCCATCCCGCAAGTCGGACCAATAGGCGGACAGTTCGTGTCGACAGGACATTTGGAGAAGGAACCTGTATTTAATACATTCAAACAATGAAGCCAGTTGTGATGAAAATAACAAGGAGATCAGCCTCGATCTGCAGTCAGCGGTCGAGTTTTATTAACACAACACCGCGACAACAATAACTTGCATTTATATAGCGTCTTTAATGTATTGAAACGGCACAAGGCCACATTTGACACTGAGCCAAGTAAAAAGATGTTAGGACAGATCATCATAAGTTCAGTGAAAGCGGGAGGTTTAAGTCGCGTTTGAACGAGCAGGAGAGAGGTGGATCTATGAAGTGGTTTCAGGAGGGAATTCAGAGTTTAGGACCTTGGCAGCTGAAGTCATGAGCGCCAATGTGATGAACATCGAGAACGCCCAACAGGTTTTAGCAGTAGAGAGATCGTGGATGGTTGCAGGGACACTTCTTACAGCGTCTGACTCCTCACTGGGAGAGACACACACTGTACACAGGGACACATGTTACAGAGTCTGAGTCCTCACTGGGAGAGACACACACTGTACACAGGGACACTTGTTACACATTCTGAGTCCTCACTGGGAGAGACACAAACTGTTCACAGGGACATTTGTTGCACAGTCTGAGTCCTCACTGAGAGAGACACACACTGTACACGGGGACACTTGTTACACAGTCTGAGTCCACACTGGGAGAGACTCACACTGTGCACAGGGTCACTTGTTGCACAGTCTGAAATAGACGTTGCATTATTGTGGCATGCATAACGACCGTTTATCTTCAATTTTTATGCTGAAATCACGTGTAATGCCCATATATCGCCTATTTTGCCCCAAAATATAAAGTGATGACCATTTTTTGGAAATATACGGCCGAGCGTTGATATCCGCATATGTGTCTTCCTTCGTGAAGACAGAACCAACGTATTTGTTCAATTGGTCTGCCATTTCTCTGTTTCCAAATATAAATTCACCCGATTCTGACTGCAAGGGACGTAGGTCTGTCTTCACTAATCTTTTTGTCTTCACATATCTTTCGAAGATTTTGCAGTCAGTTTTTATGTTCCCAGCAAGCTTCCTCTCATACTCTATGTTCCCCCGACTAATTAAACCCTTTGTCCTCCTCTGCTGAATTCTGAACTTCTCCAAGTCCTGAGGTTTGCTGCGTTTTCTGGCCATTTTATATGCCTTTTCCATGCATTTACCACGATCTCTAATTTCCCTTGTTAGCCACTGTTGAGACACCTTCCCCGTTTTATGTTGCTCCAGACAGTGATGAACAGTTGTTGAAGTTCATCCATGTGATCTTTAAATGTTTGACATTGCCTATCGACCGTCAACCCTGTAAGTAACATTCGCCAGTAAATTCCAGCTAATTCACGTCTGATACAATCGAAATTACCTTTCGTTAAATTCAGAACCCTAGTCTCTGAATTAACTGTGTCACGCACCATTTTACTAAATAATTCTACCATAGTATGGTCACTCTTTCATAAGGGGCCTCGCACAACATGATTGCAAATTAGTCCTTTCTCGTTACACATCACCCAGTAGAGGAGTGCCAGCACTCTAGTTGCTTCCTCGACATATTGTTCTAGAAAACCATCACGCACATGTCATCATCCAGGATACACGAAGCGTCCAGGAGTTCGCACATGCCACAGTATTTGCACTCTATGGGATTCAGCTTCCACACCATGTCTCTACTTATTTGACTATGAACTAAACTAGGAGCTTCAACTATTTGACTGTGAAATTAAAAAAACTAGTCGACAAAAACACTCCCGTGCTACTCAACAATCACCTGTTTTCCTTGAGCCGACGTCATTATGACAACACGCTTCAGAGTTTTGTATTCGTTCGAATGTGCATGGTTTATGTTTGCTCGTTATCTGCATAAGAGATGGTGAGTTTGCGTACTTTGGCAATTTAATGCAGAAAGTGCGATGCTTCAAACCTAAAAGAGCTTGTTTTATATTCAGTTCGTAGATTAAATTTTTCATTAAACGGTTATGACGACATTAAGTTCCTGACATACAAATAAGTCAACTATACAATTCTTTATAAGGGTTTCGCCATACAATTCGGTGTTTTGTCATAGAATCATCGAATCACACAAGTTTTGAGCATGGACGGAGAACATTTCGACCCATCGTGTCCATGCCGGCCACCAAGAGGCTATCCAGCCAAAATCCACTTTCCAGCTCTAGGCCCATATCCCTGCATGTTATGGGAGTTCAAGTGCACATCGACGTATTTTTCTATCTTGTGAGGAGTTCTGCCTTTAGCATTCTTTCAGCCAATGTGCTGCAGACACCCATAACCCTCTGCATAAAAGAGTTCCCCTCAAATTACCTCTGAACCTTCTACCAATTATATTGAATTTATCCCTTGGTAGTTGACGGCTTTGCTGAGGGTAATATGATGTTTCTATCCATTATATCGAGGCCCACTATAATTTTATACACCTCAATGATGTCTCCGCTAATCTCGTCTGTTCCAATGAACATAAATCCAGCCTATCGAATCTGTCCTGAGTGCTTAAATTCTCCAATTCCGCCAATTTCATCCTAAAGCTCCGCTGTGCCCTTTCAGGGCACTTATGTATATCTTGTAATGTAGTTAAAACAATTGCACACAGTAATCCAGCTGTGGCCAAACCAGTGTTTCATACCATTTAAGCATAATCCCCCTGCACTTGTATTCTGTGCCTCAGCCAACATCGGCAAACATTCCGTATGCCTTCTTAACCACCGTATCTAACTGGCGTGCTACTTGCAGGGATATGTGGACAAGCCTTCCAGGTCAATTTCCTCCTCTGCACTTCCCAGTATCCACCATTGCATGTGTATTCCATTTCTCGGCCTTTTGGCTAAGATCAAGTGGAGTACCTGTTGATTGAACATTCATATGCAAATTGACTGACTGCAGAAACACGTTTTTCCAGTTTTGCTGGCTCGGGCCTTTGGCTTGAGCCAGGTACCAATTGGAGAGAAGAGACAAAATCTGCATGTCGACCGATCATTCGGCTGGTCTGCAGGCCCGTCAAGGGGCGGAACCGGAGGCCCGCACAAGCCCCGGACTGGGGCAAACAGAGATTGAGGGCTTCGGCCAAAACTCACTGTGAAATGATGAATCTGCAACACGGATACCGGCCAACCAAGCGGCGAACCAGGGAATCCGAAACAACATCCGAGTGATGGTAAAGAAAGTGGATGGACAGACAAAGATCAACTGGGAGCTTTTCATGAAGACAATGCTGCTGGGAACATGTGGCATGAAAGTCGCCAACGTCTTCGCCTTGCAGGACCTCCTGAAGAGAGGTTACTTCGATGTGACCTTCAGAACCGTCACTCTGTGCCTGAAGTTCCTGAAGGGTTTGAAGGAGGCGAGTGAACCGCTGCGCTCAGTGCTAACTTGGGAGCCACTGTTCACCCTCCCATCGCAGAGAAGACGCACGATCATAGTGCGAATGTACAACCCCCTCATCCCAGTCATTGATGTGCTGACTTTCCTCGAGAGGTATTTCGATGGAGCAGGAAACAGCAGTGACTTGAAAGACGTGCACGGAATATGGACCAGCAAGCGCCAGATCCAGGTCACCATGAAGGTGCATGCCAGCGGAACAATCCTGCACCCCCCCTCCAGGTTTGCCATGGGAAGAAGTCGGGGATACATGGTGTACGCTGCCAAACCCAACGTGTGCCACACCTGCGGGAAGGCATGCCATGTGGCGGCAAGCTACAAGACTGTCATCTGCCGAAACTGCAAGAACGAGGGCCTCCAGACAAAGGACTGTAATGAGACCAAGTGCTGCAACATCTGTGGTCTGGCTGGGCAACTTTACAAAAGCTGCCCCAAACGCAACTTCAGCTATGCGCAGGCAGCAAAGAACATTGCACCAGAGAAGGAGGAAGCTGACAAACACAACGCTCCAGAGGAGAGCCACACCCTCACCCCGAACAACACCCCCGTGGACTCGGAACAAGATGGCGAGGAAGAGAACCCTGCTACCGCGAGCTGCGAGCCACCAGCAGCCAGCAGCGAACCTCTCCCCCAGCGCACCTAGTCCAGAAAAGAGGAGACATCAGACGATGAAGTGGGATGGCAGACAGTCGAATAAAAGCACAAGTGGAAGAGGTAAGCAAGGGCTCCTAGGGAAACGGCAGGGAAGAGCCGGCTATCAAGCTCGGCAGAAATCAGCGACGCAGATCGTCTGATGAGGAAAGGCGCCACCACCAAAAGAAGAGGCAATACGCCACCCCACGGGCACAGGCGACCAGGAGCAGTGAAGCGACCAAGACAGCCCTGCCCCAGGAACCCGCGAGAAATGAAGTGGCCAGCGCACACGAGCTCCGGAACACCAACGCAGAGAACATTGCGGATTAAGCACAAAACTGCAGCAGTCCCCTGGTCGAAACATCCCCACAGCAGAGGACGATGCCCACGGCACCCCAGGTGTAGTAGATGTTGATGTTGATAGGAATAACGTACGCATGCTGGAACTGGCCATTGAGCAGTTGTCGGAACTTGAAAATGATGTACCTGAAATTGAAAACGATTCTGCTGAAATGTAATGTTTGTAAATGTAAAAAATAGCTTTAAAATGGATTTTAAAATTGCTAGTATCCACTACGCGATGTGTTTCCACCTTGGGGTACCTCGCCAATGTCAAAGCGGACCTGCTGTTCTTGCAGGAGTGCGGTCTGGCGCACTTCAGCAGTTACGGGCAGTGATCACGATGTTGGGCCCACGGACCATCCATTTGGACAGGAGGCAATGACAGCCGGTCTTCCGGCCTCGGCATTCTGTTGCGGGGAGGCCACTTCACCATCACCGAAGTTAAGGAGGTGGTGGGCCGCCGCCTCCTCGTAGCAGACGTAATGTACAAAAACTCCCCTCTCAGGTAAAATAATCATTACGCCCCAGCTCTCAAGAACGAGAAGCTGGCCCTCTTCCAGCAGCTCCCACTGCTACTGGCAAAATCCAGGCCGGTCATTCTGGGCGGTGACTTCAACTGCATCATTGATGCGGCTGGACGATCCAGCAGAGTCGACGGCAAACTGGACGCAACGTCCAAACTCCTGATGAATGCGGTAAAAGATGTCAAGCTGTGCGACGACTTCAGCAACCCTGCAGACGGAGCACAGCGCAGATACACCTGGTTGAGGCCAGACGGGTCCGTCCGTTCCAGAATAGACTTGCTGTCTGTGTCCCACACGCTCAAGGATAGATCCACCGAAGTCACTGCCGACTGTCGCCCACAGAAAGTTGGCAAAGGGATATGGAAGCTGAACGTGAAACTGTTGAATCCGGAAAACGTTGAGGAACTCAAGAGGGATTACAAAGGTTGGAGAAACGTAAAGCCCCTCTGCGATCCCCCGATGCACTGGTGGGAAACAATCAAGATGAACATCAAGAGGTTCTTCATCCTCAAAGGTGTTCAGCAGGCGAGAGGGAGACAGAGCGAATTGTCCCAGCTCCAGACCAATATGCAAAACCTGCTCCTGCTGCAGTCGATGGGGGTCGATATCGCGGAGGAACTCGAAGAGGTGAAGACCCAGCAAGCCTCGTTCTTTGCCTCAGAGTCCTCCAAGATCATCTTCCGCTCCAGAGTCCGCTCCGTCGAACAGGATAAGACGTGTTTGTGATTCTTCTTCCAGAAGGTACACAGGGAGAGCTATGTGATCTTCAGCATCAAGGAAGAAGACGGTTCTGTGACGTCTTCGCAGCCTGACATGCAGAGGATCAGCAAATCCTTCTATGCCAGGTTGTACGACATCAAGTCCACAGACCGCGAGGCCTCCCAGTCTTTCCTGTTGTCTATTTAGGAGGTGTTAGACGACAGCAAGCGTGAGAGTCTGGACCACCCGCGAACTCTGGACGAAGTGACAAAGGCCGTCCAGTCCTTCGAGACGAGTAAAACTCCCGGAAGCGACGGTTTAACGGTCGAGTTGAAGTCGACTCTGGGGGATTAGTTAGGCCCAGACCAGCTGGAAGTGTACGGAGGTATGCTTCTGGCCGGCAGCATGTCAGAATCAATGAGGAAAGGCATCATCACCCTCATCTACAAGCAGAAGGGGGAGAGGGAGGAAATCCAAAACTGGCTGCCCATTTCGCTCCTCAATGTGGACTACAAGATCCTGTCAAAGGTCATTGCCAGCAGGGTCAAGTCTGCTCTTGAACTGGTAATTCACCCGGACCAGACGTGCGCTGTCCCCGGCAGGAAGATCTCTGATAGCCCCGCGCTACTCAGAGAAATGATAGCCTACGTGCGGTACAGGAGGGTGGACACCTGCTTAATCAGCTTCGACTAGGAGAAAGCCTTTGACAGGATATCGCACACGTACTAGATGGACGTGCTCTCCAAAATGAGGTTTAGGGAGAGTATCCGCAATTGGGTCAAACTGCTCCACACAGACATCAGCAGTGCAGTCCGAATCAACGGGTGGGAAACTCAAAGCTTTCCAATCAGATCTGGAATCAGGCAAGGCTGCCCTCTCTCGGCTGTCTTGTTTGTGTCTTGTATCGATCCCTTTGCCGAGTCCATCAGGAGGAATGTGTGCATTAGAGGGGTGACGATCCCAGGCAGCGGAGGAGCTCAGGTCAAGACCTCCCTGTGCATGAACGACGCCACCGTCTTTTGCTCGGATCCGCAGTCAGTCCACAGATTGCTTGCAATCTGCGACCAGTTTGAACTAGCCTCGGGAGCAAAGGTCAATCGCAGCAAGAGCGAAGCCATGCTCTTTGGCAACTGGACCGACCGAGCCTCCATTCCCTTCACCATCAAGCCAGACTTCCTGAAGGTGTTGGGAAGATGGTTCGGAGCGGCAGGGGCGTGCTCCAAAAACTGGGACGAGCTTATCGCCAAGGTCAAACAAAAACTGGGATGGTAGAAGCTGGGCTTCCAATCCATGGCAGGAAAGAACCTGATCATCAGGAGTGAGGTGCTCTCGGTGTTGTTATACGTGGCGCGGGTCTGGCCCATCTCACGCTCCTGTGCAGCGGCAGTCACCCGGGCCATCTTCCACTTTGTCTGGAGGTACAAAATGGACCGTGTCCACAGAGACACGATGCACAAATCTCTGGACAGTGGAGGAAAGGACGTTCCAAACGTGGCCCTCATCCTGACGGCCACATTTGTGTACGGCTGTATCAAGCTGTGCACAGCCCCCCAGTACGCAAACACCAAGTGTCACTACGTGCTGAGTTTCTATCTGTCCCCGGTGTTACGAAGGATGGGTCTGGCCACGCTGCCGTGAAACGCACCCACCAGTTGGACCATGCCTGTCCACCTGTCCTTCGTGGAAAATTTACTCACAAGAAACCCCTTTGAACACAAGGCCATCAAACAGTGATAAGCACGTAAGATCCTGGACGCCCTGCGAAAGAAGGAGTGGGTGGACCCTGTCGGGTGGTTCCCTGAGCGGTCTGTCGAACTCGTTTGGCAGAACGCCTCATCACCAGAGGTTTCACACAAGCACCAAGACATAGCTTGGTTGGCGGTGAGGAGGGCCCTACCCGTCAGAGCGTTCATGCACAGCCGACGTCTCAGCAGCACGGCACGGTGCCCCCGAGCCGGCTGCGGGGCAAACGAGATTGTCATCCATCTCTTTCAGGAATGCGCCTTTGCGACACTGGTCTGGAAAGAATTGCAGTGGTTGCTGTCGACGTTCATACCAAGCAGTTCCATAACACAGGACTCTGTGCTCTACGGGCTGTTCCCAGGGACACACACCGAGACAGACATCAACTGCTGCTGGAGGGCCATCAACTCGGTCACAGACGCTCTTTGGTCTTGCCAAAACTTGCTGGTTTTCCAGAAAAGGAGATGACCACGTCCGCGTGTTGCAGACTGGCGCAATCCAAGATCCAGGAATACGTGCTGAGGGACGCACTGAAAATTGGTGCAGTCGCCGCAAAGGCACGGTCGGGATGGGCACAGTTTAAAGCCCTTCTGCCACGGAAAACCCGGGGGCAGGAATCAGTACAAACCCCCATCGGGCTGTATTTTTAATTAACTTTTTGTGTACATAGAGCACCAAATCTGTAAACACCAATATCGTGCCATGGACAATGCAAGGTGTGTTACGAAATGCATGCTTGAAAAGAAAAATGTGAATGTACCATCACCCATTCCATGCACTATATCGTAACACATGAAACGTAACTTATGTGAATGTACTACAATGTATCCCGTTTATTGTACCGAATTGCACTTGAACTAGAAAACAAGAAATGTAACGGACAGAACTGTAGTCAGCACCCAAATATAGTGTATGGAATTGCTGACCGTAGCTAAATGTATTGAAATGCCTCTGAATGTACTGTACACATTTTTATATGAATCAAGTATATTTTGAAATTTATAAAAAAGTGTATTCCATTTCCTTATTAGCCCTCGCGAAATGCAATGCCTCACACATTTCAGGAAAAATTCAATTTGTCACTGTACTGCAACACATGCTCTCAACTGAATAATCCACTCAGAGAGGCCCCGCTAAGTCGGGGATCCACGTTGCCGCTGGCTCATTTCTCTGAAACATTTCTTGGTTGTCATGTATGTTTATTCAAAATGGATTGTAAGTGTAATATTTTCTGTAAGCACATCCATCGCCACCATCGAAAGCCTATGAGCCATGTTTGTCATACAGGGCCTGCCTGATGTATTACGCAGGGACAATGGGCCAAGTTTCTCCAGTGCTGAATTCAACGAATTTATGACGCGCAATGAGAACAAGCACGTCTGATCTGCCCCATTCAAGCCCGCTTCCAAATGCCAGAGAGAATCGGCAGTTCAGACCATCAAACAAAGCTTGAAACGCATGTCGCAAGGCTCCATAAAGACCAGACCATCCCGAGTCCTGCTCAGCAACCGCCCTGTCGCTCACCTGGGTTCACCTCGTAGAGCTGCTCCCGAAAAGGGCGTTCAAAACTAGGTTCTCTCATGTGTACCCTGATGCCTGATCTCCATGACCAAGTAGAGGGTCGGTGGTACCAAAAAAAATATGTACCTTGATCGCGCAGATTTATCACGCGATATTGGAGTCAATGATCCAGTGTTTGTCGTCAATTATGGATATGGTGTCAAATGGCTCGCTGTCACGGTCATAGCCAAAGAAGACAGTCGAATTTTTCAGATCAAATTGGCCATTGGACTAAGGTGCGGAAAACATTTGGACCAAATCGAATTTCGGTTCGCTAACAGTTATGAGCAACCCGAAGAGGACACCACATACTTTGACCGGCTAAACTAAATGCAAAAGCTTCAATAGATATGTGAACAGAAAAAGATTAGTGAAGCGAAACGTAGGTCGCTTGTCGTCAGAATCAGATGAATTTAAAATGAGGAACAAAGAAATGGCTGACCAATTGAACAAATACTTTGGTTCTGCCTTCAGGAAGGAAGGCACATATAACCTTCCTGAAATATTGGGGCCAGAGGGTCTAGTGAGATGGAAGAACTGAATAATATCCATTTTAGTCAGGATATTGCATTGGGGATATTGACCGGATTGAAGGCCAATAACGCCCTCGGGCCTGATAGTTTGTGTCCCAGAGTATTTCAGGAAGTAGCCCGAGAAATAGAGAATGCATTGATGATCATTTTCCAACAGTCTATCGACGCTGGATCACATCCTATGTACTGAAGGGTAACTAATGTAAAACAACTTTTTTTTTAAAGTAGAGTGAGATAAAACGGTGAATTACAGACCGGTTAGCCTGACATCAGTAGTGGGGAAAATGTTGCCATCAGTTACTAAAGTTGAAATAGCAGCGTTTTTGTACAGCAGTGACAGGATCAGTCCAAGTCAGCATGGACTTATGAAAGGGAAATCATGCATGACAAATCTTCTGCAATTTTTTGAGGATGTGACTATTTGAGCGGACAAGGCAGAACCAGTGCATCTGGTGTATTTGGACTTTCAAAAGGTTTTTGACAAGATATCACACAAGGGATTTGTGTGCAAAATTCATGCACGTTATTTTGGGAGTATGTTGTTGATAGATAACTGGTTAGTAGACAGGAAGCAAATAGTTGGGACAAACGGGTGCTTTTTAGAATGGCAGGCAGTAACTAGTAGAGTGCAGCAGGGCTCAGTGCTGGGACCCGAGCAATTGCAATAAACATCAATGATGTAGATAAAGGAATTGAGAGTAATATCTCCAAATTTGCAAATGACGCTAAGCTGAGTGGCGGTGTGAGCTGTTAAGAAGATGCTAAGAGGCTGCTGGGTGATTTGGACCTGTAAGGTGAGTGGGCAAATGCATGGCAGATGCAGAGTAATGAGGAAAAATATGTGGTTATCTAATTTAGTGGCAAAAACATGAAGGCAGAATTTTATCTGAATGGCGGCAGATTAGGCAAATAGAAGGTGCAACGATACCTAGTTAACATGCTACATCAGTCATTGAAGGATGGCATGCAGGTGAAGCAGGCGGTGAAGAAGGCAAATGGCATGCTGGCCATTCATAGCCAGGGGATTTGAGTAAAGGAGGAGGGATATCTTACTCCAGGCGTACAGGGTCTCGGTAAGGCCTCATTTGGAATATTGTGTTCAGTTTTGGTCTCCTAATCTGAGGGAGGAAATACTTGCTATTTAGGGAGTGCAGCGACGGTTCACCAGAGTGATTCCCGGGATGGCAGGTCTGAAATATTAGGAGTGACTGGATCGACTGTTCCTGTATTCTCTTGAGTTTAGAAAAATGAGAGAGGATCTCATAGAAACTTAGACAATTCTTAAGGGATTGGACAGATTAGATGCAGGAAGTTCGTCCTCGCTGTTGGGGGAGTCAAGAACCAGGGGACACAGTCTGAGGAGAATTTGCAAGCCAGTTGGGACTGAGATGATGAGAAACTTCTTCATTCAGAGAGTTGTTATCCTGTGGACTTCACCACCGCAGAGATTTATTGAGGGCAGTCCGTTAGATATATTCAAGAAGGAGTCAGATGTGGCCCGTAGAGTAAAAGGGATCAAGGGGTATGGAGAGAAAGCAGGAAAGGGGTACTCAGGTGAAAATTTAGCCATGATCTTATTGAATGTTGGTGCAGGCACGAAGGGCCGATTAGCCCACTCCTGCACCGATTTTCTATGTTTGTATCCATCTATAAATCGAAGTCTTACTTTTATAAAATCTATGCAGCACGAGCTCCAAGGCAAATATATCCTTCCAAAGACAAGGAAAGGCGAAAGCTGATTCAAGGATGGTTCTTACTATTTAAGATGATGATTTCCAGCATGCGTTTGATAAGGTTCCACACAAGGGTATGTTGGAAAAAAAACAAATCTGAGGCAATGTGTGAACATGGGCAGTGAATTGAGAGGAGGGATACTGGCGATGTTCTCCAATTGGCAGAATTTGAAAAGTCGTGTCCAGCAGTGATCTGTATTCATGCCTCAGATTTTCATTATAAGTAAAATAATTTAGATGAAGGAATAGTGAATCATATTACAATGATTACACTATGTTGGTGGCAAACAAAGTAATGAGAAAGGAAGCAGATGATTTCAAAGGGACAATGATTTAGTGGGCCAAGCTAAAGGCATCTGATTCACAAGATTGGGAGCGTATGCGGAACATCGGGAGTTTAATGACAGTTTGAAAATTTCTTCAATTCAAAATATGTTTTGAGCACTTTCGGTCATAGAAATGTATGTGAAAGAAATTTTTTGCAGCAAGTGGGATGGTGCATTTCAGCTTGCCGCTGAACATTTTTCTGTGGGTTTCTGTAGTGTAACGGTTATCACTTTAGCATCACACGCAAAAGATGCCCGGTTCAAGCAAAGGCAGAAATATTAATTTCTGGATTACATTTGCTGTGAATTACAATTTAACATAAGTAACCCCTGCTTCCTTGTCGAATGAGCAATGACCATTGATAACAGTCTCCTCAAATACAAAGTGTGTCTCAGATAGGGGATAAAATTTAATCAATCATTACATTTTCCTAAATTATTAAATTCTAGTTTATGAAGTATCCACTGTCCCTCAGTAACTATCTGAGCATCTATTTCATTCTGCTAAACAAAGCTATTGGTAAGTGAATAGTGATTAATCTCAACTCCCTCACCTCCACCCCGCGCACACCCCACACACTCACAGTCTAATTTATTGCATGTCAATATTTTAAAAGATTGTGAATTTCGTGTGTTGCTTTCCGAATCCTGGCTCCCTCTGTGAATTCCGAACAACTAAATGACCAGGAAACACGTTAAAGATTTGATCATAATTGGTTACATTTCTTATCTTTTTTCTTGTAGTTTTTCAGCTCTTTGTTCTTTTTCGCTCAGAATTCCGCATATTCCCGTGATGAAACGCAAACAAAAAACAATGTCTCACAGCCCCGCCTCTGCTAAAACCGGCAGATCGAAGCATTTCTTCCCCAGTTCCAGAGTTCAGAGGGTTAAAGTCCATCCCTGGGATGCACGTTACCGAATCCGGGACCTACATACACAAACACCGTGCTCAGGCTCCGGAAAAAGCTTGGGGGAGAAAATCACGCTCACGCGGCCGTCCAGCAGGACGGAATAACCGCCCGCACTGAAAGGTTCTACATGTGCAAGTGATAAGTTGCAATTATCGCCCTTTTCAGTCAGGATGGCCGAGCGATCTAAGGCGATGCGTTCTAATCACAGTCTTCTCTGGAGACTTGGGGACGAATCCGAATTTGACATTCATTCATTTTAATTGGATGCAGCCGTTTCTCTGTATGGCTCTCCATTATGAGGTCACCGCTTGCTGAGTGGTCCCCTTGGAGGAAATACCACACCTTGAAGTTTCTCTTGAATTTGAAAATGCCAAGCTCAGCTGAACTTTGTACATTATGAGATGATCCATTGGCCGTCTGAAGTCAGAATGAACGCATAGCTCAGACAGTTGAATGTCCCTCCTTACCCAGCGCAAGTGCATCCCTCCCGCAGTCGTCGAAGTCCCTTACCCCAGTCCAAATTCATTCATCCTCAGCCTAAGTCTACCAGCCAAGCCCAAGTACATGATCTTATCCACCCCACCCCCACGCCCCCAAAACCCCCGCACGCCAATTTTTAACGATTTCATTGCTATCAAGTGTTGTGACCTCAGGATTTAATCCACTCCAACTATGCAGGCTTGGGTGTATAGGGGGTTGGAAGAAAATGGTTTGTCTTCCCCGAGTTGCAATTCTCCCCACTCCTAAACCATGCTCTCTGGCCACAAAATAATCTCGCTCTCTCTCTCCCCCAAAAATCTCTCTCACTCCATCTCTCCCTGTACGACAAACAACCAGGCTCTCTCGATTCCCCTATAGGAAGCTTGCTCTTCAACCAACCCCCAACAACCAGGCACTCTCTCCACCCCTCGACCCCCCAACAACCATCATCATCATCCTAGGTAGTCTCTCTAAATTGAGCAAGACCTGCTTGCACTCCAAAGTGAGTTCTCAGGTGACTGGACAGTCTAATACGAGAATAACAGTCTTTGTCTCAGATACAACATGATGGGTGAGGAATCTGGTTTGCATAGCGTTCCTTCCACTGCATGTGTTTGTTTACTGCATG